>NC_133202.1:43472448-43492448 GCF_958299795.1 Porites lutea | reverse complement strand
CCCTTACTCTAATCGTTGATCATTTCTGTTCTTTTTATTTTGTCCCCTTGGCTTTGTTGTCCCAAAGAAAATCGTATAACAGAGCGTTAATTTCCTTTATGACCCCTTTCGGTGTCGGAAGGGAGGATAAAACGTAAACAATCTGAGATACTGCTAGAGCTTTTAGGATGGCAATTTTACCCATAAGTGTGAGTCTTCTGGCCGACCAGCTCCCGAGTTTTTTTTTTAATCTTTTCGATTTTCTCAGTGAAATTATTGTCAATATTGGCTGGCCTCGATGACGAGAACCAAACTCCTAAGGCGTAGACCTTTCCCTCTGCCCAAGAGATAGGTTTACTCGAAGGAATAATAGCATTAGTATTCTTGTGTGAACCTATCCAGAGGGCTTCAGTTTTCTCATAGTTTGCTTTCAAACCTGATACATTTGCAAATATGTCTAGTACGTATAATGTTCTCGAAAAAGAGCGTTCTGAGCCATCTAAGATCATTGTTGTGTCATCTGCATACTGGGACAGTTTACAATCTGAGCTACCCAATTTGATACCGCGAATTTCTGTATCCCTTCTCACTGCGTTACCCAAGATTTCAGCACCTAAGATAAATAAATAGGGAGACAGTGGGCACCCCTGTCTTACTCCACGACGTAAAGAAAAGAAGTCGGATACCCATCCATTGTTAAGGACACAGCTACTTATGTTCGTGTAAAAAAGTTTAACCCAGCTTACCAAGGATGTTCCAAAGTTAAAGTGTCTTAGTGTTTTCTCTATAAAAGACCACTCTATACCATCGAAGGCTTTTTCAAAATCTACAAATAACAACAGGCCCGGGATTTGTTCCATATTTGTGTGGTTAATAATGCTCTCAATAAGTCTGATAATTTCTCCTATAAATCTGTTTTTCAAAAAACCGGTTTGATCGTTATTTATTATGTTCGGCAAAAATTTCTTCATGCGGTTTGCTATGGATTTAGCTGCAATCTTGTAGTCGCAATTGAGAAGAGTTATAGGTCTCCAGTTCTTTAAAAGGTTAGCCGGTTTGTTCCTTTTTGGTAATAGAGTAATTAGACCTCTTCTTTGAGAAATTGATAAACATCGTTTTTCATATGCACCATTTAGTGCATTAAGTAAGTAGCCTTCAATGTCTTCCCAGAAAACCTTATAAAATTCGGCTGGAAGGCCATCAGTCCCAGGAGTTTTGTCCGATGCCGTCGTTTTTAGACTATTTAGGCATTCCTCTTTTGTTAAGGGCCCTTCGCATTCTTCCTGCGCGTGTTGGTCGAGTTTTACCGTAGATTCTTCGGAGAAGAAAAAAGCGTCATGAGCAGAGATATCAGGCACGCGTGATGCATATAAGTTTTGATAGAAAGATTTTGCTTCTGTTAAGATTTCCTCATCTGTTTTGATGACGCTACTATTCTCAAGCTGAAGTTGCCTTATGGTTTTGGTATTAAAATGCTTTTTTTCCAAGTTGAAGAAGTATTTCGTGTTTTTTTCTCCTTCGTTATGCCAGCGGGCTTTGGATCTTATCATGGCTCCTCGAGTTTGACGCTGGACAACGTTTTCTAACTGTAATTTTTTAACTTCTAATTCATTATATATAGTGGTCTTGCTGGTTTGAGATAAGTCATTTTCTTCCAGTTTCCTCTGTAGGGACGTTATGACAGACTCCAGATTTGTTTCTGTTAACTTCATTTTGCCTCTCTTATGTTTTGCGTATTGTATTGACTTTGAACGAATTTGCATCTTCATTGTATCACAGAGGAGCACGGCGTCAACCTCAGTGTTATTTTGGTATTCATTTGCAACTTCAGTGATTGTTGTTTTTATCAAATTAATATATTCACTGTCTGATAGAAAAGACGTATTTAACTTCCAGAAGCCCGGGCCCCTGGGATTGGTATTGTTTGCAAGGTGGAGCGTTATCAAAGAATGGTCTGTTTTGTATCCTGGTAAAATATCAGCTTTTGTAATTGCCGAGCTTAGACTATTACTCGTCAAGAAAAAGTCTAAGCGACAGTGAATTTCGGGCTTGCTTCTTCTCCAAGTGAATCTTCTGATATCCGGATTGGAGACCCGCCAAATGTCGATAAGGTCTAACGAATTTATTATGTTCTGAACTTCCTTCAAAGAATTTTTGTGAGTGGTCAGTCTTCCTCCCTTCTTATCATTTTGGACGTCCAATACTAGATTAAAATCGCCACCCAGGATAATGTCCTCGCACTCGAAAGAGAGGAGGTGGCTGAGAACGTTTTTAAAAAAATTCGGGTTGTCATCGTTTGGCGCATAAATGTTTCCCAAGGTTATAGTCTTATTTTCAAGTTTCAAATCTACTAAAATAAATCTTCCATCTGGATCAGAGAATTGTTTCTTGATTTCGAATTGAAAATTGTTGTTAAACAGGATGCATACCCCTGCACTTGAGCTAGAAACACTACTAAAAATAGCTGAGAAGCCCCATTCTGATGACCACAGTCGTTCTTTTTCTTTGGTGCAGTGGACTTCTTGAAGAAAGAATATTCCAAATTTTTTCATTCTAAGCCAACGAAAGGTTTCTCGCCTCTTAAGGTTGTTGGATAAGCCCCTCACATTAAGAGAACAGATTATCAATTCGTCAATTGAGAACTTGTTGATGATTAAAAGTAGTGAACTGGAATGCAGAAACAAAATGCAAATTACGATAGTTAACACTTCGTAGGACTGAAAAATTTTTTCTACTGACCGAAAAACCAAAACAACGACTACACTGGAAACATAAAACTATAAACAAAAACAAAAAAAAGGTAAAATTTAAGCGGCTTAGGGAGAACATACCTTGAAACAGAAAGATCGACGAATCCGGAAAGGACGGAACGCCAAATAGTTTAACTTTAGAACAATATACAAAAGGAAAGAATCCGTTGTGTGCAAACGGCGAAGCAAACGTGAAGTACTAGTCTCGGTCTTAAAGGTTGCAATAGCAATAGCAATTAATGCAAAGGCAATTGAGGAAAATCGAATTACACTGACCTGAGTAAAGAAAACTTCTACGAGCGTGTAGATTCAGCTGCAGGTTTAAGTTCGTCGGGTATGTTACCAACATGATAAACGTTATCATTTATTACTAGATTTCTGTCCACTACTTTCGCGTTCATGCCTTTCTTCCGCGCTATGAACATCGCTTTAATTAGTTCCTTTCTTTCAAGCTGTATCGCCTTTGCATAGTCTTTAGTTATATACGCGTTTGGATAATCCGTGGAGTGTCTCAATCTTCCTTTCGCTTTAAGAACACGGTCTCTATCTTCCCGGCAGAGAAAACGCGCAATGATGGGTCGGGGATTGTGATGGGAGTCCTCAGGCGAACGTGGCTTACCGACTCTGTGGACAGCATGAAAGTATATATTCTGTGTGTTTATGTTCAACCCGTTCTCGACGATATCATAAACGGTGTCAGTGCAGTTCTCGTGTTCTTGCTCCGGTATATTCATAAATCGGAGATTCTCTCGGCGAGAGTAGTTTTCCAGTGCGATGATTTTGAGTTTGATGAGGCAAGACCAAAGGTTTTTTTCTGTATTCACAAGAAACTGATTTATTGTTTGTCGTGTTTGCTGAGCAAGAACAATAAAAATGTTGTTATATTTTGCACGATTAAGATATCATTTTTTTTAAGAGCCTCACGACTTGACAATTTCCTGTAAACAAAGAAATTAAGTTTGGACCATGCTAAGAAGCGCCCTCTACTTAATTGTGATTGATCACGTATATCGGATTAGGGAG
Source organism: Porites lutea (assembly GCF_958299795.1). Classification (NCBI taxonomy): domain Eukaryota; kingdom Metazoa; phylum Cnidaria; class Anthozoa; order Scleractinia; family Poritidae; genus Porites; species Porites lutea. The sequence continues at coordinate 43,488,696 of NC_133202.1, read as the reverse complement.
GAAATTAGTGGGCGGAATATACAAGAACACGGGCTCTTATAGCAGGCGCTCCCTTCGCTTTTCCCTTTTTTAGTAATCAAGTACCTCACACTTCTGATTTCAGTGGTCGACTAAAACAACATTATATTGCCTTTTGTTCTCAGGGATAGGGTCATTGTTATGTCACCGTTTCTATAGTGGTCACAGCCAACTGTGTGAGCTGTTCAGTGAGGTGCTGCTTGACCCCCCTTTTCCCTTTCTCCTTTTTTCGCCAGCCACGCGGGCTAAAAATTACAGATAGAAAAAAAGGGTTTCCGGTTTGCAAAAAAGGAAAATTTCGGAGGCCTTCAAACACACCGGAAGCGTGTAAAGAGCGCTAGTGCCAGTCCTACTCCTCATCACATATCACTTGAAGAGCGGAGTGCTCGTTTCATCGTTGAAACATTTATCCGCCCTAGTTCGGTCTTTTGCTTCCGTTGCCTTCCTGAACTTCCGGCCTCTCAAATGACCCTGACGACATTTTTCACTGGTAGGTTTTCGGTCGCTAAAACATAAGAAACATCTGCTTTCCAAAACTGGTGACAATTATTCTATGAAACTCTTAGCTAATAGGCTTTCTTTAACAGTCTGACACGTGACCGGATTTCGCAAAAGGCCCACTGAAAGATTTTGACGCTGTAGATAATTTTTTTCGAGGTGGAGAACCTCGCACAAAATGTCTTTCAAGACTGTCCTGTTTGCTTTCACTATCCTAAACGCTAAATTCTTCTGCATATCTAAAAAACCCGTGCGATGGCATAATATTTCACTGGGACGCAAAGTTTCAATTTCCCAGCGTCCTGCTAAAAGATTCTGAGTATTGGAAAGACCTTGTTTGCCGTTTCGCAAATTGTCTCCTCAACTCAGACAACAGTTCTATAAAGCCGCCGCGAGAAAGCTATTCAAGACTCAATCATGGATCTTGGATAAATGTTACTTTTCCTGTCATATCTGAATCGCCAAACATAATATTTAAACGGCTGCCACGGCCTGTTTTGGTCGTCAAAGAAACTTCCTCAGGCACCGCGAGCCAGATGTTGAGGGCTCTTGGACAGATATGGAAACTATTCGCCTTTTGCCTTATAGCTGCCGCATTGTCGGGAATCATAATTTGGTTCTTTGTGAGTACTTCAATGCTTACGAAAATACTTCCATTATTTGTAGAGAACACTATTCAGTAATAAAAATGCTTTAACTATTACGATCACGTTAACTTTCATTTTTCATTTAATATATCAAACATGAGATGCAGTGTTTCATCACCAGATGAAACACCGAGAAGAGAGTTGAAAATACGACGCGCAGCGGAGTATTTTTGACGAACTTCGAGGTGTTTCATCTGGTGATGAAACACTGTGTCGAATGTTTGATATTTCTTCTCAAACAAAATCATTTTTGAAGGAGAAATTAAGGATACAAATACTAAGCAGTATTTCATCCGATTTCCAAACACTCATTAAACATTAATTTCCTTTGTATTTTCTTAATGAATTATTAATGAGTTTGAGAAGGAGAAGTTCAAAACGCGGTTTTACATTTGATAGGGGAAATGATGGCAAACAGTCATAGTTAAAATATTAATAATGAACATAGACAATAGTGCCATGATCTACCACAGTTCAACAAATTTTTCGCCATACTATTGGTGTTATTGGGTTGGAACGGTTAAATGCTAATATTTTTTTGTTTATAGGATCACAAAGCAAACTCCGTTCATTTCCCTCCATCATTTTGGATCGGCATACGTGAAGGCTTATGGTGGGCCATTGTTACCGCGACAACTACGGGGTAAGTACTTCTATATATTTTTTACCGGTAGCAGGATCTCGAAAGAGGAGTTATTGTTTATATAGCAGAAGCCTTTAAGATAATTTTTTCATCATCAACCTTCAAGAAATTAAGATTTATCATTTTATAACAGTCAACCACCTGCGTATTGCAGTCCACTCGTGCTTTTAGCGCTTCTAATATTTCTGGGAAAATTATGCCATTGAAATCAATTTGATGTAGCCCTAAATTGCTATCGATGTTATATACTGATTATAATAAACGAGCTCGTGCGGAAACGTAACTTGAAGCCAAAGCATGCATCTTCTTCAGCCTTTTGAGTGAAATTTGCATGATATATATTTGGCACGTTTTCCAATTATACTTTAGTAATTACGGCGACAAGGCTCCATAATCAATCTGTACTTGTTAGAGCCGCGTCTCACTTTACTATAAAAGATTTCAAAGGGTTGAGGCTCTTAAGCTACGGGCAAATGTGTTGACAGTGGTGTGCAAACGGTTGCAACAACTCCCAACAATGTTGCGGGGACCCGCAGTACCTATTGGGAAGGATACAACCCGTAAGACTTTGTAAACTTAAATTCGACAGCCATCTTGGCGCGTGCGTAGCCTCGACAATCTTGAAAGAGCTGTGCAAAAGGATCCAACATTGTTGCACTACGCTTTGGCGATCAAGGAACAAAAGAAATGTTAGCAGTTGTTGGCTTAAACGTTCGACGCGTCGGTTTCAAACTTTGCGCAGCAACAACTCCCAGCAACATGCAACAGGGCGTGCAAACGGACACAAATTATAACATCCAACAATGTTTGCAAGGGGCTTTAAAAAACTGTCGATTTTACGAACGAGTTCTCCCAGCGAAGTGTCCACTTCGTATTCGTATTGAGTGTCGAGGTTTTGCTGCCAAAGGTGCAAATTCTTGCTTGTGAGTTTTGTTTAAATCACAAGAAAGTTTTCAATACACAGAATTTTCCATGGTCTATGCTCTTATCGACACCACAGAAGTGGCGCTAAAATGTTGAAAGCTCAAGGGGAACCACTGCAAAGCTTGACAATTTTTGACGTCATTTATCTGGCCGTTTTTTCAGTTTTTGATATCCATTTCCGGTGAAGGTGCCGGGAAAAAACACGCACGAAAGAAAAAGAAATAATAGGCCATCATCATCACGTCATCCCCATTGTTGATACTTTCATCAACAATAACTCTCGACCGTTCAGCGCGGAAAAATCGCTGAATTATTGCAAAATGTTCAATCCACTGCTGGCTACGTTTTAATGTTTCTTCCGCAATACTGGCAATAATTAAAAATTTCAGCTGACATGGCTGAAGGATATACATAAATGTGATGTGTTTTTCCATGAGATGAATACACTTTTACTAATCTTCAAAAGCTTTCAATAGGAATCTTAGTGATCAACATAACAATGAACTAATAACGGCGGTATCTCTACCCGTTTGTCAAACTTAACTGCCAAAAAAGTAGGCTTTTAAGACTTGAATTCTCTCCATACTCCGTGATTCTTTTCTATTTTTGTTCTGATAGCGGTTTTTTTTTAAGTTCATACTTTACTTTCAATCTTTTTTCGATAACAATAACAAGTAGGAGAACCGGTTTCGGTGCTAAAAAACTCTCTATTGCTTTAAACAGCTGTCTGCGCCTGATTGTTTCTTTTCGCTACTTCGATTCTTTATATGTGTTTGGCATAGAAAAAACATTCATTGCCTCGTTTTAAATTCAACACTTATGATCGTTCCCTTAACTTTGCCTTCGCATAACTATGGTGACAAGACTCCAAAATCCACGCTTGCTCGAGCATATGCTTCACTGTGGATGATCGTCGGATTGATGTTAATGTCAATTATTACAGCCCAGGTGTCTTCTATCATTACCGCTGATAACCTTCGACCATTGAATGATGCATTAGGAGATGAGGTGAGTTGAGGTAAGGATAATTATATCGCAGTGCTATTATTTTTGTTTTTATCACCAAGGTTTAAGATTAAACAAAACTTTTAGTTTACCCAATAGGAACAGTGCCTCGGTTTTTTTCATATATTAACTCATAATCGTCTTGATTATAAAGGGTCCTTACCCCTTACATCTTTCCCGAAGTCATTGTGACCGTTGATTCGCTACGGACCTAGCAACCCTTTCCCTCCATTTGATTTTGTATACAGATTCTCTTAGGGCGTCACGTCGCAAAACTTCAAACCTGTCCACCAGAGATGTTATTCTCCCAAAGTTTCTTTTGTCGGCCCTTTCTTCTCCCTCCTTGCACTGTTCCTTGTAAAATCGTCTTGGCAAGCCCTGGTAATCTTGATACATGCCCAAACCATTTTAACTTGCGTTTCTTTAGCGTGGTTAATTTATTCAGTTGCTCGAGCCTCCTCTCTTCAATAATTTTCTTAAGATTTTTGGACACATATTGACGAAAAGCGATAGCCTGGGCTATGAGATTAATTTAAACATATTTATGCAGGATTGCTGCTTCAGTTTTAGGAAAAAAACTGCTATCAATGCAGGTCCTGTAAAAAATTAAAAAATATAAAAATAAAAATAAAAAAGATTTAAAATATAGATAAAAATCAAATTACAATATTACAAAATAGTTACACTAAACGAAAGATCGAACAGTTATAAATTCTAAGAATTATTAAAAATTATTAAAAATTTTTGCACCCTTGTAGAAAAAAGCGCGCTTGGTGCATTCTAAATTAATTTTTTCTAAAATAAGGTCATTATTATTTCTAGTTTTGTGGCGGTGAATGTCACGGTTTCTTACATTGAAATAATTAGAAAGGTATCTGGGAACTCTGTTTGCAATGCACTCATCAACAAATCTTAAAATGTGTGTCCGTCTTCTATAATAGAGAGGTTCCAAGCCCAGTTTAGTCATAATTTGATCAGTTGATAGTTTTGAGGCAGCTTTGAAGTAGACGATCCTCGCTACTCGTCTTTGTAGTCGTTCAATCTTGTCACTGTTTCCTTGTCCACATTCATGCCACACAGCATCACAATAATCTAGAACCGGGAGGACCATGGCTTTATAGGGTAATGGGTTCATGATAACCGTCACGAGTATAGAGATATTAAGTGACCACTAAGCCCACTATGAGAATGTTGATGTAATTGCTGTAGTTACTGTAGTTGGTGTAGTAACTATACTTGGTGTAGAAGCAGTAGTTGGTGTAGTAGTCGTAGTTGGTGTAGTAACTGTAGTTGGTGTAGTAGCTGTACTTGCTGTAGTTGGTGTAGTAGCTATAGTTGGTGTAGTAGCTGTAGTTGGTGTAGTAGCTGTAGTTGGTGTAGTAGCTGTAGTTGCTGTAGATGGTGTAGTTGGTGTAGTTGGTGTAGTAGCTGTAGTTAGTGTAGTAGCTGTAGTTGGTGTAGTTGGTGTAGTTGCTGTAGTTGCTGTAGTTGGTGTAGTTGCTGTAGTTGGTGTAGTTGGTGTAGTAGCTGTAGTTGGTGTAGTTGGTGTAGTTGGTGTAGTTGGTGTAGTACCTGTAGTCGCTGTAGTTGCTGTAGTTGGTGTAGTTGGTATAGTAGCTGTAGTTAATGTAGTAGCTGTAGTTGGTGTAGTTAGTGTAGTTGGTGTAGTAGCTGTAGTTGGTGTAGTTGGTGTAGTAGCTGTACTTGGTGTAGTAGCTGTAGTTGGTGTAGTTAGTGTACTTGGTGTAGTAGCTGTAGTTGGTGTAGTTGGTGTAGTAGCTGTAGTTGGTGTAGTTGCTGTAGTTGGTGTAGTTAGTGTAGTTGGTGTAGTAACTGTAGTTGCTGTAGTTGCTGTAGTTGCTGTAGTTGGTGTAGTTGGTGTAGTTGGTGTAGTAGCTGTAGTTAGTGTAGTAGCTGTAGTTGGTGTAGTTAGTGTAGTTGGTGTAGTAGCTGTAGTTGGTGTAGTTGGTGTAGTAGCTGTACTTCGTGTAGTAGCTGTAGTAGCTGTAGTTGGTGTAGTTGGTGTAGTAGCTGTACTTGGTGTAGTAGCTGTAGCTGGTGTAGTTAGTGTAGTTGGTGTAGTAGCTGTAGTTGGTGTAGTTGGTGTAGTAGCTGTAGTTGGTGTAGTTGGTGTAGTTGGTGTAGTTGGTGTAGTTGGTGTAGTAGCTGTAGTCGCTGTAGTTGCTGTAGTTGGTGTAGTTGGTGTAGTTGGTGTAGTAGCTGTAGTTAGTGTAGTAGCTGTAGTTGGTGTAGTTAGTGTAGTTGGTGTAGTAGCTGTAGTTGGTGTAGTTGGTGTAGTAGCTGTACTTGGTGTAGTAGCTGTAGTTGGTGTAGTTAGTGTAGTTGGTGTAGTAGCTGTAGTTGGTGTAGTTGGTGTAGTAGCTGTAGTTGGTGTAGTTGCTGTAGTTGGTGTAGTTAGTATAGTTGGTGTAGTAGCTGTAGTTGCTGTAGTTGCTGTAGTCGCTGTAGTTGCTGTAGTTGGTGTAGTTGGTGTAGTTGGTGTAGTAGCTGTAGTTAGTGTAGTAGCTGTAGCTGGTGTAGTTAGTGTAGTTGGTGTAGTAGCTGTAGTTGGTGTAGTTGGTGTAGTAGCTGTACTTGGTGTAGTAGCTGTACTTGGTGTAGTTAGTGTAGTTGGTGTAGTAGCTGTAGTTGGTGTAGTTGGTGTAGTAGCTGTAGTTAGTGTAGTAGCTGTAGTTGGTGTAGTTAGTGTAGTTGGTGTAGTAGCTGTAGTTGGTGTAGTAGCTGTAGTTGGTGTAGTTGCTGTAGTTGGTGTAGTTGCTGTAGTTGCTGTAGTTGGTGTAGTTAATGTAGTTGGTGTAGTTGGTGTAGTTGGTGTAGTACCTGTAGTTAGTGTAGTAGCTGTAGTTGGTGTAGTTAGTTTAGTTGGTGTAGTACCTGTAGTTGCTGTAGTTGGTGTAGTAGCTATAGTTGGTGTAGTAGCTGTAGTTGGTGTAGTAGCTGTAGTTGCTGTAGTTGGTGTAGTTGGTGTAGTTGGTGTAGTAGTTGTAGTTAGTGTAGTAGCTGTAGTTGGTGTAGTTAGTGTAGTTGGTGTAGTAGCTGTAGTTGGTGTAGTTGGTGTAGTAGCTGTACTTGGTGTAGTAGCTGTAGTTGGTGTAGTTAGTGTAGTTGGTGTAGTAGCTGTAGTTGGTGTAGTTGGTGTAGTAGCTGTAGTTGGTGTAGTTGCTGTAGTTGGTGTAGTTAGTGTAGTTGGTGTAGTAGCTGTAGTTGCTGTAGTTGCTGTAGTCGCTGTAGTTGCTGTAGTTGGTGTAGTTGGTGTAGTTGGTGTAGTTGGTGTAGTTGGTGTAGTAGCTGTAGTCGCTGTAGTTGCTGTAGTTGGTGTAGTTGGTGTAGTTGGTGTAGTAGCTGTAGTTAGTGTAGTAGCTGTAGTTGGTGTAGTTAGTGTAGTTGGTGTAGTAGCTGTAGTTGGTGTAGTTGGTGTAGTAGCTGTACTTGGTGTAGTAGCTGTAGTTGGTGTAGTTAGTGTAGTTGGTGTAGTAGCTGTAGTTGGTGTAGTTCGTGTAGTAGCTGTAGTTGGTGTAGTTGCTGTAGTTGGTGTAGTTAGTGTAGTTGGTGTAGTAGCTGTAGTTGCTGTAGTTGCTGTAGTCGCTGTAGTTGCTGTAGTTGGTGTAGTTGGTGTAGTTGGTGTAGTAGCTGTAGTTAGTGTAGTAGCTGTAGTTGGTGTAGTTAGTGTAGTTGGTGTAGTAGCTGTAGTTGGTGTAGTTGGTGTAGTAGCTGTACTTGGTGTAGTAGCTGTAGTTGGTGTAGTTAGTGTAGTTGGTGTAGTAGCTGTAGTTGGTGTAGTCGGTGTAGTAGCTGTAGTTAGTGTAGTAGCTGTAGTTGGTGTAGTTAGTGTAGTTTGTGTAGTAGCTGTATGGTGTAGTAGCTGTAGTTGGTGAAGTTGCTGTAGTTGGTGTAGTTGCTGTAGTTGCTGTAGTTGCTGTAGTTAATGTAGTTGGTGTAGTTGGTGTAGTTGGTGTAGTAGCTGTAGTTAGTGTAGTAGCTGTAGTTGGTGTAGTTAGTTTAGTTGGTGTAGTACCTGTAGTTGCTGTAGTTGGTGTAGTAGCTATAGTTGGTGTAGTAGCTGTAGTTGGTGTAGTAGCTGTAGTTGCTGTAGTTGGTGTAGTTGGTGTAGTTGGCGTAGTAGTTGTAGTTAGTGTAGTAGCTGTAGTTGGTGTAGTAGCTGTAGTTGGTGTAGTAGCTGTAGTTGGCGTACTCAGTGTGGTTGGTTTAGTAGCTGTAGCTGGTGTAGTAGCTGTAGTTGGTGTAGTTGGTGTAGTTAGTGTAGTTGGTGTAGTAGCTGTAGTTGGTGTAGTAGCTGAAGTTGCTGTAGTTGGTGTAGTTGCTGTAGTTGGTGTAGTCGCTGTAGTTGCTGTAGTTGCCCTAGTTAGTGTAGTTAATGTAGTTGGTGTAGTTGGTGTAGTTGGTGTAGTAGCTGTAGTCAGTGTAGTAGCTGTAGTTCGTTTAGTTAGTGTAGTTGGTGTAGTAGCTGTAGTTGCTGTAGTTAATGTAGTTGGTGTAGTTAGTGTAGTTGGTGTAGTTAGTGTAGTTGGTGTAGTAGCTGTAGTTAGTGTAGTAGCTGTAGTTGCTGTAGTTAGTGTAGTTGGTGTAGTGGCTGTAGTTGGTGTAGTTGGTGTAGTTGGTGTAGTAGCTGTAGTTAGTGTAGTAGCTGTAGTTGGTGTAGTTAGTGTAGTTGGTGTAGTAGCTGTAGTTGGTGTAGTTGCTGTAGTTGCTGTAGTTGGTGTAGTTAATGTAGTTGATATAGTTGGTGTAGTTGGTGTAGTTGGTGTAGTTGGTGTAGTAGCTTTAGTTGGTGAAGTTGCTGTAGTTGCTGTAGTTGGTGTAGTTGGTGTACTTAGTGTAGTTGGTGTAGTTGGTGTAGTTGGTGTAGTTGGTGTAGTTGGTGTAGTTGCTGTAGTTGGTGTAGTAGCTGTAGTTTCTGTAATTGCTGTAGTTAGTGTAGTTGCTGTAGTTGGAGTAGTTGGGGTAGTTAATGTAGTTAATGTAGTTCCTGTAGTTGCTGTAGTAGGTGTAGTTTCTGTAGTTGGTGTAGTTAGTGTAGTTGGTGTAGTTGTTGTAGTTAATGTAGTTGCTGTAGTTGGCGTAATTGCTGTAGTTAGTATAGTTGGTGTAGTTGATGTAGTTAATGTAGTTGGTGTAGTTAGTGTAGTTGGTGTAGTTAGTGTAGTTGGTGTAGTAGCTGTATTTGGTGTAGTAGCTGTAGTTGCTGTAGTTGGTGTAGTTAGTGTAGTTGGTGTAGTAGCTGTATTTGGTGTAGTAGCTGTAGTTGCTGTAGTTTGTGTAGTTGGTGTAGTTGGTGTAGTTGCTGTAGTTGCTGTAGTTCCTGTAGTTGGTGTAGTTAATGTAGTTGGTGTAGTTGGTGTAGTTGGTGTAGTTAATGTAGTTTGTGTAGTTGGTGTAGTTGCTGTAGTTGCTGTAGTTGCTGTAGTTGCTGTAGTTGGTGTAGTTGGTGTAGTAGCTGTAGTTTCTGTAGTTGCTGTAGTTAGTGTAGTTGCTGTAGTTGGTTTTAGTTGGTGTAGTTAATGTAGTTGGTGTAGTAGCTGTAGTTGGTGTAGTTAGTGTAGTTGCTGTAGTTGCTGTAGTTGGTGTAGTTAATGTAGTTGGTGTAGTTGGTGTAGTTAATGTAGGTTGTGTAGTTGGTGTAGTTGTTGTAGTAGCTGTAGGTAGTGTAGTAGCTCTAGTTGGTGTAGTTAGTGTAGTTGGTGTAGTAGCTGTAGTTTGTGTAGTACCTGTAGCTGGTGTAGTTGCTGTAGTTGCTGTAGTTGGTGTAGTTGGTGTAGTTGGTGTAGTTGGTGTAGTTGCTGTAGTTGGTGAAGTTAATGTAGTTGGTGTAGTTGGAGTAGTTGGTGTAGTTGGTGTAGTTAATGTAGTTTGTGTAGTTGGTGTAGTTGGTGTAGTTGCTCTAGTTGCTGTAGTTGCTGTAGTTGGTGTAGTAGCTGTAGTTTCTGTAGTTGCTGTAGTTAGTGTAGTTGCTGTAGTTGGTTTTAGTTGGTGTAGTTAATGTAGTTGGTGTAGTAGCTGTAGTTGGTGTAGTTAGTGTAGTTGCTGTAGTTGCTGTAGTTGGTGTAGTTAATGTAGTTGGTGTAGTTGGTGTAGTTAATGTAGTTTGTGTAGTTGGTGTAGTTGTTGTAGTAGCTGTAGTTAGTGTAGCAGCTGTAGTTAGTGTAGTTAGTGTAGTTGGTGTAGTAGCTGTAGTTGGTGTAGTTGCTGTACTTGGTGTAGTAGCTTTATTTGGTGAAGTTGCTGTAGTTGGTGTAGTTGGTGTAGTTGGTGTAGTTCCTGTAGTTGCTCTAGTTAGTGTAGTTATTGTAGTTGGAGTAGTTGGTGTAGTTGGTGTAGTTGCTGTAGTTGGAGTAGTTAGTGTGGTAGCTGTAGTTGGTGTAGTTACTGTAGTTTAGGGTAGTTCCTGTAGTTGGCATGTTGTAGTTGTTGTTGTTGGTGTTATTCGGTGTAGTTGCTGTATTTTGGTGTAGTTGGTGTAGTTTGTCATAGTTCCTGTAGTTTTTGTAGTTATACAAGATTTTATTCTGACAGATATTAACCAAAAATACGTACATACAGTAACTACGTCAACTACAGCAACTACAGCAACTACGCTAACTACACCAACTACAGCTACTACACCAACTACACTAACTACACTTACTACAGCTGCTACACTAACTACAGCTACAACAGCAACTACAGCCACTACATCAACTACACCAACTACACTAACTACAGCAACTACGGGAACTACAGCAACTACATCAACTACACCAACTACAGTTACTACACTAACTACAGCAACTACAACAACTACACCAACTACACCAACTACATTAACTTCACCAACTACAGCAACTACACTAACTACAGCAACTACAGAAACTACAGCTACTACACCAACTACAGCAACTACAGCAACTACACCAACTACAACGACTACACAAACTACACCAACTGCAGTTACTACACTAACTACAGCAACTACAGCAACTACACTAAGTACACCAACTACAGCTACTACACTAACTGCAGCTACTACACCAACTACACTAACTACAGCAACTACAGCTACTACACCAACTACAGCTACTACACCAACTACACCAACTACACCAACTACACCAACTACTGCTACTACACCAACTACAGCTACTACACCAACTATAGCTACTACACCAACTACAGCAACTACAGCTACTACACCAACTACACTTACTACACCAACTACAGCTACTACACCAACTACAGCTACTACACCAACTATAGCTACTACACCAACTACAGCAACTACAGCTACTACACCAACTACACTTACTACACCAACTACAGCTACTACACCAACTACAGCTACTACACCAACTACACTTACTACACCAACTACAGCTACTACACCAACTACAGCTACTACACCAACTACATTAACTACACCAACTAAAACCAACTACAGCAACTACACTACCTACAGCAACTACAGAAACTACAGCTACTACACCAACTACAGCAACTACAGCAACTACACAACCTACACAAACTACATTAACTGCACCAACTACACCAACTACATTAACTACACCAACTACAGCAACTACAGCAACTACAGCAACTACAGCAACTCTACCAGTTACAGCTACTACACCAACTACAGCTAGTACACCAACTACACTAACTACACCAAGTACACTAACTACACCAACTACGCTAACTACACCAAGTACATTAACTACAGCAACTACAGCTACTACACCAACTACAGCTACTAAACCAACTACATTAACTACACCAACTACAGCTACTACACTAACTACAGCTACTACACCAACTACACCAACTACACCAACTACAGCAACTATAGCTACTACACCAACTACAACTACTACACCAACTACACTAACTACACCAACTACACTAACTACACCAACTACATTAACTACACCAACTACAGCAACTACGGCAACTACAGCAACTACAGCAACTACAGCAACTACACCAACTACAGCTACTACACCAACTACACCAACTACAGCTACTACACCAACTACACTAACTACACCAACTACAGCTACTACACTAACTACAGCTACTACACCAACTACAGCAACTACAGCAACTACAGCGACTACAGCAACTACAGCAACTACAGCAACTACAGCAACTACAGCAACTACAGCAACTACAGCAACTACACCAACTACAGCTACTACACCAACTACACCAACTACAGCTACTACACCAACTACGCTAACTACACCAACTACAGCTACTACACTAACTACAGCTACTACACCAACTGCAGCAACTACACCAACTACAGCAACTACACCAACTACAGTAAGTACAGCTACTACACCAACTACACTAACTACACCAACTACAGCTACTACACTAACTACAGCTACTACACCAACTACACCAACTACACCAACTACAGCAACTACAGCTACTACACCAACTACAGCTACTACACCAACTACAGCTACTACACTATTTATAGCTACTACACCAACTACAGCAACTACAGCTACTACACCAACTACAGTTACTACACCAACTACGACTACTACACCAACTACTGCTACTACACCAATTACAGCTACTACACCAACTACAGTGACTACAACAATTACATCAACATTCTCATAGTGGGCTTAGTGGTCACTTAATATCTCTATATTCGTGACGGTTATCATGAACCCATTACCCTTTATAGAGTCTATTTAATGCCATAAGGGGCATAAGGTTAAGCTGTTATTAAGCAAAAAAAAAAAACAAAACAAAAAGCTATGAATGTTTCAAAATATCTTGTACTAAGGTGTAGTTAGTTCATTATTTTAACACCTTAAAGATAAATCTAAATTTTTTGGCAAGATCCAAGACTGCAGTCAAACTGCAATAGTATCAAAGGTACCTAGCAACGCCATGTACCTTAGTGATTACATCACCTAGTAGAGCTCATTAGTTTCTTTCTATTCTTTAACAAGAAATTTTCATTGCCCTTATTGATTGTATTTAATTCATAATCAGGATCATAGAGCGAACCAGCGCCAGTTTCCCTCGTCTTTTTGGGAAGGAGTTCGTGAAGGAGCCTGGTGGGCAATGGTCACAATGACGACCGTTGGGTAAGTAGAAAGGGTACCGCCACGTGATATGAGTAGGAAACCCCTTATTTGTTTTCAAAAGTTTATGAATAAAATTGCTCCTTTGCGTTAAGTAATTCATACCTGCACTTATGGCTCCCCATAGGATTACTATTCTTGTTTTGATCGTAGAGCTTGAGCGTCTCAGTTACCCCTAGAGCTCATAATGATGCCGGCGGATTCATGGCAAGACCAACCTTTTCGGAAAGGTCGAGGGATATGGGAGACAGATTAAGTGCGATCTCAGTTCTGGCCCTCCACGTTGGGGTTTCATCACATGGGCTAAATACCATGTTCTCTAAAGAGGCAAATGTTGTAAACCGACAGCAATTATAATGAAAATCTGAAAGCTCAAATGGGGAAGGTTGCCGTGTAGGAAAAAACAGAAAATCCTTATTTTGATAGCAGCAAAACTACAGTCCATCATATAATGGCGGATATTGAGGACTATGGTAACAGTGGCAGATCCAGGGGAGGGGCCCGGCTCCCCTTTATTATTTTTAGTAGTATAGGGTGCACCGGTTAGGCCGTTTTTTTGGGGGAGGATTCTCATTAAGGTGGGGAGGAATACCTTAACGCCGATGACGTCATAGGCTATTGTCCTCATCTCATGAATAAAATGTGGTGGATTTAATTAAGTATACTGGTTTGACCGGTTTGTCAGGTTCTATTTTTAGCCAGGTTGATATAACTGGTTTATTTTTGTTTTATGACATAACCTATTGTATTGATCTCATGAATAAAATGCGGTGGAATAAATTAGCGTCTATGACATACTGTCGGAGGAGTAAAGTCAAACTTGTATGTGACTTAAAATCACGGAGGCGTAATGTAATTATGCAAGTCGTATTTCCTGCTGCTGTGATTGTCCTCGTTCCGGTTCACTGACTTTTGGCGGGCAAATCGTGTATATTAATGAGGGCAAAGACAAACTAGCTCTTGTCCTATTTGCTGCTGCTGTGATTGTCCTAGTTCCCGTTCACTGATTTTTGGCGGGCAAATCGTGCATATTAATGAGGGAAAAGGCAAAATAGCTCTTTTTTTACACTGCAAACAATGTTTTACTTACCCCTCTCCTTTTCACAATTTTGTTATTTTCCTTCCGCAATTTTTTTATTCCCATTTTTCCCTCCTCCTCCTTCTCATTTTTATTGTTTTCCCTCCTCCTCCTCCTCATTTTTTATTGTTTTCCCTCCTCCTCCTCCTCATTTTTATTGTTTTTCCTCCTCCTCCTCATTTTTTATTGTTTTCCCTCCTCCTCCTCCTCCACCTCCTCCTCCTCATTTTTATTGTTTTCCCTTCTCCTCCTCCTCGTCCTCCTCCTCATTTTGATTGTTTCCTCCCCTCATCCACCTCCTCCTCATTTCTATTGTTTTCCCTCCACCACCACCACCACCACCACCACCACCACCACCACATTTCTATTGTTTTCCCTCCACCACCACCACCATCACCGCCACCACATTTCTATTGTCTTCCCTCCACCACCACCGCCACCACATTTCTATTGTTTTCCCTCCTCCTCCTCCTCATTTTTATTATTTTTCCTTCTCAATGTTATCATTCCCTCCTCCACAATTTTATTATTTTCCCTCCTCCTCCACCTCCTCCTCCTTTCTATTGTTTTCTCTCGAAAAGGCCAAAGAGGCCAAAATAAAACATCGACCCCACATCGACCCTACATCGACCCCACATCGACCCCACATCGACCCTACATCGACCCCACATCGACCCTACATCGACCCCACATCGACCCTACATCGACCCTACATCGACTCCACATCGACCCTACATCGACCCCACATCGACCCTACATCGACCCTACATCGACCCTACATCGACCCTATCAAAACAATAGAAAGGAGGAGGAGGTGGAGGAGGAGGGAAAATAATAAAATTGTGGAGGGAATGATAACATTGAGAAGGGAAAATAATAAAAATGAGGAGGAGGAGGAGGAGGGAAAACAATAAAAATGAGGAGGAGGGAAAACAATAGAAATGTGGTGGCGGTGGTGGTGGTGGTGGTGGAGGGAAGACAATAGAAATGTGGTGGCGGTGGTGGTGGAGGGAAAACAATAGAAATGTGGTGGTGGTGGTGGTGGTGGTGGTGGAGGGAAAACAATAGAAATGTGGTGGTGGTGGTGGAGGGAAAACAATAGAAATGAGGAGGAGGTGGATGAGGGGGGAAAACAATCAAAATGAGGAGGAGGAGGAGGAGGGAAAACAATGAAAATAAGGAGGAGGAGGTGGAGGAAGAGGAGGAGGGGAAACAATAAAAAATGAGGAGGAGGAGGAGGAGGAGGAGGAGGAAAAACAATAAAAATGATGATGATGATGAGGAGGAGGAGGAGGAGGAGGAGGAGGAGGAGGAAAAACAATAAAAATGAGGAGGAGGAGGAAAAACAATAAAAATGAGGAGGAGGAGGGAAAACAATAAAAATGAGGAGGAGGAGGAGGAGGACGAGGAAAAACATTAAAAAGGAGGAGGAGGAGGAAAAACAATAAAAATGAGGAGGAGGAGGGAAAACAATAAAAATGAGAAGGAGGAGGAGGGAAAAATGGGAATAAAAAAATTGCGGAAGGAAAATAACAAAATTGTGAAAAGGAGAGGGGTAAGTAAAACATTGTTTGCAGTGTAAAAAAAGAGCTATTTTGCCTTTTCCCTCATTAATATGTACGATTTGCCCGCCAAAAATCAGTGAACGGGAACTAGGACAATCACAGCAGCAGCAAATAGGACAAGAGCTAGTTTGTCTTTGCCCTCATTAATATGCACGATTTGCCCGCCAAACGTCAGTGAACCGGAACGAGGACAATCACAGCAGCAGGAAATACGACTTGCATAATTACATTACGCCTCCGTGATTTTAAGTCACATACAAGTTTGACTTTACTCCTCCGACAGTATGTCATAGACGCTAATTTATTCCACCGCATTTTATTCATGAGATCAATACAATAGGTTATGTCATAAAACAAAAATAAACCAGTTATATCAACCAGGCTAAAAATAGAACCTGACAAACCGGTCAAACCAGTATACTTAATTAAATCCACCACATTTTATTCATGAGATGAGGACAATAGCCTATGACGTCATCGGCGTTAATGTATTCCTCCCCACCTTAATGAGAATCCTCCCCCAAAAAACGGCCTAACCGGTGCACCCTATACTACTGTTTTTAGACCAAACTGAGTCCCGAAGGGCCGAGAAAAAAATTTTTGGGAGACCGTCCCCCCTTATCTCAGGGTCTGGATGACCGCCCCCCACCCCTTACCTGAAGGTCTGGATCTGCCACTGGGTAGAGGCGGAGGTGGAGCAGCACAAGCGACCAAAGAGATGACGACATATCAGACCATTTAGTGTTAGGAA
>NC_133202.1:43354948-43467448 GCF_958299795.1 Porites lutea | reverse complement strand
AATGGCGTCTTCAATAACCTCAGTGGGAAATGAATAAATTCAATTTCTGGCATCATTTCCTCTTCTGAATTTGAGGCAAGACGTTGAGGAGAACATTTTTGACAATAACTTTGAATGTGTGATTCCAGACGTGTTAATCACCGTAGTGAGAATGTTTTTGGTTAACCCAGTGAAGAAGAGATGTCGTGCGATGCTTGCTCTCAGGGAAAAGGAGGGTGGAAAGTTAAAGCTTTTGTGGAGGTTCAAGCCATTTTCGAGCGAGATTTTAATTTGATATGCGATTGCTATTCTGAAAACAAATTGGCCATAAAATAATGTGAAGAAGACTAAAGTCATGCCTGCCGGAAGTATTAAAAAAGACTATGCTTTTTCGTCATTTGATGATGTCTACTTACAAATGAATGGTACACAAGTTGAACATGTGCAATAATGTAAATATCTTGGAGTAACAATGAACGCAAAATGGAGATTGAAGCTGCATATCAGTAATTTGTTGAAGAAGCTGTGTTATATTATGTCTGTGTTTAACCGAATCTCATATTCTAGATGACAAGACTCGCATTGTGTATGTTAACGGCTTAGTTTCACCCCATTTAGACTATGGTGACATTGTATAGGGAGATCAGCCGGGTTTGAAATCTAAAATGGATCCTTTACAAGCGTTTCAGAACAGGTTTGCGAAAAGAATTCTAGGTAAAAAGATCTCATCGTCTGAAGCGCTTAATTCCCTCCAGTGGATTCCCCTGGTTGGACGACGTTTTGCTCACCGATGCTCTGCGGTACAAAATGCTATTAGTATAGGTAATAGCATGATTTGTAGTTATATTTGGCATAAATACCACTAGTGATATTTCGAAATTGTTATACGAAACTTGAGACAATATTTTGAAATATCACGAGTGGTATTTATGCCAAATATCACGTACAAATCATGCTATTATTTGTTTATACTACCACCCGCAAAAGGTTTATAATTTTCACATGTGGGTATTTCAAATTAAGCTGAAGTACCACTGCTCTAAGCCAATCAAATTGCAGAAATTTCTCATGTAGTAAAATAAAAGGGGAAATACCAGAGTGTCACCTTGAGACTTTCAGAATAACTTCAAGAGACTTACATGTTCCTAACTTTTAATTAGTCTTTCTTGAGTCAACGTTTATCCTTTTTAGCCTTTCGTAATAGTTAAATTTTTAAGTTTGATTGGTAGTAACTGACTGTTATTTATTTTGATATTGTTTAATCTTAGCCAAGGACCTCCATGAAACCACATAATGTGCCGGGAGCCTCCTGTATAAAGATTATTATTATTATTATTATTATTATTATTATTTTTATTGTTATTATTATCATCATCATCATTATCATTATTATTATTACAATACTCTGCGATATATAACTGCAATATATTTTACACGTCTTTGATGTTTTTTGAGTTACATCGTGAACAAACAGTATTTTTAAACCAACCGTTTATGGTCAATTTTCACGCGTGAGTTAACCTGCATGCTGGTTGTTTGACCGATCTAAGAGGAGATCGTTAAAGCGCAAAGGAAGTATTTTTCTCTCACAAAAAAGACAACAAACAAACAATTAAACAAAATGAGCAATGCATTGAAGAGAAGCGAAGCTGTTGTGAAATTCTCTTTACTTAAAATTTAATTATTCAATACCTCGCTCCTAAGAGTTATTATCGTTTGCTTCTTTCCTCTTTCCTCCAGATATGGAGATAAGACTCCTAAGTCTCTACCGGCTCGTATTTACTCCGCCGTCTGGATGATTGTTGGCATGATAATTCTATCAATATTCACTGCTGAAGTTACATCTGGACTGACGTCTAAAAAGTTGATGCCTCATCACACATATCTGGGGAAAAAAGTAAGTTTTCTTCCCTCTCATCAATTGTGTGCAAGAGAAATGATTTAAGGTTGAAAGGTGGATCCAAAACACATAAGCAGCTTCTTAGTGCAAGTCAAAAAATTTTTCTCATTTTATTCGTTGAACAGAACGAAGATGAAAGATCCATTTAATCAAAACAGAGAATATCGATGACAACAAAATTTCAATAAAGCACTGGTTTACAGTTAATGGTTTTCAGTTAATAAAATATTGATATCCTCCTGTTTTCAAACCGTTTTCCTGCACCGGATAATAGATCCATCCACGGTTTTTTAACTTTTTACATGGACCCGTTTAAGTGAAAATCTACCGATTCGGCTGAAAAAGAAAAAGACCCTTAAAAGCCAAATAGCCTATTTTGAGAGTGATTTGTGCAAAAAGAAAGAAGAAATAGCTTTGCAAAGAAATTTTATAGGCGTTTGATGATGGGGGGGATGGGGGAGAACCAACTAACCCCTCAACCGATACAAAAGGGGGTAAAAATTGGCGACTTTGGGGGGAGGCGGGGTTGGGGGGGGGGGGTATTAAACTTGGCTAGTTTACCAATGTCAAGGAGCCCTTTTCAGGGATGTCAACGGATTTTCGCCCAATATATACTAAAACGAGAGAGTTCAAATTGTCTGATAAAGTCTATTGCTTGAAAAATATACCCTAAATAAACAACCATACTTGTATCTCAATATTAGGTTGGAGTCCCTTTTTGTAGTAGGAATTTCTTTAGAGAAGAGCTCAGAGGAGCAAGGATAAAAGGTACTGTAATCTGGATATGATTTGTGACGATCACGTGGTAGTAATATTCCATTTTATTATATAAATACATGTGAAAAGATCTTCGTTGCTATAAGTACATAATAAATCGCGCCTTTCGCAGCAATTAAATTATTTAAGTGAAATGATTTGGCATCTCATTGGGGTTTATATATAATAATTAGAACATTAAATGGCCGCTTGAAGATACGAAATTTCTCGTCTCGTGTTGAAAAATATTTCACTCCTTCGCTGCGCTCATTCGCGAGGCCATGTAATCTCCTCTATGTATCTAATTAAATTCAGTTTACTAGCCAGTATACCTTAAATTCCATCACATGTCGCTCGATGCTTGTCGCAAGATATTGAGACCTTAAGGAAACGTAGCATGCCTAATATCATGACCCGAAAACATCTTTTTTCATATGACCACCGGACGATACCGTATTCCAAACTAACAAACCCCTGTATGCCGTGTACCCAGAAACCCTGACAGACCCTGTAAAATTTTCAGGGATGTACCACTCTCTACGTAGGTGATTCTCGTTATTACTAAAAGGTCACGCCGCCTTTTCTTGGACCCTTGGTAGACCTGATAGAGCAGCAAGTTTTGTAGTCCAATCATTATCTGATGTTGCTTAATGTTGTAGTTCATGAATGACATCTGCATTTATGTATAATGCCTTTTAGAGATCCAACGGAATTCCAAAGACAGTTTGATCAAGCACTTGCAAAATAGAATTGATGGAATAGAGAAAATAGTTCTTCATGGCTGTGAAGAGTTTAATGACGACACATACGAAAAGTTCCAGTTTGTACGGGCATTGAGAAAGCACTACGCACTTCTTTCTCGGAGAGATCATGTGTTAAGAATATGGTGGGAGAACATATCAGTGGAAATGAATCCTTTGACGAAGTTCCAGAATGCGAGGAGAACTCCAAACCTGACATGACCGAATACGGTTCAAGAAAAAGCTTAGACCATCGAGACGTAACTAGCATCATCATGTATGTTTTTACTGGTCTTCTTGTGTTGATGTTTGTGGCAGGCTGCGTTTGGGATTTGATGAAGACCAGAAATCTTTCCAGAAAAAAAGAAGGTAAGAGAAAGGTCTTGTCTACAGGATTCATTCGTTACTTTCAATTTTGGTTCAAGGTCACAATTTTTCTCCTCTCAGGTAACAATACCGGTACGTAGAATGGTAATAATCTGTTCTCCCCTAATTTAAGGGAATCCGGGAAGTTTTTGTCGGCTTAATTGTGGAATCCAAAATCCGCGAATTCTTTGCTTGTGGAATTCGGAATCATGGGGTTTGGAATCCGAAATACGGCTCAAGGAAGCTGGAATGCTACTTAAAATTATAATCCAGAATCTGGACAGTTACTGGAATCCATCCGGAATCCACGGCGTGCAATCCAGAATCCAAGACTATCTTGGACTTCCTTACATGAGGCGACTTTTCGTCACGTAAGCCCCATTCCCGCTTCCAGCCCTTATATGCATTTTCTTGTTTCAGGTAACGCTGGAGACCATGGGAGTGTAGAAATGAATGCGACAGAAGAAGAAAGAGAAATCAGAGTGATCAAAGAAGACAAAGATGTGAGAGGAAGCTTGAAGGCCGCTTCAACAACTGAAACTTAAATAGAATAATAGAATAATCTTTATTATACTCTTATCGATGTGCATTTTTTGTATTAAGAATAATGTGTAAGCTAGGAAGCTAAATGAACCAGTTGGTTCTCCTGTTAGCTCCCTAAACAATTTAGGTTCTAGGTAGCAAGGTAAATGATCAAAAGAAATACGAAAAGAAAAAAAAGCAAAGAAGGAAGACCTCATTTACATTTACATGTAGTATGATGCGTCATCAACATAATGAAATTTTATTTCATTTGCCTTCTGACAGTAGATAACGTATAATTTTCTTCGGAAATGCAGAAACACTTGAGTTGTAAATTAAAATGGTTGGAAGGTCTTTCCAAATGCAATTAAGCAGATGGATTGTTTGCTTAAAAGAAAAAAGCCTGGGAACCTTAGTAGTGACAGCGCCATAATCTGCTCAATTAATACGCGAACCATATGCATGGTTAAATTTGTCTTTTTAGTACTCACAGTCAACTGTCTCTGAGCTGATTAAACCGCTGGGACTAGCACAATGTGTCTTTTATAGAGAGATTCCCTTTTTTAATATAGATGATCAACTAAAACAAGAGTGAAAAAGGCAGGGACTAGCTCTAGGTGTTTCATTGATGGGTTAACCTTTACTAGGAGAAAATAATGGGAAAAAGGGGTAGTCTTAGGGTGTTGGCCGGGATATGTGAATTTCACATAAGTTATATTTAGAGGTTGTATGCACATGGAAGTCTAATTCCTGGGACGTCTAGACACTTCAGTCGATGGTTTAAAACGGCATCAAGTCCAAGCACGACTGCCTCAAAACAAACAATGCAGAATACTGTAATGGCGACTGTTGAATTCTATCGATGCAACACGGAATAATAGTTTGCCAACCTCTCCGAAAACTTTCCGAATAATTCCAAGCGTTTAATAGGCCATTTGCACCAAGAGGTCATGTGACATTATTTTTATGAAAATGAAAGTTATATGATTTTGCCTTCAACGAACCATTAATGGGTCATACCTTGAACAAAATAATAGTGATTTATTTTTTCAAACCCGCACCATTTTCTTAAAATGAGTCAGTTTATAGCTGGTCACGTGACCAAACTGTGATTTTTAAAACTATGAATTACTTCTTTATGAACAGAAATTTTGCACTTAAACTTCAAGGAAAGTGTTGAAAGATGATGTGGTAACGTTCACAGCACATCTTAGCGTAACTATCAAACGTTTAACGAGATACAGGTGAAAAGGAGTTTTGGCCGCCATGTTGGAGCGCAAGAGTAGGCCCTCGAACATGGCGGCCAATACAAATCATACTACTTTGTTGAAAAATCAAAGTGTCATAAAATATCTCCCTTAAATGCGTTTCCTCTCAAATTTCGGGTTTAAGAGAATTTTAATGCCCTCCGTCAATTTTGGGCATCAGCATGATACCAACTCATTGTTTAAAGGAAGCATTGGTCACGTGAGCTCTTAGTGCAAGTGGCATATTGGTCTAAAAATAACTTTGGTGAAATTCACATATCCGGCCCAAGGGTTATTAGACTGGGCGCGCCATCTCTATTCCATTATTCTCTCCTGCCTTAATTCGGGCGTAAAAAGCCAGTCGGAAACTTAGAAATAAGTTGAATGAATGATAACAATAGGGTTATTTGGTTCGTTAAGGACCATTAAGAAATGTTTTAATCAAAAGAGTGTCTAAACAATGTTAGTATATAGATTTAGCCAGGGCTAAACTAAAGCGAAGCTCCCATTAATAAATTTATAATTTAAATCAAACAATAAACTTGTATTCCACAATTCAGTTAACTTTAGAGCACATTCATGTGACTTATAGGGAAAGGCTAAGTGATTTTAGAGAAAAATAATTTGCAAACAGCCCAAGAGTGAACCAAATCTTACCTCGAGTTGATAGGCTCATATGTTCACCCAAAAAATGTCAATAATCTTCGAAAACATTTAAGAGCCATAATGGCTCTTGATCACCGTAGATTCATTAGGCCTGGGAAAAAAATTAGGCCGAATTTTTTGCGTTCGACAACTTTACTTTTCGAAATCTTGGCAACAAAATCTGGGTGCGTGTAAGCCAACCTTTATACCATTTATGCATCAAAAAAAAAAAAAAAAAAAAATATATATATATATATATATAAAGCACATCTGAGGTGAAACAGTACTATTAGGCACTGTTTTTATCATACAGACCTCGGACAGAATGCAGTATTTTACAATTTTGCAACTGAATACAAATTGCACTCATTCAATATTCAGGACGATCGAATTTCCAAAATCACCTATACAGCCAGCCGGTTCTCATTTTGCAGTGCGAGCTGCGGTCGAGTGTTTGAATGAACATTAATAGAGTTACGCTCCAACATAATAAGGAACTTATTGTGTTTATTTTTTATTTAATGGTTTTATCCATGTGTAATCTTCAAAAGCGTTTGATACGCGCGGCATTTTGAGTACTCCTGCAAGCGATGTTCACCGAACGACTGAAAACAAACCGGCACAGCGATTAAAATTACAAGAGAGACTACTAACAATCAATAAAAGAAATATAATTCGGTGAAACATATACAGAGACAACAATTTTCATTCACGAAGAGAAGCATTAAAGTGACTCTAAAAATCCTGAGTGTTCAAGCTTAAAGCTTAAGTTTATGTTTTAATTAAGCCGGCTTCCCGGTGTTTGCCTTTTTCAAAGATCTACTCGAGGCAAGAGAATCGCTCAAAGCTTTCTTTTGAAACCAGAATTACAGCTAAATATTCTTTGGAACGTTTTCTTTCTACTTGTGGTTAGAAAATGTCTAAAGACTTTTTAAAGTTCTGTAAGCGTATTTTAAACCTAATACTCAGTCAGATTATTGTCTCAAACTTACAAACGTGCATCAACTAAATAGCCGCATAAACTACGCTCGACTTCATTAAATTAGATAATATATAGATTTAGCCAGGGCTAAAAGCGAAACTCTGGTTAATAATACGTGTAAACAAAAAAAATTAAACCGTGTAATGCTAAACGGGGACGACAATGAAAATGGCTTCAAGACTAATAGATATGATTAGCAAACAAACAAATTGCACGTGCAGCACCCTTTTCCTCTAATTAGCAAAAAAGCATTTGCACGTACAGCACGCTTTTTTGTCTTTCCCTTGCTGTTGTTTTTGCTCGACTACAACGCTGTTTTGTACAACTAAAACGTCAAACTGTCTAGTTACACATAATTTTTATGGAGGAATTGTCGTATGTGCTTACCCAGTATTTTGTTTCCTGTGTTCATGTTCGCGTTTATTTTTCACTGCCGTTCATTTTCACATTCTCATTTTCTCACCGCCGCTTTGAATTTCCATGTTTTTCTTCCTACGAAATTCGTCTCCTTTGTTTTCAATAACACGTTCTAGCTCTTTCTCTGTTATACAAGTTAGTGTAAACATAAAAAAAAAACGCCGAAAAAGACACGACTTTGTTGTTGTTTTTTCTTTCTAAAAGTACGGGCGGCCATGTGATTTCCTTCCAAATAAAACCTTGAGTTGCATTTGGGTTGTCATACCTGTTGATTGAGCTACTTTACATTGGCATGCCTGTGGTGCGGACGGACAGTCGCTCGCTCCCTCGTTGTACGGTCACGTGATTACCAAATTTTCTCGGATGGGTAGATTACCACGTTTCCTTAGCTATATATGGGGCTCCGCCCACGCGCAGCGCAGCGCGTGGAGCTCCGCTATAAAAAAACATACTGGTTAGTGGCTATCCTGATTTGACAGCTGTTAATTGACCATATTGTAAATTTCTAATATGAAAGATGTGGATTTGTCAAGACACGCCTGGGACACCCCTCCCTTCCTTTTGATAGTCTCCCCTACCCCACCCTTACAATCTGTAGACGCGTACGCCCGGTCAATCACGTGACAACCAAACGAAAAGAGGTTGACCATGTTCTATGAGTATTGGGCTCTGTCCCAGGCGCGCTATAACTGGTCGTAGCAACTACTGATCCGTGACAGAGCCCTTCGATATAGTAGAAAAATGGGCAAAAGTTACTGAAGAATACAGTTATTGTTGTAGTCATTCGGTAAATAAAACCTTAGGAAGCATAAACCTTATTTAAAAGGGGCACAATTTATACACACTGACAAAAACAACCGACATCAGTGGTTCCCCGTGAAATGATGACTGTGGAACGACTCCAGAAATGCCATACTGATGACGTATCACTACCCAGACCTTGGTTGTTCTTCTGATTGATTGAAGCAAATTTCTCTCGCTGCACCAATTGGAAACACTACCTAGATCTTGCTAGTGACACGTCATCATTATTGCATTAGTCTGCAGTCGTTTATCGGACGTCATTTTGCGGGGGAACCAGTCTTAGCGTCCAGAAATGACCACTATTTTGTTAGGCTAGCGCAAATATAATTCTCTGAATGCTTTGTACATTTTCGGTATTACCACATCTTTTATTGATGTCTTGTTATTCTAAATATCAAAAGGCAAAAGTTTTGATGCTTTACAAGATGGCATTGAACAGTTTACACTACTATGAAAAGATGTTTAGCAATTAATGAATGAGGCTGAGTAGGATATGAAGAATTAACCAGATCGAGGAGCGTGTTATCCACAGAGGCCGAAGGTTGAGGTGGATAACACCCTCCGAGATCTGCTTAATTCTTCAAATCCTACGAAAGTGGAATTCATTAATTGTTTTATCATTCATTCAAAACGGGGTTGGGAGGGGAAAGGTAACTCTATTGTTTTCCACCTAAGTTTCTTGACCCACTCCGCCTGCCAGTATGACGTCACATAGTAACGGGCAAGAGCCTCGGGTCGCTTGTGCAAATTAGCAAGGGATACGACAGTCATTTGGACGAGCGAGGTCGAGGAAAAGCAAAGAAGCTAACAAATATCGCTATATATCCCTTATTTGATCGAATGTGTGTGAGCGTTGGTGTTGCTATAATCTGTTTGTGTAAACCGTTTTGATATTTTTTGTCCGTGATTGTAAAATTTTGTTAATTTGTTTTGCGAGCCGTGTTGCGGGATCGCCATCTATTTCACAGGACCGGCAAGGTCATAAAAACTTAAATCTTTTTTTTTTCTCTAAAATAGGAAAGCTCTAGTCTCCAGAATAGGAGGTTCCATTCATAGATCATGCATGTTTATATTTCATCTATTCTTTTGCTAATTAAATTGGCCTAACTTCATATCATTCCTTTCGAGTGCGGGCCTCTGTTGATCTCCTAATTCTCCACCGAATTCAGTAAAGCTAGTTCGATCAATTATTTACATCGAGTCGGCCCGCTGAACCGGAAAAAATGCGAAATAACTTTGAAATACGCGCTTAAGCTAGTTTTACTCAAATGTATATTTGAATTCATGATAAATACGGCTCTACCAGCTTCAAACAGCGTCTATGGCAGAGAATTGTTTTGATATGACAAAATTAATTCTCCAAAACGTGTGTGTCACTGTGGTGCAGTGGTCAAGGAGTTTGTGCTTGCACGTGCAGATAAACCGGGTTCGACTCCCGGCGACGCTTTTTTATGTTTCTTTGTACCGTTTTTTCCCCTGTTTGGTCTATCGTTTTTTAGCACTATTTTTCCTTTTAGCCTTTCTTTCTTTATTCTTACTGCAGACCCTGCTGGTCATGCTCTTGGATCAATATACATTTTAAGCTTAAGTCCGGAGTTTTATTTTGGAAAAGGGATTTCAAAAGTTAAGTTCTTGATCTGCATACTGGCCACTCTTACGACCAGATAAAAACCATAAGCTGTCAAGACATGTCCCTCCTCTGAAACAGCTGAATTTTTTTTCAATGTTAGTTGACATCATGACAAACACACACAATAAAGCACAATCTGTATTAATTTACACTCAGCACCCACCAGTGACCCACTGGCGAAAATTAAACTTGCCTTTTGTACATCATCTTAATCATCAATATTATTACCCTAAAATCTCCACTGGGTTTGCCCCCCAAAAATAATTAAACGAAACCTTTTATTCGTTTTCGGGATTTAATTATAGAATTACAGGTGTATGCTCAATACAGTAAAATGCTGTAAAGCAACAAGATTCAATGCTCACAGTCTCTCACAAATACCTGTCATTTAGCTTCCCCCTTCAACGCTACAGCTAAGCGAACTTTGAGAGGAATGATACGGGGTTTCACTAGCTCTGAAGAGCTGAAAATATGCACAATGTAAAGTATAATACATCCTTTGATGAACCTCCTATTGCTGTGTCTAAACTTCTCAATCTTGCTGTGCACTGGCCCTCAAAAGTGTGACCGGTCGGTATAATTGCCCGTAAAATTTCCTCGACGATAGAAAGGCATCTTTAAAATTCATTACACCACGGGACATTTCATTCCAAAAAAGTACTTAAATCTAGTTTTCTATGACAATAGAAACCTTAAAATCTCCAAATCCAAGAAATCGGAACGGTATTTCCGTGATAAAATCGAAATTTTTATCCGTCTCTTCGATGAGCGCTTTGCTCGCCATTTTGAAAGTCACTGACGCGAGACTTGACGTCATACTGGCAGGCGGACTGTACCACAGATTTCCTTGGAGACACCTTCCCCCCTCCCCCCCGATTCAAAATAATTCCTGGTTTGAAAACATAGCCAAAACATGCTTACCTGCATCGATGTTAAGTTCATCTTCGATAGTGTACGTTTAGGTTCGTCCAGCTCCGCAAATATTCTCCAAATAGCGGATGTCGCCCTCCGAGTTGTCTTCTTGCTGTTTTTGCTGTGTTTTTAGCCATTATTTCGCCTAGTTCCAGCTGTAGTTCTTACTCTTGAAACGAGTGAAGTGTCCGCCATTTTAGTTTTCACAACGAAAACAACTGAACCTCGTCCCCAGGTCTTCTCGGTTAACGGCGCTTTAAACTGTAGAAGGCTGCATTTTTGACGTCATTTCCTCGTTTAACACAAAATTCTTCCAAATTTGGTCATCAGTAACTGGTTAAAGTGAATTATGCGTGTGCTTTTAGCCAATCAGAATTGGGGAAATATTTTGAATGAATAATAATTTAAATTAATCGTGCATCATTTCAGAAACAGAAGAGACATCTAAGTGCTGATCCATTCAGCCATATCCTATTGTTCACTCAAACATAAATTGCCTTCCATATCGTAATTACTCGCATTCAAATTTCACTGCGTAAGTGGATACTGCCGGATTATCATGTCAGTGTCCTAAACTGAAATTCAGCCTGAGCCACGCCGGGTTATACCGAGGTAACGGACCTCAGTTTATAAACCCAAAACATATGATGTTATTCGAGTTTTCGTATTTTCCCACTCTCCCCTAATAGGTTTTTATTAAAAAGAGTTAAAGGAGTGTCTTGACGTACATACCAGGTACCAGCAAGAGAGCATAAAGGGCACAGAGAAGGCATTCCCCCTACACACTCTATTCCATAGGTAATTCGTCTCGAGTTATTTTTAAGACCACAGATCCCTTGAAGGATTAGACAGCAGCCAATCACATAACGCGAATGTGTTCCGCGTGGATGACCCACGCTCTGAGCCACGCGTCCTTCACGAATTGACGCAGAACAAAATGGCGGAAGAAGCGGAGAGCGATATTGCTATTCGTTTTGTCGACGAAAACGATTACAGAGCGATTTTTGCTAAAGCTGTGTCAGCGAAACGGAAATTAAGAAAAGAATTGTCCTTCCTCTCTTGTATAGAGCTAACAGTACTGCAGGGAAATCCTTAACACACTGAATATTCTCTTAGGATCATTTATAATTTACAGTTTGAAGAGAGCAATTTCTGGTTTGATATTTGTTCTTTTATTAGTCTTTTATTTAAGAAAAATAACACTTGGCGTTGTACAAACGACCGGTTTCAATAGACTGGCGGAATTTCTCATTTTATTAAAGCACTGAGGTTACGACAACTGCGAGTTAAACTGATTTCACGGGTTGTCAAAGAGTCTAGCGATTCCCTTTTCCCAGGTGAGCGCCGACTCATTTCGCGTCAATATTCAGGAATGCTCTCGATCTCTTTAAGCTTTCATTGCTTTTCGCCCGACATGTTTTGCACGGCGTTTAGTCATGCGAAACCTCCACGAAACATCCACGCAGCGCGCGAGGTAACGTTAACCCGATTCTAAAAATAACTCGAGACGAATTACCTATGGAATAGGGTGTGTATGGAGGATGCCTTTTCTGCCCCCTTTATCCTCTCTTAGTACCAGATAATAATTCCAGCCAACACCACGTGTAAAAAACTGATCACTACTATTGTCCACATGTCCTTCGGAAAGTAGAGAATTTCATTCGACGACAAAGCGATTCCATAGTTGACTTTCAAAACTGCGGGGCCTGGAGAATCAAACAGTCCGAGAAATCTTCTTTCAAACTGTTCACCATCTACTCGGTTGGCAAAAATCGGAAAATATACTCTTGGTTCGTCGGGTGCTGTTTGACGGATCAGGATCTCCATCTCATAAGAGCTGTTGATATCTACTTTTTCATGAATGATCTCCAAATTTGGACAACAGATATTAAGCGCTTTTCTCATGTAATGTATAAGATTCCCTTCAAGAGCCTTGCTTGATGAGTTGTAGTGGGTGAATGGGTGGAATTCATGCCAATGCAGAGTAATTTTGCCAAACGATGGACAGAAATATGTGCTGCCATTGTTCCTGTATGTGCTCACGCCAACTGTTTCTATAAAGCTGCAAACATTTTGCAGCAAAACAATTGTAAAAATACTTAATGCTGAAAAATTCAGCACGCCCTTCTGCGCCATGTTTTAAAAGGAAAATTGATACAATTCAACGTTACCTGTTTATCCTTTTGTCCTAGCTTTAATGACCTATGAATATGTCCACCAGTTTATCTTAATTAGCTGCAAATGGCGTTCATCGTGTCAAGATGTTATATTTTGATACATTTTAATTCATGAAAAGAAACAACAACAATAGCAGCAGCTTTATAAAAACATATATCATCAGGTATTACTAGAACCACGAGTTTGACCGAAAGCGGCTCTATTGGCTAATCGAGGCTTCAAGCAATTAGCTCGACCAGTTAGCTCAAGCCATGTTCTATTCGATACGCCACTCCTATATTTCCCATAATGCAGTTTATTTGCCCCCTAAAATACCGCATAAGCATTGTTTTCAACTACACTTGGGAAGGCTGTAATACGCAGGAGAAATGAGGGGGGGGGGGGGGGGGGGCAAATAGGGTGCATCATGGGGAATACGGAATTGGCGTAATGCCCTTTTTTTGCTCATTTTATGTTATTTTTTCTCCTCCAATTTTCCCGTTCCTTCACCTTTCTTTCAGTTAACTTTGCACTGCTCAAAGTACTAGACACCTTCTTTGCAGAGTTTAATCCTCTTTTCAGCGTCTTGAAAGCCTTACTTGCTTGCAATTATGTTGTTTACAACCCTGAGAACTCCTGCTTAAAAAGACTTTTTACTCTTAAACACGGGGATAAATGTATTTTATATATCCTTCGCTTTTTTGTTGCGCATTGTAAATTCGTTGCATCTCTCTTGAATGTTCCTCTTGCTTAAATTACATTTTTAAGTTCAGGTATTCAGCTGTAGCCAAAAATATATATATATTTAAATAACTTTAATTGTTTGTCCATGCCTCAACATCGTAAATATGTCTTGTTCGTACTCAGATTTCTGCCGTGTAAATAGTACCCCCAGCGAACCAGCTGTGACGGAAGGTTTTTCCGCTTTGAAACGAATTTAAGGCTCAACGGGAACTCGGTGCTTGACTCACGATAAAACTGGGGAAAACTAGACTCAAATGGCAACTCGCTTGCGGGGAAGAGCCGTCACTTCTCTCGAGGTCCGGGATCAGACCACTAACTGGTACAGCAGTAGATAAAACAGAACTAAAGTTTGTTCCAACATCGTTTATTCTTCAGCGGATCAACAGCAATAACTCGGGTAGGACACGGCGAAATAATCGACGATGTAATCGGCGATGTAATAGAAAAATCAGTTCAAAGCAACTTACTTATATATGAGTTTTACAACCGTTGAAGACAAAAGAATACAATAGAAATATAAACAGAAATCACTTAGAGTTAACTGAAAACTAAATACAAATTCTATTTTTAACCTGAAATCTTTTGTTACTGTTGCTATTTTAGAAAGTAAAAGTACTGAAACAAAGACCTAGCCAGGTCACCAGAACAGCGTGTATGTACAAAGTGTTACAATATGAATTAAATTGCAAGTTCAGCTATCAGCTGTTTAAACAGGAAAAGCGCAGACTAATTGGAAGTTTTCACCTTAAACAAAAACCGATCTATTTATAAAACTCCAAGACAGTAAAACCTTTCATATCCAAAATTCGGTTATCACCTCTCTTTAACTAACAAGTTAATGAAATATACTTTTGCAAATAAATATAATTAAGTTGCAATTAGAACGAGGTACACCTGTATCAAAAGGCGTTACTATGAATAGATGTCGTCTGGTAGTTAAATCACGAGAAATAGACTGAAGTCAAATAAACCATTATTAAGAAATTAAATATTCTTTGAAGAGTCAACAGTGACGACGTAAAATGTACATAATTGAAAAGAGAACGAGCAATTAGTTTTGTTTGTTAAGGAACACTGTTGGCTTTTCTATGATTATAACCTGGCGAACACAAAGCAAATGAAACAAAGGATAACAAAAATGGCACGAGCCTTTTTGCGGAGCTAAAACTTCTTTATGTGAATTCAGCATGAATTACTAAGAACAACGTCAAAGCGAATATTTGAAAGCTATATATGATATTCGAGCCAAATAAAGAATTCATGGAAAATCTCTCCTTACACAGCCACTTTCTACTCTAAAATAACTGGGGTTAAGTTTTTAGCTATTAATTGAAATCAAAATTGACTGACTAGAGGAAGCGACCATTTTGGACAGATTCGTGGATCCTGTTTGTGAGGAACTAACTGTCATTTTAGCAACTACAGAACAGAGAAACACAAGACAATAAAGGCATTGAACAAAAGTGGCTCGGTGGCTCGTTAGTCCTAGATTGACAAGTGTTTTAAAAAATAGAAAGATATTAGACATGTAAGTATAAGATAGACATAAAAAGAGGTAAAAGTATAAAATTAGAAGGGCAAGTGAAGGTATATATTTTCTTAGCTCAGTGGTTCGATGGCTCGTCAGTCGGGGTTAGCGTCTCAAAGCTTCTCAAGAAGGTGAAAGGTATATAGTTTAGTGGCTCGGCGGCTCGGTGGCTCGTCAGTCGGGACTACCGAGCCACCGAACCGCCCCAACGAATATACCCGAAAAATTTGCTCTGTATTCTGTAGTTAAGCCGACCAGAGATCACGGAATGTGGGCTATATGTATTTTAGGCCAAAAACGCAATAAAGATAGTCCTGATGTGAAGTATATATGAAATAATTCATTTTTGAACTGTGGTTGTAGATGAAAGTGAAAAATGATCATCGCAGTAAATTTTTTTTTTTTGGATGATCATTCTTCACTTTCAAAAATAGTCCTATCGAATAATTGAAACATTTTTGGGGGGAGAAAAGCCTTTCTAAAAAACATAATACTAGAGTTCAGTCAGTTAAGCCTTGTATTAAAGATAATCTTGGAACTCGCTACATATATACGTGCTAAGCAACAATTTTTATACAGTGAAACTGTGAAAGGTTTGAACTCAGGAGTCATTGCAAAAGTAGGTTGAGTTTGATCGTCCGGATGAACGTAGTCCTGAATAGGACTGTTGTTGTTGACAGAGACTGACGTTTCGACAACCTGTGCGGGTAGTCATCTTCAGAGTCATTTTGCATGACACCTAACATTTGTCACGTAGGCAAAAGCCCGGGGGAGCACTCAAAGAAGTTTAATAAGGGGAGGCACCTCCTCGAAGTCTAACCTGTTACCCTTTGATACTAGCAATAGTTCTCGCTACATCTGCTCCCGCCTTAGATATATATGACGTTTATACTAACGTTCAATACTTTTAACTCTTTATTTGTTTGCTCTTAGGCTAAACCTTTTTTAAACTTCGCGAAAAAACGATATAGTGTTAAGCACAGTCAATAGTGATTAGGGCTATGCACTGACTCCAAATGGTTAGCTTTCATTTACTTAGGTTTGTCACTATAAACATGTAAAACAAATAACTTGCAGTCGAATAAATGGCCATGGTGTAGTGGTATAGGCGATGGGTTTCGGTTTATAGGACAGCGAATCCCGCTTATGCCACATGCCACATTCAATCTTTTTTTTAAATTGAAAAAACATAATAATAATTGAAGAGACTTAGACTTAGAAAAAGATTAGAAGAGAAGAAATTTGAAAAGATTAGAAGTTTCATGTAAGTGTAGCTAAGAGGGGAAGGTGGTTCTGGAGGATGGAGTCTAATGCTGACCGGTCACCGACGTTTTTCCAGAATTTCTCAGCCATTTTTTCCTTGCGCGCTTGCTGAACCAGAATTACCCAAGACCACTTGCTGCGCGCATGCTGAAGATTTAACCAGGACCACCTTGCGCGCCTAGTTTCTTCAAGTCGAGAAGATTTACAGCGAAAAGTCGATACTTTTCAAGGCGGGGGAATTTATGGTACCTCCTTGGGTTAACCCTGCGGGGAAAATAACATTTTTGACAGAAAAGGTACCCCTTTCGTCTAGCCTCTATTGAAAAATAGTACCTAAAAGGCTTGCATAGTTTGATTTTTTAAAATCTCATTTCCATCATTTTTAAGTCATTTCCCACACTCCCTTTCGCGTTACACACAATTATGACCTGCCTTATCGAGCATGGCGATTTTTACTGATACCGAAAACTAAGCTCACATCACAGCTAAAAATACTGGAATTATTTGCATGCATAAACATTTAACAATATGTTTCATTACTGGCCGCAATGACTATTTTATAAAACGGGC
Organism: Porites lutea; assembly: GCF_958299795.1. NCBI lineage: Eukaryota > Metazoa > Cnidaria > Anthozoa > Scleractinia > Poritidae > Porites > Porites lutea. The sequence continues at coordinate 43,450,286 of NC_133202.1, read as the reverse complement.
AAATAATGGTTGGAAATGGAACCATGAAATTACAGCGACTGTTTGCGTTAAAAGGATCGTATGATTAAAAACGTGTTCATACAAGTTTCACAGCACAAAATTACATCAATCAAATAGAACAGTTCCATAGGCATTAACAATAACTAATCGTCGTAAAAACATTCGTGCTCAAAAACCTGCCGGTCGAAGTCGCTCATTTATACATTGCAGACTTTACGCATCCAGTAATTGCAAGTAGAACTTCTTTGTTGAAATTATACCGTTCTTTTAAACTTTCGCTAACCCTGCGTAGCATGGCGGTTTTGGTTGGGTGCGCAAAGTAATAAAGGCGGGCGAGGGCAGAGAAACCGCAAGTAGATTGGGGCGAGATCAACTTGAAAAACCAACTTAGTGCCATCTCGTCTAAGTTATCGCTGTGAACGTGCTATAATGTGTTTTAATACCTTTAAAAAAAAAACAACAGCACTATTGGCTTGCGAGTAAAATTTCATGCGACAGTGGAACCACAAGGTTAATTACCCATGATGCAAGCAGGCGTTAGGGCATGGAATCGAAGATTATCAAATGTCATTTTAGTTTACTTGGATGGTCATACAATGCATGTCGTGTTCTTGATCTTGTTGAAACACAGCATTTTTATCGAGCCGCCTCCTCTCCCTTTTCGGTTTGACTGCCCTCGCCTTAGCAGGAATCACGTATTTAATGAAAATTACAGACCTTGTGTCGATATTTTTTTTATTGAATATTCAAATCTTCATAAACTGGCTATGTGTTACATTCCACATAGCCACTGTTCTTTTATCCATCACTTTCTTATTCTTTGCGAGAAATTGACGCAATGAGTAATTAAAAGTTTATTGCTGCAAACACTTGATGAAATAGTGGTCGTTGTCGATGTTCGCTGTCCGCATTAACGGATGTTCGTATCAAGACTTCAATAGGTTGAATTTAGAAACAAATTATAAGATAGAGTTTTCTGTGGAATCAAAGAAAACTCTACGTAGTTATAGAGTGATTATAAAGCGGGTTTGACTGCAATTTTGTCCTGACCAACAGTTTTGGTTCTTTTTACTTCTTTTATAACAGGTGAAATCATCTTGGTGATTATAGTATCTGCTTACATTTCCACATGGCACTTAGAACTGTTTTTAATTTTTTTAATTTTTAAAGTTTTATGCTAAAGCGTTGTTCCAATTTTCTTTCAGCTTGATAATTGGCTAGTAATATCACTTTTTTGGTTCACGGCTTCCTTAAAAGCAATAGTTTACCCCCACGCTTCTTAGCAGGAGAGCGTATGATTATCATCGTGGTAAATGTATGCAAAAACACTATCAGCTTAATATGTATAACTGTCTTTAAGAACACGAACGCAAGAGCCATGTAGCGACAAAGTATTTCCGCCTTGAGATACAATGAAGAGTATCGCCGCATTGGTGTTTATTCTAATATTGCTTTCAGGTGATTGCAAAAAAGATGCTAAGGAACGAGTCATCATGGGCTGTGGGGACTTCTGCTGTAAAAACGCCAGCATCATAAACCTGACTGAAGCTTTCAAAAACTGCTGTAAGGAGGCTGAAGTATGCCTTTTGCCAAACCAGTTTTACGACTTTTCCTGCAGGTCGCAGATGATGGATTGGTGCCTAAAAAAACAAGCAAATACCAGCGCAATAAAACAAATACGAACTGAATGTTGCGGAGACTTTTCCTGCCCAAAAAACAACCGAAGAAAATGTAAAAAACGATTCAAAATAAAAGTCAAATGGGACAAAATGAATTTTAAAACGAAGTACGATCTAGTCAAAGTGGCATGGAAAAAAGAAACTTGGTCATTTTTCCTGAAAATGGCGTCACAGAATTGTTTAACTAATAAATCAACTGTCGGAAGGCCTCCCGATAAAATTACGTATAGATACCCCTACTACACTAACGATAGAGGAAGGAACGACACTGTGTTTAGTTATGAGTCTCCACCTGTCTATTTGGTAGAAGAAAAAGAATCTTTCTCCATGTTTACGGTAGTAGGTTCCTCTTTTAGCCGAATGTGGGCAACACTGTTACTATGTGTCATCTGGAGTTTGATATCAGGAGTTATTATATGGATACTGGTGAGTAAATATATCGCTTTCGTATATTTAATGTAGCTTTTTATTTGTGCGGAATGCAGTAAGTGCCATGTTCGACTAACCGATTGAATGAGCTGAAAGAGAGTCGATACTAGTTAAAAGGAAGTGCTTTAAGGTCTCGGTAAAGGAAAACGAGGTGCCCAGAGATAAAAAGTTCTAGTCGCGCGAGTATTTTCGCTACAAAGGCAAGTTATATTTCAAATTAAAACTAAAAGACTAAATTACCTTATCAAAGATTTTATTTCATCGAATTTCAAAGGCCCCTTAAGTTTTTTGCTCTCGAACTCGGAGGTGTCAAGTTTACTGCTGAAGCTCCAGCCGTTTCGCGTTGTTAAATATTCACTTCCTTTTTATTGCATCTGATTGACAGATAAAAGACCTAAAAAAGGGTGTGAGGAAATTTGCATATGTCTCGTATTAGCGGAATTATTGCATTTCAAACTAAAAAGTCGCATCTCGAGCGCGATTTACTCAAAGAAACTGACACAAAATGAGTTACAAAGGGATATCGGCAATTTCCTCACTCCCTTTTTTAGGTCTTTTATCTGTCAATCAGATGCAATAAAAAGGAAGTGAATATTTAACAACGCGAAAGGGCTGGAGCTTCAGCAGTAAACTCGATACCTCTGAGTTCGAGAGCAAAAAACTTAAGCGCCTTTTTAAATTCGATGAAATAAAATCTTTTTTAAGGTAATTTAGTATTTTAGCTTTAATTTGATATATAACTTGCCTTTGTAGCGAAAATACTCGCGCGACTAGAATTTTTTTCTGTGGGCACCTCGTTTTTCTTTACCGAGACCTTAAGACGAGACTAACGCTACGACAAGTACTATGGAAAACTGCAGTGAAGTTCAGCAGGTGAAGTTGGACTGAAACATCTTAGGAAATACAGTGTCTTGTTCTGTTCATATCCATAAAAGAATTCAGACATTTTGCGCAATGTTTTTTAGCTCGCTGTGTGTTATTTTAAAGGTCGTCGGTTGAAGAAATCTTCCATCAGAAAACGGCGGAAAAATTACACTAAAACGTACATTGTGAATTGCCTTTTTAGCATGTTCCAGCTGTCGGTATTGTCTTTACGGGCTGTAGGGGGATGGATGAATAGATGATACTTTTTCCGCTTTTTATTCAGTTTGCTCGAGCCTCCTCTCTTAACTTCAATATTGACGAAACGCGATAGCCTGGGCTATGAGATTAGATGCCATAACGGGCATAAGGTTAAGCTGTTATTAAGCGAAAAAAAGAAAAAAACTTTAAAAAAAATCCCAAAAGCAATGCATGTTTCAAAATATCTTGTACTAAGGTGTAGTTAGTTCATTATTTTAACACCTTAAAGATAAATCTAAAGTTTTTTGTAAGATCCAAAACTGCAGTCAAACTGCAATGGTATCAAGGGTACCTAGCAACGCCATGTACCTTAGTGATTACATCACCTTGTAGAGCTCATTAGTTTCTTTCTATTCTTTAACAAGAAAGTTTCATTGCCCTTATTGATTGTATTTAATTAATAATCAGGATCATAGAGCGAACCAGCGCCAGTTTCCCTCGTCTTTTTGGGAAGGAGTTCGTGAAGGAGCCTGGTGGGCAATGGTCACAATGACGACCGTTGGGTAAGTAGAAAGAGTACCGCCACGTGATATGAGTAGGAAACCCCTTATTTGTTTTCAAAAGTTTATGAATAAAATTGCTCCTTTGCGTTAAGTAATTCATACCTGCACTTATGGCTCCCCATAGGATTACTATTCTTGTTTTGATCGTAGAGCTTGAGCGTCTCAGTTACCCCTAGAGCTCATAATAATGCCGGCGGATTCATGGCAAGACCAACCTTTCCGGAAAGGTCGAGGGATATGGGAGACAGATCTAGATTAAGTGCGATCTCAGTTCTGGCCCTCCACATTGGGGTTTCATCACATGGGCTAAATACCATGTTCTCAAAAGAGGCACATGTTGTAAACCGAACGCAATTATAATGAAAATCAAAAAGCTCAAACGGTGAAGGCTGCCGTGTAGGAAAAAAAGAAAGTCCTTTCATTGATAGCCGCAAAACTAAAGTCCACCACATAATGGCAGATATTGAGGACTATGGTAGCAGTGGCAGATCCATGGGAGGGGCCGGGGCACCCGGGTCCCCCCTTATTTTTAGACCAAACGGAGGCCCGAAGGGCCGAAAATAATTTTTTTGAGCCCCCCTTATCTCAGGGTCTGGATGACCGCCCCCACCCCTTATCTGAAGGTCTGGAACTGCCACTGGGTAGAGGCGGAGGTGGAGCAGCACAAGCGACCAAAGAGATGACGACATATCAGACCATTTAGTGTTAGGAGTGAGTGAAACTAGATGGGCGTTTACAGGATCGATGAGGCTGCTAAGATGACGAGGCATATTAAGGTGGAATGGCCAACATGATCAGCACGAGGGTCAAGTGAGCCTTGATGGAATGGATACTAATCAATCAGGAAAATGGTGAAGGCACGGTCCTATTCGAAATACACAACGCTGACTGTGATACAAGCATTAGCACTGGCGATTAAAACCAAAGTAAAGGATAACTATTGCTGCAGAGTACTGAAGATCCTCAACAATCAAGACATGATCTCAGTGATGGGAGCTCTAAACACCATTTACAGTCAGGGGAGAAAACATAAGGTTGGAGTTACGAATAACAGCGGTGAGAGACCATGCGACCTATGCAGTATTGATGGTCTAATTATAAGTATCATTGGAACGCTATTCCTGCTATTAAACCTGCAAAAAGAGATTCACCAGGTGACCATCTTTTAGTAAATGTCTGCATGAGAACATCAACAATGGGGGAGCGGGGGGGGGGGAAGTAATGATGATAGCCGTCAAATGGAGTGACTACCTCCTGGTCAAAACTGAAATGACGGGAAAGTTGGGGAGGAATGGAGAGAAGACGGAAGGGAGAGTTTTGAAGCTTTCAAGTAAGCTGCAGAGTGAGAAGATCGCTAAGAGATGAAAGTTGAGGTAAAGAAAAGAGTGAGAGTTAGAATACACATAATGGACTTCTGATCGAACTGGTTTGGGCTCTTCCAATTCAGCCCAAAATCCCGGAAATTTCGGTTAGAAACCAAATGAAACGAGCCATTTCGGTACGATCCGACCGGAATATTTGGGACCACCTTTGAAGTTGGTCCACTTTGACCGGTCAGCTGATGGTGGTTTTAAGGTCGTTCACCACAGAGTCTTAATCCATAGCTCGGCTAATGGTAGTCCACCACATTGATGGTTTCCGTTTAATAAATTCTCCCCACGTCTCGCGAAACTATGATATGTTTCACATGATTTCCGTAATTCTTTTCTGTTGCAAACAGATTTTGGGCAGCTTTCTCGATCTTTCCGTCTGATCTATCACATGCAAAAAACCAACGATCACTTGCCTCGAAATTGCCGCGTTTTGCCTAGCTTTTTCGAAATTGATCTTTAACTCATAAAAGCGCGTTTTTTCTGGCGGGAAATACGTGGTTGCTCAGTGCCCTGATTACTAACATTAGTGATATGGAATAAAGTCATAACATCAGCCACTGGTAAGAGTTCTAAATTGTATCAGGGCATTTTAACATCATAATATCAGACTGTGGATAATTCACCAAGCGCCATCTTATATACATGTTTATATACATATATATATCCTGCAGGAGCCATAATCTGGAGACCGTAACTGGATACTTTTTTCGGTAATGGGGCTGGTTTCATCGAAATAGTCAAATGTGCCCAAGCCCGCGCATTTCTTTGAGGGCGCCACTCAAAGAATATAATTAACAAACCAAAATGGCGTCGGCAATTACCTCCTTGGAAAATGAATAAATTCCATTTCTGGCATTATTTCCTCTCCAAAATTTGAGGCAAGACCTTGAGGAGAACTTTTTCGACAATAAATTTGAATGCGTGGACTGTGAATGTGATTCCAGACGTGTTATCACCGTAGTGAGAATTTTTTTGGTAAACCCAGTGAAGAATAGATGTCGTGCGATGCTAGCACGTGGGGAAAAGGAGGGTGGAAAGTTAAAGATTCTGTGGAGCTTCAAGCCATTTTAGAGAGATATTTTAATTTGATATGCGATTGCTGAAAACAAATTGGCATAAATGTGAAGAAGACTAAAGTCATGCTTGCCGGAAGTATGAAAAAAGACCATGTTTGTGCGTCATTTGATGATGTCTACTTACAAATGAATGGTACACAAGTTGAACTTGTGCAATAATGTAAATATCTAGGAGAAAAAATGGACGCAAAATGGAGATGGAAGCCACATATCGGTAGTTTGTTAAAGAAGCTGTGTTATATCCTGTATGTGTTTAACCGAATCTCATATGCTAGATGACAAGACTCGCATTGCGTATTTTATCGGCTTAGTTTCACCCCATTTAGACTATGGTGACATTGTATGGGGAGATCAGCGTGGTTTGAAATCTGAAATGGATTGTTTACAAGCGTTTCAGAATAGATTTGCGAAAGAATTCTAGGTAAAAAGATCTCATCGTCTGAAGCACTCAATTCCCTCCAATGGATTCCACTGGTTGGACGACGTTTTGCTCTCCTATGCTCTGCGATACAAAATGTTATTAGTATAGGTAATAGTGTGATTAGTAGTGATATTTCGAAATTGTTATACGTCAGACCTGATAGCCGTTAGGCGAGTGAAATTTGAGACAATTTTGAGATATCACTTACAAATCATGCTATTAATTATTTATACTACTAGCCGCAAAAGGTTTGTAATTTTCACATGTAGGTATTTCAAATTAAGCTGAAATACCACTGCTATGAGCCAATCAAATTGCAGAAATTGCTCATGTAGTAGTATAAAAGGGGAAATACCAGAGCACCTTAAGACTTTCATTAAAGCTTCAAGAGACTTGCATGGACATAACACAAAAAAAATCTGCCTACCTAGAACCCCCAATCCAAGGACCGATTGGGGTAAAAGAACAAGTTATTATAGATGCATTATAGCGACTGGACAAGTCTCCCCAGCATTTTAAGGAAACTCGTGACATGCAATATGTTTAAGCGGGACCTAAAAACGTTTTTAACTGCCAAATATTTTTAGCCCGTAGACGTTTAACCTTTTTAGGTTTTTTTTTTAGTTTTTTTTTCCCCTAAGCCTTTTATATTTTTTAAGTTTAATTGTAATTTTTTCACTTTTAATTAGTCTTTCTTGAGTCCGAAGTTTGGCCTTTTTAGCCTTTCGTAATAGTGAAATTTTTAAGTATGATTGTCAGTAACTGACTGTTATTTATTTTGATATTGTTTTAATTTCAGCTAAGGACCTTCGTGAAACCACATAATGTGCCAGGAGCCTCCTCTATAAAGATTATTATTGTTAATGTTCAGTATTATTATTATCATCAGTGCCGGATCCAGACGTTCAGATAAGTAGGGGTCCGGTCATCTAGACCCTGAGATAAAAGGGGGGGGGGGCGACCTCCAAAAAAATTTTTTCGACCCTTGTCGGGCCTCATTTGGTCTGAAAATAAAGGGTGGCCTGGCCCCCCCGGGCCCCTCCCCCGGATCCACCAGTGATTATTATTACTAGTAGTATTCTTATTATCATTACAATACTCTGCAATATATAACTGCAATAAATTTTACTTGTCTTTGATGTTTTTTGAGTTACATCGTGTACATACAGTATTTTTAAACCAACTTTATTGTCAATTTTCACGCACGATTTAACCTGTCAGTTGTTTGGCCTATCTAAGAGGAGATCGTTAAAGCGCAAAGGAAGTATTTTTCTATCACAAAAAAGACAACATACAACAAAAACACAAAATGAGCAACGCATTGAAGCAAAATTCTGTTGTGAAATTCTCTCTCTTTCTTTCTCTTTTGAAATTCTCTTTACGAAAAATTCAATTATTCAATACCTCGCTCCCAGGAGTATCGTTTACTTGTTTCCTCCTTCCTGCAGATATGGAGATAAGACTCCCAAGTCGCTACTGGCTCGTATTTACTCCGCCGTCTGGATGATTGTTGGCATGACATTTCTATCAATATTCACTGCTTAAGTTACATCTGGACTGATGTCTAAAGAGTTGAAGCCTCGTCAAAAATATTTCGGGAAAAAAGTAAGTTTTCTTCCCTCGCATCTATTGTGTGTAAGAGAAATGATTTAGAGCCTATAAGGTTGAAAGGTTGACCCAAAACACATAAAAAGCTTCTGAATGCGTTTTAAAAAATTTCCCATATTATTCGTTGAACAGAACGAAGATGTAAGATCCGTTTCATCAAAAACAGAGAATATCGATAACAACAAAATTTCGGTAAAGCACTGGTTTACAGTTAATCAAATATTGATATCCTCTTGTTTTCAAACAGTTTTCCTGCACCGGATAATAGATCCATCCACGTTTTTTAAACTTTTTACATGGTCCCGTTTTTTTCTGAATAGTGAAAATCTACCGACTCCGCTGAAAAAGAAAAAGACCCTAAAAAGCCAAAAAAAAAAAAAAAAAAGGCGGAAGTGGGGGGGGCTATGTCTTTGTTTGAGTAAGACGTATCACTTTTGGCAAGTTTACCAATGTTAAGGAGCCCTTTTCAGGGGTGTCGACGGACTTTCGCCCAATATATACTAAATCGAGAAAGTTAAAATTTTCTGATAACGTAACTATATTGCTTGACAAATGTACCCTGAGTAAACAATCATACTTATATCTCAATATTAGATTGGAGTCCCTTTTTATAGCAGGCGTTTCTTTAAAGAAGAGCTCAGAGGAGCAAAGATAAAAGGTACTGTAATCTGGATATGATTTGTGACGATCAGGTGGTAGTAATATTCCATTTTATTATATAAACACTAATGAAATACCAGGTAAGCTTAATTTGGCGCGAAAACATGATATCTTCACAGGTGAAAATAACATGTTATTTTCACATGTGAAAAGATCTTCGTTGCTATAAGTACATAATAAATCGCGCCTTTCCATCAAAAAAGTTATTTAAGTGAAATGGTTTGGCATCTCATCGGTGTTTATATAATAATCAAAATATGAAATTTCTCTTCTCGTGTTGAAAAATATTTCTCTTCTTCGCTGCGCTCACTCGCGCGGCCATGTAATCTCCTGTGTATATCTAATTAAATTCAGTTTAATAGCCAGTATACCTTAAATTTCATCAAACATACCTCGATACTTGTCGCAATATATCGAGACCTTAAGGAAACGTAGTATGCCAAATATCATGACCCGAAAACATCTTTATTCATGAGACTACCGGAAGATACCGTACCCAGAAACCCTGACAGACCCTGTAAAATTTCAGGGATGCACCACTCTCTACGTAGCTGATACTCGTTATAACGAAAGACGAAAGAGTCACGCCGCCTTTTCTTGCACCCTTGGCTGACCTGATGAAGTAGCAGGTTTTGTACTCCAATCATTATCTGATCTTGCTTAATGTTGCAGTTCATGAATGACATCTACATTTATGTATAATGCTTTTTAGGGATCCAACAGAATTCCAACGAAAGTTTGATCAAGCACTTGCAAAATAGAACTGATGGAATAGAGAAAATAGTTCTTCATGGCTGTGAAGAGTTTAATGACGACACATACGAAAAGTTCCAGTTTGTACGGGCATTGAGAAAGCACTACGTTGGAATATACGTCACAGGAGCTTCTTTCTCGGAGAGATCATGTGTTAAGAATATGATGGGAGAACATATCAGTGGAAATGACGAAGTTCCAGAATGCGAGGAGAACTCCAAAATTGATATGAACGAATACGGTTCAAGAAAAGGCTTTGACTATCGAGACGTAATCAGCATTATAATGTATGTTTCTACTGGTCTTGTTGTGTTGATGTTTGTGACAGGCTGCGTTTGGGATTTGATGAAGACTAGGAATCTTCCCAGAAAAAAAGAAGGTAAGAGAAAGGTCTGGTTTAAAGGATTCATTCAGTACTTTCAATTGCGTTTCAAGATCACAACTTTTTTCGTCTCAGGTAAACAATACCGATACGCATAAAGCTAATAAGCTGTTCTCGCCTCATCCGAATTCCGGAATCCGGGAAGAATTTGCCGGTATAATTTTGGAATCCGAAAACCACGAACAATTTGGCTTTTTGAATCCGGAATTCTGGGCTTTGGAATACGGAATACCATTCAAGGAATCCGAAATCCTCCTTTAAGATTGGAATCAAGAATACATAAGTTTCATGGACAAACAGTGGAATCCATCCGGAATCCACGGCGTGTAATCCAGAATCAAAGACTGTCTTGCATTTCCTTACATGGGGTGACTGTTCGTCACGTAAGCCCCATTCCCGCTTCCAGCCTTTATAATTATATGCATTTTCTTGTTTTAGGTAGCGTTGGAGACCGTGGGAGCGCAGAAATGAATGCGATAGAAGAAGAAATAGAAATCAGAGTGATCAAAGAAGACAAAGATGTAAGAAGAAGCTTGAAGGCCGCTTCAACAACGGAAGTTTCAAGAGAATAATCGAATAATCTTTATTGTGCTCTTGTCGATGTGCATTTTTTGTATTAAAAATAAGGTGTAAGATAGGAAGCTAACTGAACCAGTTGGTTCTCTTGTTAGCTCCCTAAGCATTTTAGATTCTAGGTAGCAAGGTAAATGATCAAAACAAATAGAAAAAGAAAAAAGAGCAAAGAAGGAAGACCTCATTTACATGTAGTATGATGCGTCATCGGCATAAAGCAAAATTTATTTCATTTGTTGTTCTGACAGTAGATAGCGTATAATTTTCTTCGGAAATGCAGACATTCTTGAGTTGTAAGTTTAAATGAGTTGGAAGGTCTTTCCAAATGCCATAAAGGAGATGGATTGTTTGCCTAAAAGCAAAAAGCCTGAGAACCTTAGTAGTGACAGCGCCATAATTTTCTCAATGTATTCAAGAGGAACGCGAACCATATGCATGGTTAAATTTGTCTTTTTAGTACACACAGTCAACTGTCTCTTAGCCGATTAAACCCTTGGGACTAGCACATTGTGTCTATTATAGGGCGATTCCCTATTTTTATATAGATGATCATCTAAAACAGGAGTGTAAAAGGCAGGGACTAGGTGTCTTATTGATGGGTTAACCTTTACCAAGAGAAAATAATGGGACAAAGGGGTAGTCTTAGGGCGTAGGCCGGGATATGTGAATTTCACATAAGTTATTTTTAGATGTGGTATCCAAATGGAAGTCTAATTCCTGGGACGTCCACACACTTCAGTCGAAAGTTTAAAACGTCATCAAGTCCACCCGCGACTGCCTCAAAGCAAACAATGCAGAATGGCGACTGTTGAATTCTATCTAAGCAACACGGAATAAACGTTTGCTGGCCTCTGCGAAAACTTTCCGAATAATTCCAAGCGTTTTTAAACCAATTAAAATTGGTCAAAAAATAACTTTGGTGAAATTCACATATCCGGCCCAAGGGCTTGACATGGTGTTTCCATCTCTGTTCCATTACTCTGTCCTACCTTTTACCTTTGCAAAATTGCTTGGTCAACTTTAGGTCACAAAGAATAATTCGGGCGTAAAAAGCCAATCAGAAACTTAGAAATAAGAATAAGAATGATAACAATAGGGTTATTTGAAAGGTTCATTAAGGACCATTAAGAAAGGTTTTAAGCAAAAGAGTGTCTAAACAATGTTAATATATAGATTTAGCCAGGGCTAAATGCGAAGCTTCCATTAATAAATTTATAATTTAAATCAAACAATAAACTTGTATTCCACAATTCAGTTAACTTTAGAGCTCATTCATGTGACTTATAGGGAAAGGCTAAGTGATTTTAGGTAAAAACAATTTGCAAATAGCCCAAGAGTGAACCAAATCTTACCTCGAGTTGATAGCCTCATATGTACACCCAAAAAATAGCAATAATCTTCGATCACATATTTAAGAGCCATGATGGCTTTTAATCACCGTAGATTAATTAGGCTTAGGAAAAAAATCAGGCCGAATTTTTTGCGTTCGACAACTTTACTTTACAAAATCTTGTCAACAAATCTGAGTGCTTTTAAACCAACCTTTCATACCATTTATGTTTCACATCTGAGGTGAAACAGTACTATGAGGCACTGTTTTTATCATACAGACCTCGGGCAGAATACAGTATTTCACAATTTTGCAATACAAACTGCACTCATTCAATATTCAGGACGATCGAGGCAGGCGTGTGCTTTTAGCTAAACCGTTCAAAAAATTTCCAAAACACCTGTGGCCATTTCGGAGTTGCGTAGGGAACTGGGGCGAGTTTCAAATTTAAACTAATCGATAAGCTGACACCACTATACAAAAGGCAATGTTGAGATTGGTCATTTGACCAAGTTTGGTGCTTTAAGGTTGAACAGGGATCAAGTTATGACTCTTGAAACATGGTTAAAGATCCATACAAACCTCTGTAATTTTGTGACAGCGTCCCCCAAAACCATATAAACTCTTATTTTTTCCCGCGATTTCTGTGATATTCCTAAAAATGGGCAAACACAGTGATTTTCGAATTAGTTCCTTCCAAGTAGTAGATACACGACAAATTTAATGGTTTAAAAGAAAAACTGAACAATTTTAAAGAGTTTATATGGTTTGGGGGACGCTGTCACAAAATTATAGACATTTGTATGGATCTTTAACCATGTTTTCCATGTTTTCTTCATTCGGAAAATAAAACCGTAGGAAGCATAAACCTTATTTAAAAGGGGCACACTTTATACACACTGAGAAAATTCCCGACATCAGTGGTTCCCCGCAAAATGATGACTGTGGTACGACTGCAGAAATGCTATACTGATGACGTATCACTACCCAGACCTGGGTTGTTCTTCTGATTGGTTGAAGCAAATTTCCCTCGCTGCACGACCAATTGGAAGCACTACCTAGATCTTGTTAGTTACACGTCATCAGTATGGCATTCGTCTGCAGTCGTTTATCGGACGTCATTTTGCGGGGAAACCAGTCTTAGCGTGGCGAGATGACCGCTATTTTCTTAGGTTAGCGCAAATATAATTCTCTGAATGTTTTGTACATTTTTGGTATTACCACATCTTTTATTGATGTCTTGTTAAAACGAGTGAAATGTCCGCCTTTTTTTCACCACCAAAACAACTCAACCTCTTCCCCAGGTCTTCTCGGTAACGGTGCCTTAACGTGTAGCGGGTGCATTTTTGACGTCATTTCCTCGTAACACACAATTCAAAATTCTTCCAAATTTGGTCATCACAGGAGCCCATCAAAAGGAGCCTCCATCTCCCATACAAGCCCTTGGAGTCAACCCTTTCCCGAGTAGATTTATAATTAGAACGGTTCCCAGAGGAGACTTCGCGCGCCGACGGTGGGAAGAGCCAATCACAACGACGAAATGACACTGCTATTGTACTTCATCAAACAGCAGGAAATTCGTTGTTGACAGGCCAAACATACACAATCATCAGCTAGTGAAACGTGACTTTAGCGTTTTCATCCCTCAGAGATTTTCTTTATTTTTTCTTTCTAGCGGGTAGATTATACTGTGGAGAATTTTAAACTCTGACTTTTTTAATCTTAATTTTGGTTGCTTATCTCACATTAAGAGGCAATGAAGCTGGTCTATTACATGCATAATGATTAACTACTACCTGCAGTCTGTAGTTCTGACAGGATTCGTTTTCTTCAACCAATTTTTTTGAGCGTTAAGGTTCTTATTTCGGCTAAATGACTCAGTATTAATCAAATTTCTAGTTTTTCAAGGTTTTTTTTTTTTTCCGAAATGCGTTTATCTGAATAAATACTTGTAGTCCTTGTGGTTGTTTTGTCCGTCAGCTAGTGTGATGATTCCCTGCTATGTTTTGTAACGCCGGGTCCAGCCATTGTCTTCTCGCAAAAAAGTGATCTACAGATACGAATTCGAAGGAAGGAATTGAGCCTAAACTTCTAAATTAACTGCTGAGAATTGTCCTGTTAGTCAGTCATAATTCTTTTGGCGCAGATACAATCCATTTTGTTTTTCTTGAGGTAAGTGGGTCTTTGGACTGGAGCGCGATGTCACAAATTCCTCCGTTGGCAAATTACTTTTGAGTTAGCTTCACGGTCGAGCAACTGCTGTGTTCTGTTCAACTTTTCAAGTGCCAGTTTTATCAGGCAACTCTCATGGTGATACAAGTCAGTTGTAAAGGAAGACTGCAATTTCTCAAATTTCGGAGCTGAAGCATTCCTCGTTAGTTGCTACTTAGGTCATCGCTTTTGCAAGCGGTTCTTAACTGGCGAAATCCACTCCAAGGTGATGACAAAAATCAAATGATCCTGGCACTTTTTCGGCGCTGATCATCGAAAAGTTCCAAATCGTCCACAGAACGCTTAATCGTCGACTCTTTTCAAGGTGTATGCTTAAATGTGGGATGTATGACAGCAAAAAATGAAACACTCGCAAAGATAACCTTTCCGTGATCCTCAGTTCGCTGCCTTTGTCCCATCGCTTCATGCTCAGTCTCAGTCGGGTAATTCATTAACTTTTATTTCATGATACCCAGATCCCAGCGGCTGTAAAATTGTAAAAATGAACGAAAAGGAAAGAAGGAAAACGGTCGAAGGACGGGCTTCTGAGTTCGACTTCATCCAATTTTATTTTTTCACGGTGACACACGAGACTCACGGAAATATGACACTTTTCGCGGGAAACTAGCCGTTCTATTTATAAATCTACTTCGGGAAAGGGTTGACTCAAGAAATTAATGGAGATGGAAGCTCCATTTGATGGGCTCCTGGTCATCAGTACCCTTTGGTGGTGAATTATGTGTGTGTTTTTAGCCAATCAGAATTATGGAAAATTTTTGACTGAATAATAATGTTTCTTCAGTGTCCAAAATAATTCGCTTTAAGGATAAATAGTTATTTATGACAAATCTGGGAATTCTGAGTACAAGATTGGTGAGTCCCAAAGCGGTTTCTCGTAGCACGATGAAATAAATAAAAGTTTGCTCCCAGCAACTCGTGTATGTGTTGAGGGTCTGATTAATCAATAATCATCTACATGGTTAAATGGATGAATTATGTTGTCATTTACGTTATTTGCATCAGTTTGACAGTAACGTCGACAGCATTGACATTAATAAGTCCAAGTAGCTTATTTGCTGCAGTAGCGCCAATATTAGTTTCCTCAGTAATTAAGTATTCTATCAGCTTTGGCAGCTAATGATATCATGTTAAATTATCACTATATCAGAACCCAACGTCTTCCCGAAGAAATTATGTTGAGAATATTGACTTTAGTGATTAGCCCCCACCCCCACCCGCCCCCACTCTAATCCTGCTCTGTGATCCCTGAGCTTCTCTTGAAATGTCTGGAAATATCTCGAGTCCACTCAATTAACTATGAATAAACTGAGTCATTTTTTGATTGCATGAAATCTTGGATAGAAATTTAAGCGAAAAACAATGCTTTTAACCAGGCTCTTCCCTTAAATAGCTATATTTCTAGGTATTCCAAAACTTGTCATGATGATGCAAAAGTTTATGGAATCGCATGGAATCTATGACGTGCATGTGCGCATGTGCCCAGATAATCCTAGTCCCTGTTTAGTGTTAGCCTCCTCTCATTCGCCTGTTCTGAGTCTTATCATAAAATATGTTCCTCACCGTCTTGCCAATAGATTCACTCCTCTTCAGTTTTCTATAGCAAGATGCCTTTCTTCAATAATTAATTTAACGATGGTTTCTTCCTTCAACAAGGCTGGAGACTTCTCAGGATTCCACACTTTATAATCATCTTAAGACCATGACCACAAAAAGGATGGCTGATCCTATTATTAACGCAGCTGAACTAATTTCATGTTGAAAATGAATAAGGGTTTTCCTACTCATATCACGTGACGCTACTCCCTCTACTTACTCAACAGTCATCATTGTAACCAAATTTGCCCACCAGGCTCCTTCACAAACTCCTTCCCAAAAAGACGAGGGAAACTGGCGCTGGTGAATTTCATGATCCTGATTATAAATACGATATAGTGAACAATAGCAACGAAAATAATGTTTTCTCTCAAATATCTTTCCTTCAGCTAAGGTAGGCTAGAGTAAAAGTAATAAAATGGGAATCTACACTGGCTGAAAGTTTCCCGCACTATCAGCCGGAAACCGATAGTTCGTGGATAATAAAAAAAAAAATTAATTTTTTGCGCTGATTTCAGACTGTTTATAATAAATGGCATCATAACTCATAGCCAAAGCGACTGCATTATATATATATACGAAAAACTGTTTGGATATCATCCATCCTTCTATCGCCCCTACAAATACATCAGATGGAACATCTTCAACTCATAAATGCAAATCTTAGATTAATGGACAAGCAAGCCTTTTTATTATAAACCAACTTCACAGGGGCCGCGCAGCGGGAGGGGCTGGGGGGGGGGGGCAGGGTCCCCCCCCCCACTTTTTGAAAAATGAATAAATAAAATTAAGTACATTGGAACTTCGATATAACGAAGGGCCAAGGTACTGGCAAAATATGTTCGTTATAACGAGGCTTATTAACTTATGTCGAGTTTTTTTCGTATTGCTTTATATTTTACTGTTACTGGAGTTTACAAGTTCGTTAGACCGAGGACCTCGTTATAGAGGTTCCACTATAAGATACATTTTCATATATTTAAATAGTATCTTTCTTGGAATAAGAATCTTCCAAGATCTAAATTTATTATTGGTCCGTTTCGATCCCATCAGTCTCATGCTTAGTAAGGCTCAAAACGCCTATCTTTACAAAACTGCACTTAGTCCTGGGCTTCTGCGTTTTCAAAGCAGCAAGGCTATGTAGCATTTGCAACGATGCGGAATAGTCTTTTTTGATGAAGGTTCTCGACTAAATCTGAAGACTACTCCACGAACTACGATGTGGTCTCTGACGCATTTTGATGACACACTAGACGAAATGAAGGGTTACAGGAACCTACAGTGTAATATCATGATCTGCAAACTTCTAGTGGTGGATCCAGCATGTGCAATCAGGCTCAGCAGGAGAAAGGTACTTTTCAGCAGCTTGAAATTTATCAACATGACTCCGCTCAACAATGACTCAAGAAAGGTTCAGTAATCTAAAAGTTCTAAACAGCCAGAAAGAGAGAACAGCCAAATTTGCCCCTCTGCCCCCCATCACAACTTCAATAGAGATGGTCACCGGCCCCCGAACTTCAAAAACTGCTCAGCGGGCCCTTCTTCACCGCGCTTTTCTATTCTTGGCTTGCAACCTCGTGACAAGGTGGCCATGCCATGTTGGTGTTCAATACAATACACAATTTTTGGAAGTATTAACATTAAAAAGGTGTTTAGTTCCCAGAGGAGAGAAAAACTTTCGTTCTTGATCACCACCGTGGCCGCGGTGACGTCAAGTGTAAACCAGCAATATACCTATGATAGTGGAGCTCCACGCGCGGCGCGAAGCCTCATAGCTAAGTAAATCTACCCATCCCAGAGAATTTGGTAATCACGTGACCGTACACTGACAGCCGAACGTCCGTCCGCACCACAGGAAAACCAATGTTTACTCTCACAATTTTTAGCTAGTTTGGAAGCCCAAGAGAAAACTAATCGCACATCAATGTTGTGATCAATTGACAGCTGTCAAAACAGGGCATCCGCTGACCAGTATCACCTGACCGTTATTCAGTTTTGAAGTTATTCGCTGACAAATTACCATTTTCAAATGATCGCACGCTCAAGTTTATTTTTTCCAATGATTCATATTTAATATGTTGTGTTCATGTCACTATGGCCCCGCACTATTAGGATTTTGATTTCAAGCTGACCTCGGCCGCGAAAATTCAGCCTTTTTTTTAAAAGTACAGGCGGGGAAGACCTTATCTTACCATGGTCACGCGTTGGTCACGCTCTACGTCCAACTTTTATACTCTGATTGGTCAAAATTTGACAGGTGAGTTCATGCGGAAAAATTATGGAGCATCTTGAAAGTTGTTTACTTTGACAGCTGAAGCTGAAAAAGTTTTGTGTCAACTTGTGATGTTTTTAACTGTCTTTTTCCTCTGGGTGTACAAAATGAAATAAAGCTGCTATCAAGAGTCATGGCTGGTTTGTTCACTGGGTTTTGGTTGAGAAATGCGTCGCTTGTCAAAATTCGGTAATTCGATTTCCGATAGCACCGTTCTCGTTTTTCACCTTGCTTAATGCGTAAGAGGGTTTAAAAGTCTCAAGCAACTGTGGCCTTCCTTGATAACTTTCAGGAACTGAATCTCGAATGGTAAGCCTGAGTAATTATTGTATTTGATGTTTGTTTTTGTTATATCTAATTTCATGAAGTCTTGCACAGTTCACGCTGACAGTTTATGCGGCAAGTTTATGCACGTTTGTAGGACTTGAGTCGATGACCTGACCTAGTATCAGGTTCGATATAAACTTACAGAAGTTTAAAAAGCCTTCAGGTATATTTGCTCACCGCGAATAGAAAGAAAACTTTCCGAAAAATATTTAGTTATAAATTTGGCTGTAGAAAGAAACCTTCACAGGAAAAAATAACGGATTCCCATTTTTGGATATTTTAGGGTATTTAAAGAATACCCATGAAAATCCCAAATTTGGCAAAGTGAGACAAGTCCCAACCAGGGAATTCCCAACCAAGTTCCCTGGTTGGGACTTGTCTCACTCTTCCAAATTTGGGATTTTTGTGGGTATTCTTTAAATTCCCTAAAATATCCAAAAATGGGAATCCGTTATTTTTTCCTGTGCTTTGAGCGATTTTCTTGCTTCGAGGAGTTCACCTTCGAAAACAGTAAACACCGCGGCGGGAAGCCGGCTTAACATTTAAGTTAAAGACTCAGGATTTTTAGAGACACTTTAATACTTAAGCTTGTCTTCGTGAATGAAAATTGTTGTCTCTGTAAATGTTTCACCGAATTATATATATTTTTTTGATTGTTAGTGCCGTTTGTTTTCATCGTTCATGACCATCGCTTGCAAGAGTACTCAAAAATCATGTGTCGCGCGTAACAAACGCTTTATGAGATTACACATCGTTATAACTGAAACCATTAAATAACAAATAATAATAATAATAAGTTCTCTATTATGTTGAAGCGTAACTCTATTAAATTTCATTCAAACACTCGACCACACTGACAGCTCGAACTATAGAAATGCGAACCAGCTGGCCGTATGGGTGATTTTGGAAATTTTTGAACGGTTTCGCTTAAACAGGGGCACCCAACGGCAATTTTCGGAAGAATATCTGTTCGGAAGACGATTTGAGATCTAGAATTTTCGAAACATTTGTTGTAAAATTTATTGCTTGCCTGCCTCTCCTAGGATTTACGAACATCCAAAAAATATCTTTGCCTATTTTTAACGGATTTTTACCCTAAAAAGGTTACCTAGAATTTTCGGAAGCCTTTTCTCTGGCTCAAATTTTCGAAAAGGTAAGTTTTGATCCCTATAATTTTCGGATCACTAGACTTTCAGCTAGGAAATCCGAACAGATGAAAAATTTTTAGGGGATAAAAATATGCCTATATCTACCGTTTAAATACTAAAATACGTTTAACAATGCTATGTTTAAGTGGTTTTGACCTATATTCTCGCTGGGTGACCCTGCTTAAAGCCCACGATTGATCGTCCTGAATCTTGACTGAGTGCAATTTGTCTTGAAAAATTGCGAAATACCGCATTGTGTCCTAGGTCTGTATGATAAATAGTACTGTTTCACCTCAAATGTGATGTATAAAATTATAAGAGATTGGTTTAAACACCCCCAGATTTGCTGGCAAGAATTTGTAAAGTAAACCTGTAGAACGCCAAAAAAATCGGCGTGATTTGTTTTCGAGGCCTAATCTACTGCGATCTTGAATGTGATCGAAGATGCTTGCTATTTTTTGGGTGTACATATGAGGTTATCAATTCGATGTAATTCGAAGTAAGATGTTTCACTCTAAAATAACTTAGCCTTTCCCTCAAAAGTCACATGAATGTGCCCTTAAGTTAACTGATTTGTGGATTAAAAGTTTATTGTTTGATTTAAATTATGTATTTATTAATTGGAGCTTCGCTTTTAGCCCTGGCTAAATCTATATATTAGTCTCTATTAATTTCTTGATTTCTATGGCGGGCGCACCATTTAGTAAAAAGCATTATACATTTTAACTAGTATCGGTTTCCTTTCAGCTCAGTCAGCCAAGAAGGAGTCTTAGAGAGTAGTTAGTTCAACATCGCACTTACTGCGTGCCACATAGTTACAACAACTAGTACATAAAAGATAAGAAACCGAGATATTTACCTACCAGTAGCCATATAATAACTCCTGATGTCATCGTCCACGTGACATAGGAACAGTGTTACCCACATTCGGCTAAAGGAGGCAAAGACCACCGTAAGTATGTTTCTCTACCAAATATGCAGGCGGAGACTTATAACCAAACACAGTATTGCTTCTATCGTCAGTGTAGTAGGGGTATACATACGAAGGCATATCTGGCGGCCTTCTGTAAGTTGATTGGTTTAAGCACATTTGCGACACCACTGAGTTCAGGAAAAATGACCAACTTTCGTTCTTCCATACCTCATTGACTCGATCGTGCTTCGTTTTAAACTTCACTCTTCGCCATGTGACATTTATTTTGAAGCATTTTGAACCGTTATTTCTTGGTGTTGTAAAGTTGTTTTCTGAAAAGGTAACGTTTCTGCAACATTTAGATTATATTTGGCTTAATGCAAAGGTAGTTAAATTTATCTGAGATCCGTTTTTCGCGCAGGAAGCAATTATCTGCTCCCCGCAGGAAACGTTGTAAAAGTGATTTGGCAAAACGCATTCCTCAGCCTCATTACAGCATTGTTGGAAAGTTTCAGTTAGGTTGATGCTGGCACTGGTTGCATTGCAAAATTCCTTACAGCCAATGTCTGATGACTCGTTTTGTAACATCATTTTTGCAATCACCCGAAACCAATATTACAATGAACACTAGGGCAGTTGTTATTTTCATTGTATCCTCAGACAAAAACGACTTATCGCTACAACGCACTTGCCTTGGTGTTCTTGAAAACGGTTTGTATATATACCTATTTCAAACAAGGTTGCTCCCGTGAAACATGATCCATGATGGATGATCCATGTTTCGCAACCTGCACTATGGTCCCTCTTGTAGCGGGAAGTGTTCATTGGAATTATGGAGACCATGTACCATTTAGAAAACTTGTTTGAAAGTGTTAATAACCTGTGAGAAGGCACAAATGGTTACGGAAATTCTTAAGCGCGATCGAGCTGAAGAATTTCATTTTGATAATCGCACAGCAAGAAATTACAAGCCGTTTCGTTTAACAACTGATTATAAACTGAGGGTTTTACTGCTTGATGAAGGTGACTCGACCCAGTTATTTTGTGAGGGTACCATCCTACTTTGAAGCTCTATGGTATCCCCACCTTTACTTTCATCGTCTATGTATCACGCCATCGCCTGTCTCACCGTACCAAAATTATCATATCTCGGTGAGCATTCGGAAGTAAGCCAAGCACGGTCATTGCACGCGTGCTGAACAAGAATGTTGTATCATGACATACTAGAAACAATAGAAAACTCCCAAGCATAAACTCAGCCAAAACGCTAAAAATCGTCAATGTTTACTCAAGTTTGGGCTTATAGGAGATAATGTCACAGCTTTTTAATGATCGTGAAATTCAGATCCGGGTAATTAGTTCATCAATTGTGGCCCTGAAAAAATTTGAAGGAAAAAAGACGACGAATTTTTAAGAAAATGCTTTTTTCGTGAGAAGGACTCTTAAACGCTGACAAACGTCAACAAATAGCTAAAACTATTACTATATACTATTTGTATATGTTTGCACTGCTCGAAATCGCGCGCATTTGCAAGGCCCTAAAGCTTTTTGCTGACTTGCAAGGACCCATCTGTTATAAAGATCCCCAAAATAAAGGGATAAATATCATGTTATTAGATATAATCGTGTAAAGTTTGATTATCATTTTCGCATAAATTATGACCTAAATTTGGAAACCGCTGAATTTCTCGATCGCATTGGGTCTTAGCGATTTTGCTGAAATTCTGTTCAACGCAAAGCACTAATGCGCACTATATGTAGCCGAGAGATGTTCACGAAAAAATGCCGGCAACAGCAGAATTTCGACTCAGACAACAAAGAGGCGTGGCACTCTAACCACGTGACATATACTCCGATCGCCAAAAATATTATGCTATATTGTAGATTGATCTATATGTTATTCATGCCATATGTTAGAATTACGATCAAAGTAAAAGTGGGGATACCAGAGAGTTTCAAAGTAGGATGTTACCCTCACAAAATAACTGGGTCGAGTCACCTTGAGCTGCGCTTTTCGGCCAAAATGCTGATTATTTTAATAAAGCAAGTAAACACTATTCCTCTTTATCTTGTTATTTATTATTGTTCAACAAACGACTTGAATTTGATTTTAAAACTCCAACCAAAATACAATGATAATTTAACCTCATAGCAGCTGCCAAAAGGTGAATACCCAATATAATTAGAAAACCAATATCGGCACTATTTCCTAACTAACGGTTAACCAGGTGTTATCAGCGTTTTAGCAGCAAACAAGCTACTTGGGCTTGTTAATGTTAATGCTGTCGACGTTTCTGACAAACGGATGCACTTTACCCATGTAGATGATTATGGATTAATCAGACCAATTTAAAACATCCAATGGTTACTAGGAACAAACTTAAATTTATTTCTTCTTACTATGGGAAACCACTTTGAGAATCATCAATCTTGTACTCAGGAACCTCACTACTCATACAAGGGACGTGACATAATTTATCCTTAAAGCAAATTATTTGGAAATTGAAGAAACACTACTTAGGAAAGTGGACTGTTCTATGCTATCTTGTGAGTAAGACTAATCTGCAGAACTGCAGACCGCGGAACCGCGGAACCTGAGGAATCTACGGAACCTAAAGAAATGACTGTTTTATTACAACTTTCTTTGGCTAACGTGATAAAATAATTAGTTACAATCAATTACAAACTTGATAGACTGTTCATAGTCCCTTTTTTTTCCATAAGATCGTCGAGATCGAGCGCCCACTTCACTGGCAGCCATTTGTAATTGGATTCAAATCAGTAACGAGAGGGCGGGCCTCGGGGTTCCCAAAGTGTCCCCCGCCCTTTAAATAGTTCAAGTTAGACTCGGTCAAGATGGCCGCCTACAGCAAAAAAAAAAAACACAAACAAAACGAAACTAATAAAAAAACGTGACATATTTCTCATTATAATACAAATATCCCCACAACGTTGGATGTAATTTGTCGGTTAATTTGTTTGTCTTGTCCTCGGTAGGTAGGTAACTTTTTTTCTCGTTTTGTCGCGTCATCAGTTATATTTTTTGCCGTTTGTCGCTAATCGGTTAACCCCATTCAGACCCTCTAAAAATAACCGGCGCTCAGAACTGATTCAAGAAGGAATAGCTAACATAACAAATACAAAAGGCAAGGATGGACAAACTTGGAAAAGATTGAAACGGATTGCAATTTTGGTTTTTGAAAACTTGTTAGCCTAACAGTTTTTCAAGGCTTATTTGTTGTTGTTTGTAAAGTTTGAAATCAAGCTTGGAAGGCAGTATACATACATATTTTGCACGAAGCTGGGTTTTGGTTATTCACTGGAAATTTCTCGAGTTCTATAGCGAATTAAGACTAGACAACAAACACATGGTTATTTTTAAATTTCTATTACAATATTACCGCTAGATAAAATATTAAAAAATAATTACAGCACTGCCACTGAAATGCAGATTGGGTAAAGCAACCTGTTGAGAAGAAAGAGCCAAGAAACTGACTTGAGACTTTGACATTCTGAAGATACGATGTCATGATCACTAATTGCGGAGATTGACATGGAATAGAAACTGGGATACTTTGTTACAGTTTTCTGACAATTTGTCACAAAGAAAAAATGTTGTGAACTTACTTACATGAAACAAAGGGGCACCTCGAAGCTCTCAGAAAGAGTTCCTTTTAAGGTGGCCGGAACCTATTTATATGTGCGTTGGTTATGTTTTTGAATCATGTTTTTTTTGGCAGAAACGGTTTAACCGATTTCTATGATTTTCTTAAAGTTGCATCATTCTCTATGTTAAGTGTGCCAAAAATCATAGAAATCGGTTAAACCGTTCCTGCCGAAAAACGTAATTCAAAAACATAACCAACGCGCAAATAAATTGGTTCGATTCGGGGCCACCTTGAAAACAGCAAACAAAAGAAATAGATGAATTACGCTACAGCTAGAGGAACCTCGGTAAAACGAAGGGCCAAGGGACAGGCAAAATTTATTCGCTATATAGCGAGGTCTCGTTATATCGATTTTTTTTTTCACTTGCTTTACTACTTCTGGGCCGGGGTAAAGAAAACCGTTCGTTATACCGAGGACCTCGTTATATACAGGTTCGTTATATCGAGGTTCCACTGTAGAAACTACAGAAGGTTTGTTTTCAAAGGCCAACGTAAACACTTTTATGGCATCATCAAATCTGGCGTCACTAACACTGGCAAGTTTTCAGTTAAGCCTTAAATTAACTGAAAACCTGCTAGTGTTATTGCGCCAAATTTGATGATGACATAAAAGTGTTTACATTAGCCTTTGAAAACTAACCTTCTTTTGATTAGCTCATTTGCAGTAGGAATGGTATAACACCTGGCTCTGAAGTTGTCGCAATTGGTAGATGAGTAAATTCATTATTCAGCTATTGGTTCATTTGGAATGCTCACTTTGCTAGAACTTTAGCTGAATAATCGCTGGAAGGAAAATTAGTCTTCCTTCTGAAAAATGTCTGTCGAGTGGCTTCACTTTGTTTTCATTGTTCTAAATATGAATGTGCATGTTCTTGGTACACCTGAAAAACGAGGAACTAATTGCTCATATGTGAACTTCACTTGGGAAACATTCGATTTCAGTTTTCTTCCTGAAGGTGAAAAGAATTGGAAAGAGCGCATCTGCCGTCACATAAATAAGGGTCTTGAAGCCGAAAATGTGTCACTACTTACAGAGAATGCCACTTGCAAGTGGGCGATAAATGTTTCTTTTCCTGTGATATCTAACGCGTTGCCCAACTTGACATTGAAATTGCTTCCCCTTCCAGTTCTGGCTAAGAAAGAAATCTCCTCAAACACCGCGAAAGACGTTTTAACTGCTCTTAGTCAGACATGGAAACTACTTACCTTTTGCCTTTTGGTTGCTGTCCTGTCAGGAATAATTGTTTGGTTTTTGGTATGTTTTTTGTATTGTTTCGACCTTACTACATATTTATTCATCTATTCACTCGTATAAAACGCTTAATTGCTAACTTTCTGGCGCATAAATTTGCGAGAACTATATTTAGTCATATAACACTTTATGTTGTTAAATTTACGGGTTCCACGGTTTTTTCCTCAGTTAAGGCGAAGAAACTGAAAATTAAAAAAACATAAAAGGTGTGCACACACATAATATTGTTAATATTGTTGGTTTTCACATGACGTCACTAAAATTCAAACTACAAAATTATCGATCCTACCGAGAATTTACTTTCACGATGTATTAGAGCAACTGAAAACTAATTTTCATACAAATTTTCACTTCAAAAGGGTTCTTGGTTTTGTGATAGAGTACGCTTGAATTTCTAAGCTTTTGCGTTACTCGGCATTTACATGACGGCCAAGACAGCTGCCATGTAGGTAAAAAAAGACTTATTTCAGGGAATTTTGCTATCTAAACATTTCATGCATTAGAAAAAAGTATTACTTTAATGTTTATGAGTTCCTCGAAGAATAAATGCACGCTTTTGTAGCAAAACTCGGTAACAGATGTTTCTGTTGGTTTCTGTCCGCCATGTTGGTGCTCATCCGGATGAGCACCAGCATGGCGTCTCCATACAAATCTCTATAAGTTTGGGTAAAACATTTCTTCGGATATCTCGTATACGAAATATTCCTCTGACCTGAATCTGGCCGAGGGTCTTTGTATATTTACCTCCTTTCATTTCCCAGATTCTAGACTTTTATCTATTGAACGGTTTTGATTTTTATTTTGATCTATTTTGAATGGCGTGACTCTGAAAACTAGCAATAATAGCAAAATATAGGGGTGTTACTGTAGATACGTTCCATCGCAAAATATAAACCTTACAATTTTTCTGCCAGATAACGATTAAGGTGTTTTATTCATCATAGGATCACAAAACAAACTCCGGACACTTCCCAAAGTCGTTTAAGCACGGAATTCAAGAAGGCTTATGGTGGGCCACTGTTACTATGACAACCACAGGGTAGGGACATCATACTTTACAATTAATCTGCGCACCTGGGAATGGAGTTGACAGTAACGTTTAGCGAATACTCACAGCATTAATTTTGAAAAAAAAAAACAACAACAACAAAAAACAAAAAAAATTTCAATTTTTTCTTTATAAGGAAGTTTACAGAAGGCTAGGCGGTATATTTAATTGACTTTCGCTCAATTGCCATTATTTGAAAGTTTCCCAAACTAGATTATATTATCACAGAGCCTTCCTGGCTTCCTCCAGCTAGCTATTAAGGAGAACAAGATACGGTCACTGCGGACTACAGACTACGGTAATATACGGCGGGGACCGAGTTCGGGATTTACTGCACATGCTCGTTAGCACGCGGGTTTCGTAGAACGTCGTCTGGTCACACGCTACGAGTGAGTAGTCGAGGAGATTCGCTTAGTGAGGACTACGTAAGTATTTTTTTACCAATTTTTAACCTTTTAAACGTTAGTTTTATGTTGAACAGTCTTTCTGCAATTAAAGTTGAGCTGAAAAGAGGTAAAAAGTCGCATTTTTTACCTGTTTGTTGTTCTGATTACTGACGCCCTTCGAATTCTTTTTTATTACAACAGTGTGTTTACAAGCAGATTATGATGTCAACAGGAGATGAAATCAGGTAATTCACTTTCTTTTTCTACTTTTCAAAAGTGAACTGCGAACTTGTTGGAATCATGTACCTTTTCAAAATCAAAATAGATTGTAAAAGCTTTTATACATAACGGAAACTTCTTAGTGAATCATGACAGCTACGTATTTATTTGTCTCTTTAGTGTGTGCTCCAGTGGCCAGTCACACTTCTGAAAATGGCATTTGTATGAATTGTTTTTCAAATGCTTATACATTAATTAATTTACTGGTTTTGTGACCTAAAAATAGGCTGAGTAGATTGATATGCAGGAGGAGAGTTGAACCTTGGGAAGGGAAATGTGCCTCCGCTTCCGGTTTTGGCGCGTTGTTGATTGACAGTTAAATGAACCCGTGAAAATGAGGAATGAACAGATGTGTTTTTGAGCCTTTTAAGAACAGTTGAGTTAATATTTCTGTGTTTTATCGTGTCGATTAAGTGTTCGCTTTTAACAGTCGACTCATCGACATTTGGTCCACCTAGTTAGGATATTTTGTGTGAATTCGAGAGCGAAATGTGAAAAACCAAGGAGTATAGAGTTATTCAACCACCGAGTGAAATTCGTGTCAAACAGTGTAAAGCAAACAACAGCAACACGCGGGAACGTGGAAATAGATTTTGCAATTGTGTCTAAATTAAAATGAGTGTTTCAAACGGACAGAGAGACCAAACACTGAAGTTTTTTCCGTTCAGCGAGTTTGACAGTACGTCCAAAGCAATTAAAAGCTCAATTCTCAGAAAGAAACCTCAAGCAGAGAAACTCCCCCTTCAGTTAAAAGTACCCGAGCAAAAGTGCGAAGAAGAAATCACAGGCTACTGCTAGACCTTAAGGGACCGATCGTTAATAACGTCCCAGAGGGGGGCGGGGGTTTTCAGAAAAGTGTGGTGTATCAAACTTTACCTCCCCCAATTAATTACATATGAAAATTGTACCCCCCTTGGCAATAAAAATTTTTAAAATGCACCCTCCCCCTTCAACCCCTCTTCCATCCTTGGGCATTGATTTCATAACCTGTAAGATACCGGTAGTCAGCAGCGTAGCGTGAGATTTTGAAGGTTCACGCAGGGGAAGAAAAGTTAGCGCGCCGAGGGCGCCCCAAACCTAGGGGAGTCTGGGGGCATGCTACCCCACAAAATTTTTAAATTTAGGGTCTCCCAGGAAATGCCATCTCTTGCGTTCTCTGTAGGAAATTCTCAGTAAATAAAGACGAGGGGAAATGCAGTAATAAGTTGTTTATTTTACCCATCTCTAGCGTTATCAGTAAGGTACAGTGCTTACGGCAAAAAAGGGTAAAACAGTGACGCCATAAAGGAGTTACAAACAAAGAGCGAGATGTGTACCTTTCAGACAGACACACTCTGTTATAATACCATCAATATCAATTACGTCCTTCTGCTCATATGCCGAATTACAAGAGAGCTCAATCTCTCGTCTGCCTTGGTCCTCCTAAAGGAGTTTGCAGTCTCTTCAAACCGCTGAGGCTATGCTCAGCTGTGTGTATTGACACAGGATAAGTCAACAAAGTTATGAGAGCCCATGACATATAATCCGGCATAGAATTGGAGTTTGCTTGGTCAAAAGTCTCAACCAAGGTCTGTGCTTCGCATTCGGATCCATTTCACTCCACTTAATCAGTAAAAGGATAAAGGAAATCCTAACACAAAAACACCAATATAATGCGAAATATTTTTCCTGATTTAATGATAAAAATGCTCTCAGGAAATAAAATAATCTACATAATCTATATTTTTTCCAGATTTCAGCTGTATGCATAGGCGTATGTGCGCGGTCGTACATGCATGCTACATTCCTGGTAGGAGAAATACCTGATAGGTTCCTTGGCCGAGCTTTATACGGGCAACATTTTGTTGCCGACAAAGAACCACCAAAGTGGTCTTTTTTTGTCCTCTTTTGAAGGAAACGTGGATTTGCTTCAATCATAATATAGTTTGACAACTCTTACATAGAAGGCCAGTCCTGTGTCTTAATATTTCGCCCCCCCCCCCCCCTCACATTCTGTGCATTTTCAAAACTGACCCCCCAAATCAAGCCTCTTAGAAAATTGTACCCTCCTCCCCACCCCCCTCCGAAACCCCCGCGCCTCCGGCATGTAATAAACGATCGTTACTAGAAGTGTCTTATGAAGATGCTCTTGCTATTGAGGGTCGTGTTTCACGTGTACATCTGAGGTCAGCTTCCAACACTCAGACTGTTGTTGATGATAAACATTCCCTTGGTAAAGAATCCTTAACCGTTCCAGGCGTTGAAGAAGGCGATGACAATAGAGAAATTAAGCCAAATGTAAAACCGGAGACAAGAAAACCTCGAGGCGAAAATACGATGTGCAATCCACCTGCCACGGTGAGCCCAGGTGGGCCACAAGTCAAGCTAGATCGTTTTTTTGAGAAAATGCCTCCAGCTTTCACTAAAATTGTCAAACCAAGTGTGCCAAAATTTAGCGGAGATCCACTGGAGTACGGCGAAGTTTAAAGCAGCATTTAATGTGGAAGTTGACAAAAAGGAGGTTTATGATGCTACGGAGAGGCTTAAATCTCTGTTAGATGCAGAGAAAGAAAGTCCAAAGTCCTGTTTGGTAAAATTCATGCCAGGTTCTGATAAATATGAGAAGACATGGGTTGCGCTCGATGAACGTCTTGGTCGCGTGGACACTGTTGTGTCCGCAGCTAAAAGGCGTTTAGATCAATTCCCAATCATAAAGAAAGAAAATAGTTAGCAGATGAGGCAGTATCAAGAAATGGTGTTGGAGTTAATAGGCGTGTATAGGGAACACAACTTTGTTCATGAGTTAAACTCACAGATACCTGAAGCAAACGTTGCTAAGCTTCCTGTTCGTCTTTGCGGTAGATGGACTGAGTCTGTGGAAGGAAAATCGAAGCGGTCTACCTGGGAGTCGTTTGCGAACTGGCTAAAAAAAAGAAGCGAAAATATGCGAGTCAACATAGAGGTGGATGCAGGAGAAGCGAGAATGGAGAAGGTTTGATTCGACTAGGCGTGATTTACCTAAAAGTGGTTCACGTAGGTCTGCTGACAATGCGGTGCCAGGACTGTTTGCGCGAGCAACACAAGAGGCTCCCTCAGGGGATGAAAAGTTGACAAAAAACTTTCCAGTTCATAACTCGACAAGTCATACGTTAGAGTAGTGTAAGAAGTCTAAGGAACTGCCCACTCTTGAGAAGGAGAAACTCGTTGAGGAACATATACAAACTTTGGCTGCCTTGTCTATTGCCGGGCCATCGGCTGAACAAATGCAATGCTAAGAAAGCATGCAAAGTTGAGGGCTGGGCTATGCGTCACCATAATCTAGTTCATCAGGTTGACTTGAACATTATTGAGGGATCAAGAGCCAGAAAGCAGAAAAACTGGCAGTGGGTGAAGGAGCCCAGAAACCTTTTGTTCCGGAGGGTGATAACAAACCTCTAAATCTGTCAGAGAAATCGCTGGAGCAGTCAGGGGCACACAACGAGAATATAGTTCAAAACCACTTAAACGTAGCATTGTTGAACGTATTTTAGCATTTAAAAGGTAGATACAGGCATTTTTTTATCCCCTAAAAATGTTTCATCTTTTTAGATTTCCTAGCTGAAAGTCTAGTAATCCGAAAATTATAGGCATCAAAACTGACTTTTTCGAAAATTTCAGCTAGAAAAAAGGCTCCCGAAAATTCTAGGTGACCTTTTTAGGATAAAAATCCTTTAAAAATAGGCAATTATACAATTTTTTACTTATATTTTAGATGTTCAAAAATCCTAGGAGAGGCAGGCAAGCAAGAAATTTCACAAAAAATGTTCTGAAAATTCTAGGTCTCAAATCGTCTTCCGAACAGATATTTTGCGAAAATTGACGTTGGGTGCCCCTGGAGCAGTTTCATCACTCGGTGTGTTTAGGCTGCGAGGTTGGCGGTCGTGCGTTGGCTGAGGTGCTGCTTGTGGTTCTGTTCTCAGATAAAGGCGGGCAACAAGTTATGCCGTTGCGTGACTCAGGATGTAACACAACACTTATGGATGAAGAATTATCTCACTCACTTGGTCTTAAGGAACATAAAGAACTGCCTTATTGCTAGAGTTGGAAGAGAAGGGGTGAAGTACGTATTGAGAGATGTTAAAACCTTTCCTAACCCACGTGGTCTGGACCAGAAGATAAAGTGGTCGGCAATTAAACAGAACTTTAGCCACCTGAAAGACTAGGACTTGAAGGAAACAGACACGCGTCCAGTGCGACTGATAATAGGAAGCAACAACTCAGATTTGATTATACCAATGCAGATTGTGAAACCTTCAGGACAGTCTCATGCTGACAAAGTACCGTATGCAGTCGAGACACCTCTCGGTTGGGCAGTCAACAACTGGTTACCCGGTGAACAAAGAGTGGCATCACCATAAAACGCGTTTAAAGTGTATGAAACAAGTGCAGGCGACGAGGAGGAGTTGCAGCGGTTGCTTACTGCTCAGTGGGAGGTAGTAGAGTCATTAGGTGTGGTGAAGCTTGCAGATTCCGTGCGTTCAGTTGAGGACAGACGCGCGTTGGTAGTAATTGAGCAGACGATTAAGAAACTGGAGGATGAAGACGATTATGTGTCAGGGCTGCTTTAGTCTGCTACACAGCCGTTTTTAGAGTCGTCACGCAACGCTCCTCTCCACTAACGGCTGCTCAAAACCGAACTACATTCCTTTCCCGTGATTAGCCAATTATAATTCAGCTCCCATTTTCTGGAAGGTGTTCGCGCCACGTTTGCGGTACTGTGACTCCTCCAATCACAGCTTTGCTTTTATCGGTGCTCCATGTGTGAATGACAGAATAATCAAAATCGTCGCGTGAAAACAAGCAATTAACTACAGTAGTGTTGTCGTAGTCGAGTCCTATTCAAAATTTAGGAGATAAGTAGTAGCAGCAAGCAAGTCGAGCAAGTTGCGATACACAACATGGATGTGCTCATAAAGTTGCCAGGTTTAGTTTCGGGAAATCGCTCATCGATAATTTATAAGATTGCTTTTTGAATCAGTACCCTTGAGAGTTAAGTCTTGACAGGAACACAATGAACACATCTCGCACATTAAATTCTTAATTACATATCAGTACATATGCACGGTAAATGAGGAACCGACCGATCCTGGTAAAAATCTTCTAGGCCTATCAAACCTTTTTTTCACTTGGAACTTTCTTGACCGCTTAAAACAAACTTTTTTGCAAATTAACCTTTTCGTTGCTTGAAAACAGAGCCCGTCTAAATTCAGCGACGATTGATTGATTTGTCGAAAACTGAGAACGTGCTCGCTTCCTAGCACCCTGCGGCTCACGTATTGTCAAATTTCTTATACATGATTGTTCGTTAGACCACAAACACAAAGGGAAAGGAATATAGTTCGGTTTTCAGCAGCCGTTTGTGGCGAGGAGCGTTGCGTGACGACACTAAAAACGGCTGTGTAGCAGACTAGGGCTGCTTCGGCGCGAAGAAGACCCAACGCTTCCTTATAATCATGACATGGCTGTGCGGAGACTTGAGTCGTTAGAGAAGAAGTTTAAAACTAATCTCGAAATTACGGACCGATATGCGAAGTCAATCCAGGATGCTATTGAGAAGGGTTACGTGAGAAATCTAACTAAAGAGAAAGTATGCACTGACAGCAAAGTGACTTGGTCCTTACCGCACCGTTTCGTAATCAATCCCGAGAAACCTGATCGTCTCAGGAGAGTATATGATACATCAGCGAAATTCAGGGGTCCAAGTCTAAATGATAAAATGCACACAGGACAAGACTACTTGTCGTCGTTGTTTGGTGTTTTGCTTAGATTTTGAGAACTGAAGGAAGAATAGCGTTAGCAGCAGACGTGAGAGAAATGTACCACATGTTGCGTTTCCCCTAGAGTGATCAGCCAGCCATGAGGTTCTTTTGGAGGGAATCGCCGAACGAAGAACCAAGTGTTGATCAGTTTGGGAGAACAGACAGTTTTTGGAGAGAAGTGTCGGCGCCATCTCGGGGTAACTACACGATGAGGCGTAATGCAGATGAGAACGGGGGACATTTGCCCCTCGGCGTCAAGACTGTTTACAAGCATTTTTACACGGATGACGGTTTACCCTATATTGACTTGCGAGAAGAAGCTATTGAAATGCAGAAGCAGATGACAGAGTTATTGCGCTGTGGAGGTTTCAAATTACACAAGTGGCTAACAAATAACCCTAATGTATTAGCCACAATCCCGGTAGAGAATAGATCTCCGCGTTTCCTCGAGCTGAGTGAAAATAAATTACCTTGACAGACCGAGCATTAGGAGTTACGTGGGATGCTCAAGAAGATGTATTCAGGTTCAATGCACTTAAACAAGAACCAGAACCTCAAAGAGAGCAATCTTAAGCCAAGCGTTGTCTGTTTGGGACCCTTGAGGACTTCTCCTCCCGTTTCCAATCAGAAGCAAGATTATCGTTCTAAATCTGAATCGCTTTAAGTACGGATGAGATGATGAGTTGAAAGAAGCTGATCTTCATGAGTGGTGCGAATGGTTTAAAGAATCAGAGCTGCTTGAAACTGTGCAAATTCTGCGGGCACTATTCAGCCGAAATGAGCTATTTCGAGAAACTATCCTGAATGTGTTTTGTGACGCGAGCCAAGATGCTTACGGAGCGAGTGCGCACCTTAGACGAGAGTTTGAAGATGATGTAGACTAGTCGCTGGGAAAGGTCGAGTTGTGCCACTTAAGGCACAGACTATCTGTAGAATTGAACTAATTGGAGCTCTTATTGCTGCCTGTTTAGCTGAAACACTGGCAGCAGAGTTAATGACAAAGATAGAGAAGATAACCTTTTGGAGTGATTCTACCACCGTTCTTCACTGGTTTCACCAGACCAGCTCCAACTACAAGGCGTTCGTAAGAAATCGAGTATCCGAGACTTACACAATCATGAGTAACCTGGAGACTACACTAGGGGCGGGTACGGTGAGTTGGAGATACGTGCCGACAGGTGATAATCCTGCAAAATGATATTACCCGGGAACTCCACCCTGTAGGACTATACGTGAAGCATCCCTACAGCGCTGGGCTGGAGTTCCTTTACAAAGCAGCCGAGTTCTGTCCAGAAAACAAAGTTGAAGTGCCCCTGGAAGAAGACAAGAGAGAAACGAAAAGGCTAAGATGGGTCGGAGGTTCCCAGGAAATTGAGCCTGTGTTGGAGTGGAAAAGATGTTCGTCCCTAGCGAAACTAAGAGAGGGCTGGCGTACGTGATGCGATTTGTAAGGAATAGACGAGTAAGGAACTGCGTCAGACGGGACCAGTGACAGCAACAGACTTAAGAGCTGCTCAGAACCAGCTAGTGAAGGGAGCGTAAGTAGAGTCTTTTGGCGAGGAGGTAAGGTGCCTGGAAAATGGTCAGGAGGCTCATAAGCGGAGCAGAATCAAATCTCTTGATCCCAGAATGGAGGGTGGATTTCTAGTACTCGGTGGAAGGTTGCAAAAGGCACAAGCCCTCCCTTACAAGACACGACACCCGAAGATAATTGACTCACATCATGAGCTTGCGCAGCTTATCATTGAGGACATGCATCATACCTACCACGATCCACCAACCGAACATTTGCTGAATCAAATTAGACAGGACTATTGGATCATCCATTGTCGTTAAGCTGTAATGAACGTGAAATTTAACTGCAATTACTGTTATCGTCTCTGCTGCAAAACAGGATCTTTGGAAAAGAAGCTCTTAGAAATACTCTGGTCGAAGCAGAAGGGGGTACTAAACAGCCGCCCCATCACACATGTCTCAAACGATGCGGGTGATATAGAAGCGCTGGCGCTAAATCATTTTCCGAGTAATGAAGAGGCTGAAGTTAGTGAGAGAGAGATCAACGCAACGAAATTACGGCGACAGTCTCAAGCGCCTGTCAACACTTCTTTTGGAAGCGCTTAACCAAGGAGCATATGCCTAGTCTTATAGAGAGGGAGAAGTGGAGAGAGAATAGAAAGAATCTGAAGGAAGGAGGCGTAGTACTTGTTGCAGAACCGAACCAGCCACGCAGAATATGGCCTTCGGGTAGGATTGTGTCTACTCCGGCCTGGACAAGATGAGATGGTTCGAGCAGTCACGGTGCGTTCTCAACGCGGGGAGTACAAGAGACCAATCACCAAACTGTGTTTCTTAGAGGAAGGCAAGACCTACTGTAAGTCTAGAAACTGTAAATCGACTTGATTTTGTGTCGCAACGAGGGGCGGAAATGTGCCTCCGCTTCCGGTTTTAGGCGCGATTTTGATTGACAGTTAAATGAACACGTGACAATGAGGAATGAACACATGTGTTATGAGTCTTTCGCGTTAAGAAACGTTGAGGAAATATTTCTGTGTTTTATGGTGTTGACTCCTCGACAGGGAAATTAATACAGAACTATGGTGAATCGAAATCTGACACCATGATCAATTTGGGAGGCTTAGGTTTTACTTTGGATTTAAAATTAATGTTTTTTGAATTTAAACTTAACTTGTTTCCCCAAATAAAATAATTTACTGACTAGAGACAGCAGCCTAAGGACAGCTTTTTATGTTGTTATTGATCGACAGGAGATAAAACATTTCCAGGATGCAATTTTATAGCAAGAAAATATTTTTGATGCTACGTATTAATTTTATAGAATATGTTCCTTTTTTAGTGGACCGTTTCGTTGGACTGAAGCAAAAAATACTCTGCTCCTACGTGAATTATACTCCTTGGAGCCATCTCTGCACAAAGTTGGCTGCAAAAAAGATGACCAGAAAAGGAAGATGCACTTCCATGTAGAGATAAAGCCATGACCACATGGGCGAAGGCTGGAACAAGTGGAGAAGCCTCTCATTCTGGGGAAAAAAAGAGCCACAGAGAAGAAGACTGTAAAGAGAAGAGGAAGAAAAAGAAGAGCTAGTTCTGATCCTTTCCAGTATTTAGCAGAGAAAACACCTAAGGAAACAGACCTCAGAAAAGAAGAGCTGGAACTTCAAAGACAGCAGCTGCATCTTCAGGCTAAACAACAAAAAGAACAATTCAAAGTGCAACAAGAGCAGATGAAGCAGATGATGCAAAGTCAAGTGAGCACACAAAGCCTTATTCTTGCTCTATTACAAAAACGTACAAAGTGATAACATTTGACAGTTTTATTGTTTGAGAGCTTGGTTATTTTGCCATCCCACACATTCAAGACAATTCAAAGGGGCATTTTGGAGACTCTAATATGTTGTTTTGTTTCACAGCTCCTTTATCAAACTGTTGCATTTTTTTGTTAGTTATCAGAAAATTCCCCCACAATACATAAGCATGCGTGGTGAACTTTGTTTAGTAAATTGTTGTAAGTAGAAACAAGAGAAGCGATAACTTGTTTATTGTCCTTGTTTTCAATAATACAGGAATTTAACAATTTTTACGGAAGTGGTCATGAAATTGTTATTTCTTTGACAGTTTGGGTCCATTATCTTTTTCATACAGGAATTAAGTTAGCAGTGAATATAAGTCACTGTATTGGTTGATAGTTAAGTTGTTGCACATACCACAGATGACTACCATGGCAACTGCATACTTAACTCCAAGGTTTACCAACTTCATTCCATTACAACAGTGGAAAATTAACTTAGTGTCAATCAGAGTTTTCTGTGCCCTCCTTCACCGGTTCAGAGCCCCTCCCTGACCAAACACCCGGCAAACAAAGACAACGCTGACCAATGTTTTAAAATCTGAACCGTGCTTTATAAGAACTTCATAGGTTATACTAATCGGTCGCTTTGTCCTGGTTTCAAGTGAACATTTCTTTCATTCTTTTTAAAGCCTTGCTGCTTTCTCTTTTTAACTTTCATTTTGACGGACTGAAGACTCACCAGACACTAGCAATGAACTTGTATGAAAAAATAAAATCTGGAATCCTGGATTAGCTGCTTGAACAACAAGTATTATATTTTGCAACTTGGCATGGGCTCAAACATCTCTATTTGATATACTATGGTGTCAGTAGGCCAAACAATCTTGAACAGTTGGTGGATCAAGTTGAAAATGTGTTGATTTTGTGTTACTATAAAGGCAGGTAAGAATATTTCTAGACAGTGCCGAAACTATATACTGCTTTCCAATTGCGCTTAATCCTGACTTTAAGTTTTTCTTGAAATCTATGAACTTGAAGGAGTTGGAGATATCGTCAATAACAGCCATTTCACCAGGTTGTACGAAAACTAAGACCCTCGAAAACTAAGACCTAAGACCCGTCTCACTGTTTGGAGATTACGAAAACTACCGAAGATCCCCTAAAATGGAATCCGTCGAAATATGAAGTCACATTGTAAGCGACATAGGTCTAACCTGTCAAATTATCTTCTGTCCGATTCTTCCCACCGAGTTTTAGGTCAAATTTAACGGTGAATTTACGGGTCTTAGTTTTCGCAATTTCGAAAACAAAGATCCCCCTAAGATCCTCCTACAAAACCAATCCGTAAAATATATATGAAGCCGAATTACGGCCGTTGAAAGACTATAATCCGTAAAACAACCAAAAACTATCATTCGCGTTCTGACGATCCGCTTCTTCTAATAATTTGCAGACCGTATCAGTATTGAGGCTTTAAAAAGAGGATGAAAAGCCATAGACTACCTGGGTATAATTGTACACTGAAAATATGCCTCACCTTGCCGATTGATCTATAATTTTGGTTGTTTATCCTTAAAAATCGTAAAATTGGCTTTCCACTGGAGATGGATTTTCGCCTTCGTGTCTCTGAGGCCGTGATTGCGTTATGTATTGTAAAGAATATACTCTATAGCAGAAAATTCTTGTGTTTTGTTTAATTTTATTTTTTCTGAAATTAAAAACGCAAAATTTTCAAGATGATGCCATGCTAGTACAGGAAATTCATTCATTCATTGATTTTAGCCAGTATCCCTCACAAGCTAGTTCTCCTTGCCCCCACCCTACCCCTCAACTACCCTGACACTGTAACTTTTCACCTGGTTTCCGGTGAGCTCCGGGGTGTGGCGTGTAGCATATACTCTTTTTTTTTCGCCCTTTTAATGAATTGAAGCATTTTTCTGGCAATGGCTTAGGCATGGCCAGAAAACGAAAAAGAAAACTGTTTTGTGTGATATGTAACCGATAACGCCGTTGACCTTTAGTGCGACAAACGCAGACTGCAGACTTGCAGGCTGGCAGGTAAGCGAGGTAAACCATGATGTGGAATGCTTCAAAAGATTCTATTCTAAGAATCTATTTTAGGGATAGGGAATCTGTTAAAGCATTTCACAACAATGTTTACCTCGTTACCTGCCAGTCTGCAGTCTGCGTCTGTCGCACACCGGTACGAGGTGGGTAAGCCGGGTCTCCATAGAGACATAGGACCTCCGCCATTGGACTTAATGTGTTTGCAGCAGGCCAGCCTCTTTGAGCATCCCTGCATCGTGGTGTGCACCCTCTGACCGGACCATAGAGATTTGCTATCAAACCATTTGGCAGTGCTATAGAATTTAAGCACATGAACACGATTGTGCCCGTTGTATACAACGCTCTGTTTTTCTCTAGAGCGGCACATGGGGCCAACCGTGCCGTCAGTGAAATCACAACAATTGGTAAGTGGACTTCCTTGTCTTGTTATAGCAGAGACGTATTCTTGA
Organism: Porites lutea; assembly: GCF_958299795.1. Classification (NCBI taxonomy): domain Eukaryota; kingdom Metazoa; phylum Cnidaria; class Anthozoa; order Scleractinia; family Poritidae; genus Porites; species Porites lutea. The sequence continues at coordinate 43,411,659 of NC_133202.1, read as the reverse complement.
AGGCAAGCAGGGGTGAGAAATGGCTGATTCCAAGAGGTTAAACGAAACCCGTGTTCATTAAAAACCCAAACTATCATGCAAAGCTCTGGTACCGGACGTCCAAAATTTGAAATTACATCGAAATAGCAGCATGCGTATGCTAATATTTTTAGCAGTAAACCGAAGTCCTTCTAAGCTACTGCAAACTGTTCCCTGTAGGCACTTGAAACTAGCCGGAATCCGCAATGCATTCAATAAAATCGCAGTATCATCCTTGGCCACCCTGAAGTGAGCTTCGCACTCGCAAGAGTTGAACACATCCTAACAGAATGGATCAAAATTCTAGTCTGGAAATTGAGGATTAACGCGTTAGTAATAATCGTAAATAGTAATAAACTCTTCATCATCGAGAAAACCATCGGGAAAAGCGATTAAAAGGGTGTTTCTAACATCTTCGAAAGAGATTTTCTTTTCCAAGCGCAGCCGTAGTCTAAGTCTTCGTTGTCACGATCTTAACGTCAAACAACAGTAAAATTTTCCAGGTCTCTTAGCGTAATCGGCCCAGTCCACGCGTGGCTTGGACTCTCACGTCCAGAAGTAGTTCGTAGTCCGTAGTGACCGTATCTTAAAGTCCCTATTACTTGAGCACTACCGACTGAAGATCTCGATTAGAGCGTGCATAGCTGTCGACGAAGGTTCGCTCATTAAAACGTTCGCTTTTGTAACTCAGCATATGTTTTCTTTCCAGATCATGGTATATATTATTCAAGAATTTGTTCATACTTAGCGAGCGTATATCGGGTTATGGATGCACGCAGGAAGTTTGGAGAGCACGAAAGATGGGTGAGATTTTGCGCCTCGAGCAACTCTTATCTTGAGTGCTCTCCAAACTTCCCAAGTGCATCAATAACTTGTTATACGCACAGCTAAAAGCATAAGCAATTTTTTTATAACATATCTGACAAAAATGCTTGCTTTTTGATTAACTGCAAAATTCTCAAAATTGTTAAGTTAAACGTGTTCATAATAGAGACCTTTAGATTCGAGGACGAGAACGACTAAGAGTACGAGATTTAACTTACAGTCGAATTCGTTGTATCGCCCTTCAAACTTCGAATAGGTTTTTCTGTTCCGTCCGAATCATTTGAGTGTGGGTGGGGTCAATGCAAGTCACAATGCAACGCGCTCGCTCAGCTTGGACCGCAAAGACAAAACTGAGAATGAGTCTAGACTGCTCAAGAATAACGAAGGAAATCGCGAGATGAGTGGAATTTTTGTCGAGGGCGGGAGGCAGACATAAGATAAGAATAAGAAAGATCAGAAAAATCTGTGAAGAAAACTGATCGATATATTATTGCCCGAAACATGGCGATCAAAAGCAACGAACCTTGCAACACAGAAACAACCAAAGTGGATCAAAATGCACCAATCGAAAGTAAACATGTGTTTCCTAAGAGGTCCGCCAAGATGACTGACGGAAGAGAAAAACCCAAAATTCCTTCGAAGTTTGCAAAACGCGCAGCACGATACAACGAATTTGGCTGTTAAATTTTTCTCGCGTATTCTCAAAAGATAGACACCCCGGAAAGCTTCATTGTCCTTTTTTATTTTTATTAAAAAGATAGCACTGTTATCTATATTGAAGGATGGAGTTTAAGCCCTCTCTCGATCGCAAAATGATAAAACTTCTAACATTTGATAACTCGTTTTCGCCATTACGACATTCTCGCTAAAACTCGTAGTAGAATAATAACTAATAATAATTTAATTCTTATATTGCGCGCTTCCCATGAAATGATCAAGCGCGCATTACATGATTTCTATCTATAAGAATTTAATACAGGGTATCTAACTAATAATTATTTAAAATATACTATGATAAAATTAAAATATACAACATACCGTAAAAGTCCGAAAATAAGCCCCGGGGCTTATATTTTTCAAAGCCCTCTTTGAGGGGCTTATATTCGAAAGGGGCTTATCTATGCAAGAAAATTTGCGTTTCAAAATCGATTGAGCTAGCCTTATAGTTGCGCGTAAATTTACTGTTTTTGCTTTGTTTTACTTTGTATTTGAGGGCAATTTTCAAAGTGCAAGACCCCGGGAGGCTTATATTTGGAGGGGCGATTTAACGGAGGGTTTTTTGCGTTACCGGTTGTGGGGGGCTTATACATGGAGGGGCTTATTTTTGGGGATTTTACGGTATTGTAAGATACTAGTAATTATCGTGATAAAAATTAATAAAAAGCTTCCCTAAAGAGGTGCGTTTTCAGATGGCACGTAAAAATCCCTAGATCTGTAATAGAACGAATCTCACGCGGAAATACATTCCAGAGTGCCGGAGCTGCGACCTGGAATGATCTGTCTCCTAATGTAACCCTCCTTTCATAAGTTGGCGTTGTAAGCAACAAAGCATCCGAGGAGGATCTTAAATTATAATTTCCTGATCTTTTAATTGACATAAGTTCTCTTAAATACGTTGGGGCGAATCCATGGATGGCCTTAAAAACAAATGGTAGAATCTTAAAACTAATGCGTTGCCTAACCGGTAGCCAGTGCAGCTCGTACAGCAACGGCGTTATGCGACAGTAGCGTGGCGCGTGACAAACTAGTCTTGCTGCGGCATTTTAAACGCGCTGAACCTTATTCAGGTGAGAAGCTGGCAAGCCATATAAAAGACTATTACAATAATCTACGCGCGAGGTAACAAACGCATGTACGAGGGCTCTATGAAGAATGAAGACGGCTACCAAGTTTTCGTGCCAAAATGACGCTGGTTCACGCTCGTGCAATACTTATCTCGTCCTCGTAGTCGTACTCGTCTTAGAATCTAAAGGTCTCTAATGTTTATTTTATTGGTAGCTATGGTGACAAGACTCCAAAATCCACACTTGCTCGGGTATATGCTTCGCTGTGGATGATCGTCGGATTGATGTTAATGTCACTCATTACTGCCCAGGTCTCCTCGACCATCACCTCTGAAAACCTGCGCTCCTTGGATGAAGAGTTTGGCAAAAAGGTAAAATAGCCACTTAAGAATTTATATATTTTTAAAAGCTTTAACAAGGAAACGAAGAAACTCTAAGTCATATCGGCAAAGTCCGATACAGCCTACAAACACTAGTTGAATGATCAGATTGCATCTTTTTATATGTTTTTTCTTAGCGGTATACGTGGTGTTTTAACCATCGGACGCAAAACTCACCCCAACCCCCCCTGGTTCAGGGGGGGGGGGGATTTCGAAACGATTTTACCTTCAGTGGAAAGCCTTTGATCCTCGCAACAAGGTGAGGTACATTTTATGGGTGGTGGCGCTGCTAGAGGCCGCCATCTTGGATTTTACCAAGAATTAGAAATCACGTTAAAATCCCGAGAAATGGTAATTTTTGTACTTGACATGTAAAATAACACATAAATACGCACTTTGCATCATTTTCTTCGCAAGCTTTACTCTTAGTATTGAAAATAGTTGAAAAAACATGCATTTTCACTGAAAAATGGCTTGATCACCTGCGAGTTACTGAAATCGGCAGGTGCTGATGTTTTCTCGTCAGGGGGGGGGGGGGGGGGGGCAACCACCCCTCGTTTTACGTCCGAGGATTAAGACACCAAAAGACACCGAGTCGGAAACAAAGTCAACATCCTCTCTTTACTCTTTCTTCATCGCTTAACTTTCAATTCTCGGATGCAAGTACGAAGTACACCATAATCTTTCCAATTCTTCCGGGAAGCAAGCTTGACGACTCCCAAAAGCAATACATCCAATGAATTAATGAAACTATATATACTACAGACGGTCCTGGAAAATGTGTCAGCATAGTAAATGTTAACAAGAACAATAAAAAAACTGATATTTGCCTTTCGATGTTGACCGGCGTTCTAAACAAACCCATTGTTCAGCTGCTGATAAAGTGTATGGGCATCGAAAACTAACGAAGAGGAGGCACATCTCATAGATCAAATATATTTTTTTGCATTTTGTTCCACATTGTTTACGGTGATGATTACAATGTTTATTTTCAACCGTTGTCATGTTCGCGAAATGGCAGTTTTCATCTAGAGCACAGTACCATTGAGAGCGCATTTCATAGAATTTAAGGTTTAATTGTTATACTTGAAGACAAAATGCCAAAGTGTGAGAGGGAAAGACTAGCACTATGTGTTACAAGGCGATAGGCTACTTGCACTAAGAGGTCATGTGACCAATGCTTCCTTTAAACATTGATTTGGAATTTTGGTGATGCCAAAAATTGACAGAGCACATAAAAATTACCTTACACCCGAAATTTGAGAGGAAACGCATTTAAGGGACACATTTTATGGCACTTCGATTTTACAACAAAGTAGTATGATTTGTATTTGCCGCCAAGTTGGAGGGCATACTCTTGCCCTCCAACATGGCGGCCAAAACTACTTTTTGCTTATATCTTGTTGAACGTTTGATAGTTACTCTCAGATGTGCTGTAAAGGATACCACATCAACTTTTCAACATTTTCCTTGAAGTTTAAGTTATAAGTTTGTGTTCAGAAAGAGGTAATTCATAAATTTAAAAAATTACATTTTGGTCAAGTGACCAGCTACGATCTGACTCATTTTAAGAAAATGGTGCGGGTTTGAAAAACCAAATCAGTATTATCACATCATTTTGTTTAAGATATGACCCACTAATCGTTTTTCGAAGGCAAAATCGTATAACTTTCATTTTCATAAAAACGATGTCATCACATGACCTCTTAGTGCAAATAGCCTATTTGTGAACGACAAACAAAGGATTCACGCCATGTAAGGGAATCCCAAACAGTCTTGGATCTGGAGTCTACGCTGTGGATACCGGATTCCCAGGTACTGGATTCCAGTCTTTGTCAGTGAAACTACGTTTCTTGAGATGTATTCCGAATTCCACAAGCATTTTTTGCGGATTCCGAATTCCACGGACCAAACTTTCCTGGATTCCAAAATCCGGTTGCCCTTACATCAGCCTCAGGGAGTGCAGCACCATTGTTTTTATCTTTGACGTTTACTCAGCCCAAAAGGGGTTGTTTTCTGTTCCTTCAGCTATTCCTTTAGTATTGATGTATTGATATCTAAATATGCTCTTCGTAATACTGCATAATGATTCTAAAAAAATTGAAAAGGAAAATTCGCATTTGACGGGTCCAGTGTGATACTTTCCAGGTTCATTAATCACAGTTTAGCCATTTCGTAAACATCAAGTTTTTGTTTGACTCTTTATTTTCTGACCATCTACAGTTTCAATCTCTTTGCCCGTTCGCAGCTTTATCATGTAAAAATTTCCTTCCTAGATTGGAGTTCCAACGGGAAGCAAAGAATTTTTTAAGGACAGCAGCTTTGAAGCTCATTCAGTGACTGGTAAATAGACTTTTTTCGAACGATTTCTTGTATAAGTTTTTAATCTAATTTAGTTTGTGTATATAAAGAAAAATTAAACTTAAAAACCCGGCGTTACTCGACGTTTCGATGTTTCAAACATCATTACCAAAAGTGCGAAATGTTAAGTTTCAAAGTTGTTTAAAGAGCCGAAGTTTGAATCAATTAGACTGTATTCGTGCGTGTCTCACTGTTCTGTAGGTTTTTTCATAGAAAAGCTTAACAATAGGTGCAGTTACACGGGACACTTTTACCGTGGAAAATGGGTAATTGGCGTGGTGCGTGTGACCGGACTGTCCCAAGGTAAATTTACCATGGAAAATATCCATGGTTACGTCAAAAAGAAGAAAGAAACCGCCCATGACATTTAACGTGGTAAATAGCTGAGGGTTTTCGATACCCAAGGCAAACAGAGCCAATCAGGTTTCTTCATTTGACACCAACATTAAACCACAAAAACTATAATTTATTTTTCGACATTTTTGGCTTTTTTTAAAATTTTACCTTCTTGAGCTATTTTAAAAAAATAGCTCATTTCTCTGTGTGGTCTGAGCGTATGTATCTTTGTGGCTGTGTGTGTTATGATGTGTGTTAGAGGGGCCAATAAGGTTGAAAGTACTATGATTTGAAGCTAGGAACCGACGAGATTTTGGCATCTAAACAATGACATTGTCAAAAGTCAAACAAGGGTACTTGTGACTGCCCCGATCTTGGTTCTTCACAATTACTAGTTTTTCGTCTTTTATTACGGCTAAAGGTGTTTAGAAGAATAACATTTAAATATCTTCAGGATTCAAACACTAAGCAGTAACGGAGCTGTTTAGGGGCTCTTGTTTTTGTGTGGGTGCTGCTTCGAGACATTTCTGACCTAATTTGGCTACCTCGAACGGTGCAACGTACGTATTTGTTTAATTATGAGTTCTGTTTCATCTGCTTCAAGGTAGACTATAAAGGATCATATATTTTTCAAAGTGCTTCAAATGAGACGTTAATAACTGATATTTAGATATGGACTTTAATTCGGTAGTATGCGGCCTATAAATTGTGGTTTTAGAAGTTTCAAAGGAAGCTTTTTTTTTTTGAAAGCTATACCGAGTAAGTTAATCCTGTAAATATAAGCTTTATTCAGTCTCGCTTACAGAGTTCAACAGACCTTTTTCGTTCCGGCAAACGTGAATTAAGTGAACAGATGATACATGCTTGCTGCTTAAGAGTCCCCGATTTCCTTGAAGGTACTTTCCCCTTGATTAAGACAAAAAACATCATATATTTAGAAAAAAGTATAACTAGCAGAAACACATTCTGCAATCCTTCATTTTCTTATCTTTTCTGAATGTGCTCTTTTCATTTGTGCATTTTCACTGTAGAATATTCCACAGAAAAGGATCTTTTAAAGAGCCTTGAAAATGGAAGTGTGGACCAGATTTGGCTGTTTGATTGCAAAGCTAAGGCAGACTTCCCTCTCATGGTTGTAAAAGTTCATCATGAAGCACCAGGAATCGGGGTACAAATAACGACACGAGATACAGAAGATGGTCGGCATTTCTCAGATTGGGTTGAGAAAAATCGTTATTTTGTTGACGAAGATGATTATGATGATGAAGATTGCAGATATCCGTTAAATGGAGGACCAGACCAGGGGTGTTCAGATGTAAGAAAATTTCATTTTCTATTTCATTTTAGACATCAGTTGTGTTATTGTCTCGAATTCTCCGATACGAAAACGTCCATTCTGCATGAACTAAATCGCAAGAAAACTGTAAAAATTGAAATAAGTACTTTAAAGTTAGTCAGTTACCATTGCTAGCCCCCTTAGCGTCATGTGCATGTAAACCACCTCCTCCGGCTAGCGTCACAATCTTTCTCTGTCAACCCCTGCCCACTGATTTTCTTTCGTCCCAAGTAAGGCAATCCAAGACAGTTTATCTGGATTCCAAGCCGTGGATTCCGGATTCTACGCACTAAATTCCAGTCTTTGTCAGTGTAACTTGGATTCTGAATTCCAATAAGAGTGAATGATTCTTTCTTGATTCCAATCGTAAGTAGGATTCCGGATTCCTTGAGCTGTATTCTGGATGCCAAAGCTCAGGATTCCGCATTCATCAAGCAAATTTTCCCTAATTCCGTACAGTTCCTGATGCAAAAATTCGGCGTGTTCCGCCTGAATCCGGATTCCGTTGCAATCTAATAAGCGTTTGAAGTGGTGTGAGTTACCGGCGAGACTCGAATCCGGATCATCCTTAGAGTCTAATTCTCTGGCCAATCCACTCTGCTTTCTCAGTTTAATTTCTTGTGTATTTGAATTTGTTTCTTCAACAGAAGCGCTGCTTTCATTTGTTAGACTATGGCAAATCCCGTGGCAGTCTGAAGAAGAATACGGAAAAGAAGATGGAATTGATCGATTTCTTAATGTGTGGCTTGGCGGGACTGCTGGTTGTTCTTTTCATTGTTGGAGCACTGGCAGAAACCTGCTTAAAAAGGCTAAAAACCAAGACAAAGAAGCCTCCTAAAGGTCCGTTTTACATTCTTAAGATACGTTAAAGATTGTCTTGACAAGCTCTTGACCCGAACTTAGCTGACATAAGTACGTCAAAACCGAGGCTAAGAGCTACAACGGCAGGATGCGCCAGCGTACTAAGTCATAAACCGCTTTCTTCACTTTTCCTACTGCCCGGGTATTTTGGTCGCTCTTTGCTATTCACTCTTAAAGCACCGGGAACCAATAAACCGTGCCGGAATCGGGCAGTAAGTTGCCTTGCCTCCACTGCGCAGTGAATTTGGCAGTAAATACGTCTTGCATGATATGGTTAATAAGTAATTCCTGTGACATGCGAATTAGCGTCTAGTTACCAATCTAATCAGTGAATGTATCAAAACAAAAAATAGCATCCTCCAATCATACGATGTTCAAAGGAGGTCATGACCAAACTTGAGTTAAAATGACCGGCGGACTTGTCCATGCATGTCATTTGTCTCTAAATATTTTGAGCAGTGACGTTTGCGGTTACAGTGGTAATATAAGCTTTAGTTACCACTAAGAAGGGTTTAAGGAATGAGGTTATTAGCCCACCGCCCACATCACGCAGAATGCAGGGACATCATTAATTATTCATAACCAGCGAAGCGGCAAATTTGAATGCGAGTTGGTTGGGAAAAGCTCCAATAAGAGAAGAAAGGGCTGAAATTAGTCAGGTAGCGCTGACAAAACTTGCTTTCAGTGCTTTTCAAAAGCCAAATCCTAGAACCCTAAGGGAGGTTTCTTGAAGAAAAATGGTGTACTTACTTTTTGAATCTAAAACGAAAAAGATGAACAAGCTAAGAGTAAGCATTATCCCTTTTAACTTGAAAATACAGCAAGAATGGGCGTTTTTAGCATGGACTCCAGGCACTTTGGAAAAGAATTTTCTGAAAATTTACGGTGTTTTCAAAAAACCTACGCGCAGCTTTTGAAAGATGGATCTTTTCCCTAACAGAATCCGTTTTAATTTGAAAATCGGTTGAGTAGAACCACTATCCCTTTCACTTTGAAAACTTCTGGTAGGAGATGTGTTCGAAAATGGCGTGTCTCGAGCAAGCGAGGTATAATTGTCTTAGGCCCACGAGTGAATAGTCTTTTGACCTCGCAGTAAGTTTATGTACGACATAATCAAGATTTCTCGCGCGCTGAGATAAATGGAAAATTTAATTTTTCTTTCTGTGGTTTAACTTTTGAAGAAACAAAATTCCCGCAAAATAAAGCAAAGTGATTTTGTTAACCTTCACTTTGAAATAAGCGCACATGCGCTAAAACGAGTAAACAATAATAGCGTGCTGCATTCATTGTTTAGTTTTCCACCTACATCATATTAATGGGCATCTTATATTAATACATCCTATTAATACCGGTCAGATGTCGCAATGAATAATGCGGAAATCGAGAATATCAACGATAGGTAGCTCTTTTCAGAGCTCTTAGACAACGCGATCAACGTTTCGTATCCACAAGGTGCCTCCCTTTGTGGATGTAAAATATTTCATTTTCTGCGGTCTTCAGGTAAACGGAGAAGCAATCTGGGAATGGCGGTAAGTTTATGGGCGGCTCGAAGATGGAATTTGATTTGCTCCAACGAAGTATTTTATCGATTTTTACCACCAGGATACGAGCTGCTGAACTAACCTCGGGAACGTGTTGGCAACGTAGTAGCAGTGAGCATCGGGCGCTTTTGTTTTCCTCTCATTACAAAAAGTCAACCTACTACCCCGACATTACGGTTAATGTAGGAGCTAATTAAGTCTTTTGACCTCGCAGTAAGTTTATTTACGACATAATCAAGATCTCTCGCGCGCTGAGATAAATGGAAACTTTCATTTTTCTTTCTGTGGTTTAACTTTTGAAGAAACACAATTCCCGCAAAATAAAGCAAAGTGATTTTATTAACGTTAACTTTAAAATATTCTCAAATGCGCGATTTTGCAAAAAAAAAAAAGGAGCTAAAAGGAGACAACAATAATAGCGTGCTGCATTTATTGCTTAGTTTTCCACCTACATCATATTAATGAGCATGCATCGTCGTGCATTCTTGGCAACCAATGGTTGAAGCGCTTTCATAACGTCTAAGCATGACTGCCCGTAATATGACAGATCTAAGAGCTTTGGTGAACTGGAGGTAAATGTCCCGAGAAAAATAGCCATTCTGCGCGATGAAACCCACTATGGAGGACCAGAGGATCACTCCGCTGGCCTCTACCCTTCGATCTGTTTAGCATGGGTGGCCCTCACCCCACCAGGAGTATAAAAACCCAGCCGACATAAGCTCTTAGGATCAGAGAAACAGTGCAAACGTCCCACCACGATAGTGTAGTTATTCCCATGTGGAGGGGATTATAGCTGTCATTTATAAGTCTCATAAAACGCGAAAATTCAGGCGTTTTTTTCCAACAGAGTTGTTTTCATTTTTTGCTCTCTATCAAGAGAGGATAATGGGGCATTACTCTCTCTTATCTCTATTGATGCCTTTTTTTGATGCCTTACCCTTCCAGTGTGGTAGTAGTAGCCTTGAGGAAGAGACAAGGATCAAGGAAACACTTCAGCGACATCTTAACAGATTAACCGTAATTACCATCTTTATTTCTCAACAGATGTCGAAAAGGGAGATACTCACGCAGAAGGAATGGAAAACCCTGGAGGCCCCATGTCAAACAACATTTCATAAAAGATTTTCCACATCGCACAGTTAATTTTTTATATAGGATTGAGGGCCTCTTCACATGAGCCAGTAGAACGGGCTGCATGGCCCGGTTCACGCCGGGACCATTTTAGCCTTGGGTTCATATGAGAAATTTCAGCCCGGTTTCCGAAATGAATTTAAAAAGGCCAAAGATCCTGGGGACGAGTTATGGTGCCAATTTCGAGAAACAACGCAAACGTCGCGAAACACAAAAATTATCGAGAATTCGCGTCTTTCATAGCTATGGCAACTCTTATAGCTGTATCACTGCGGTTAAATGAGATGCTTATTATGTGGAAAATACAGCAGGCAATGGGAAGATGCCGTCCAGGCCGCCAGAATTCATCCCGCTTTCATCCCGGTAACCGGGCTGAAGTGTTCATATGGCCAAAAAATTTTAAAACACTTACCGAGATCCCGGTTGGAAAAACGGAGATCTCGGGAACCGAGCCAGCCCGTCCTCTCACATGAACACATCGAAAATTTTATAAAGGATTTAGAGGTAAGGCGAGGTCTCGGAAAACAGGGCCAGCTCAGTCAACCGGGCTCATGTGAAGTGTCCATGAGAATCTCTTCTTGTAGTTTGAAATGTGCACATGTGGTTGAATTATGATGCGTGGTTGTCCTTGTGATTCCGGCTTTAAGTAATATGTAGTAACAGTAACAATGGTGTCCTCATGAAAATAAAATAAAGAGCCGTTGTTAAAAGATTGCGCATTATTTCTTATTGACCGATCATTTTATTTATATTTTCAAAACGTGTTGATTGCTCAATGCATCTCATGAAAATTCCGAAAACCCAGAAAACTGAAATCACAACAGGCAAAAAAATATATATATATAAAGAAAATCATGAAAGAAATAAAGGAACAGGGCGTTTTGAAAATGGCAACATTTGTTTCCTTCGCTCTAGAAGCTAAGTTGGTTTCAAGTTAGCACTTGATTTGAGCGCACTTGCATATCTTAAGTCGCTTTGTAGATAACATGGCTTCACACTTGTTGGCCAAGTATAATGCTTGAAGTATAAGCTGTCAATCTTCTTTCGCGGTAAAATCAGCAATTGCCCACGACGTCGTGTTCTGAATTTATATAGAATGGCTCAACAACGCTCTTTTCGGCAAAGAAACCGCCTGAGGCCTAGGGTTTGGAGTCGTCAGCAAATATGGTTTGGATTGGTCTTAGCTAACCGAGACATGGATCCACGATATACGCCTTACTCATAAATGGTGGACGTGCGGTTAAGACCTGAGCCGAGTACACGAAAACAAGGCTTAAGAGGCATCGTAAAAACGATTGCGTTGAAATTTAATACTCACCGCTGTGTACCATTTTGTACACAAAGAGGCCCTGTTGGCCCAGAGGGAGAAAGACGCTATTCGAAGAGATGTTGGCACATTTTTTCTTATCACCGTGGCATCAAAAGTTTGTTCCTTACAACGAACAGACTTATCGAAGGATCTTAATTGGTGGTAGTTTGTCTGTCAAAAGAGGCGTTTTACCTTTGAATATTTCCTGGTAAAAGCGTCTCCACGGGGGGGGGGGGGGGGGGGGGGGGGTAATAGTAACTAAACCCTGCTGGCCGAATAGGCTATTGACTCAGAGGCCATGAGGGCGAGAGGATTAATCCAACTAGCTGGTCAAAAATATCGAGAAAAAACAACTTTAGCTAGCAAAACGCGATTCAGCCGCCATTGTTTTGGTTTTGAAAGCAGGCGCTTTTCACTATCAGTGAACTATAACATATAGCCTAGTAGTAGCCCAACCAATCAGAATGCAGCATTGATGATAGACCCTTAGTTGGATTTTTCTAATAATAATTAGTATACGAGTAAAGAGATTATTAGTAAAAATGAAAGAAAACGAAAAAAGACTGAGAAAAGATGCAAATGAAAAGTTGTACTTGATAGACACCACATTGAAACTATATGAAGTGTCAGTGTGGGAGGAGATAGAGGATGCCGGGTAAAGGGTCGGCGCCGGGCTAGAAATATCCTCTTTCAGTTGTACTTTACCCCTGATTATTCACAACATTACAAGAGCCTTGGTGTCGATGCATCCTTTTTTACCAAACCCGGGTATTTCCATTCTCCTTCACACTCTTTTTGTTCTTCTTCCGTTTTCCTTTTTCCCTAAATAACAGTAGGACAATTTCTATCAAACTTATAATGCTAATTAACACTGACTTACGACTTAACTTCTTGATGCCCTTATCTCCACCTTCTACTTCACCCCCTTATCTAATGTTATCTTAACAGACTGCCTAGTACAATAGACAACCACTCTTCACTTCACTTTTATCCCCACGTCCGTAATCTCTCCCGCACATCAATCTTTTTAATTCAATCAACGGCGACGCATGCGCCACAGAAAAAACTTAACTCTGGTCAAGTCCGTCTGTGAAACAGCGCTGACAGTCTTGCTCTGGGCCCGGCTCACCTGCGTACCAAGATTGAATACGTACCATAATTGGCCTGTTAAATAGCTGTTCTCATTTTGCCAACCAGACCCAGGCTTAAATGAAATTCGAAACGCATTTCCGGTGTTTCGCTGAGTCCTTAGGCGGCTCGGAACAAGGATCTCGGCTCTGCTTCGCAGACGTTGCTAACTGGGGTTTGATTACGTCTGCGACGCAGGCTTTGTCTTACGAGCGTCGCCAGGGGTTTGCAAAGGTGTTGGGTATTTAATTTTGCACAAATTTTCCGCCGATTCTTCTTTTACTGAAATAATAAATGTTGTCTCAGTGGTCGTTGCTCATTTGGTTTATATTGTGGGAGATCATACATGTTGCAGTGTAGAATCGAAATTATTCAGCAATATTGTCAATGAAATTTTCTTTCCAGTATTTGAAGCAATTGAATCGATATTCCCCCGACGCGAAGGTGTTTGAGCTATAAAGGTTGCGCGAGAGTGATCCTTTCTTCATTGTCATTGTTTTCAATAAAGTTTTTAAAACGGTATCTCTCTCGTGGTTTTATTGCTAGCAATTATTAGTCGCGTGTTTTAATTGATCCTTGTTAAGTTATTTCAAATTGTTTATATAATAATACGTCAAGGTGCTCCCTTGGGTCTTTCCTTTAGAGCTAATTTGTATGCAACGGTCGGCTTGTGAACTCGCATAATTATCTGACTAACGGCGCGTGAAATTACAAGACTTCAATAATTTTTCATTTCCTCGAGATAGAACGGAGAAAACGTCAAACAAAATTGAAATAGAGAGTTTTCAGCTCCACTTTGTGTATATGTGTTTTGTTTATATATGTCCGAGTTTTAGAGCTAAATAAGAAGACATAAACTAAATTGAAATAGAGGCTTTCCAACTCCACTTTGTGTATGTGTTTTGTTTATATATCTGAGTTTAAGCGCGTTTCTCGCGTTGCTAGGTGATCGCTTCTCTTATTCGTATTTCTCTTTTAATAGACGTTCTGAAAAGCGATCTCAAGTTACTTAACGGGCAAGTTTGGGCATGTCTATTGTTTCTATTGAATAAGGGAGACACTCATTAGTAAACCTTTCCACTTCATTATATATGGAGGAAGGCACTAAATTAGTATGCAGGAAATCCAAATTAGTATGCGGGAAGTCCAAGGGAAGTCCAAAAAGGGGCTTAATTCCCAACGTAGACTACTAGTTTGTCTGCAATGTCCCAACTCTGATTGCCCGTCTCAGTCGACAGGCAACTGACAAATTTCTCGCTATACTTACATGTGATCATCATCATCAAAACCCTGATAAATGCAACTTTTCCGGTAATATTTACATGGCCAAATAAAAATTAAAAGGCCTGCCTAGGACCGTTTTTGCCATGAAAATCATCTCGTCAGGAACAGCAAGCCCGGTTTTCAAGGCGCTTAAACAGATATAAATACCATTTGTCTTTTGTCGCATGACTGTCGCTCTATCAAGAAACGTAATATGGTTCTTTGAACTTAGTAAAAATAGCTCATGTCGGTTTTTTTCACGTTTCTGGTATTTCAATTCCGGGTGAACTAGCGAAAACCTTTTCTGGGTTATGAGGGTACTGAAAATTGCTCTCCAAGGGATTTGAACGACATTCATGTTTCTACCATATGCACGTCAAGATAAAAGTAACATATCATCCTCACTAAAAAAAAAACAGTTATAAATACGGAAAAAGTTCCTTTAGGAGTAAAATCGTCCATGAATGAGTAAAACGCTTTGAAAGTGATAGAAGACTTTTTGTTGACGGAATGATTTCCTAGAGGGACACCATTTTTCAATGATAGCAAACTTGACTATTTGAAAAACCTGTCCGCTGTTTTTTTTAGTTAACGAATCCATAGTGTAAATCATTTCCGCTGCCACCCATTATAAGCCATCTTGACCTCCTAATCGTTTCTTATCATTTGCCGAAGGCTGTTTCTGGAAATAAATAATAGCAAGAAAATATACCGCCACTTACTGTTGTGTGTTTTTTTTAAATTGTGTTGCTTAGCTTAACACACTTTTATTACAAATTGCGCTGGTGTATGTAAGTGCGATTAATTTATTGCAAATAGTGACAGCAATTACGAAATGCGATTGATTATCATAAATTTTTACAGTACATTACCCGTGATGTAAAGAGAGGTTGCTAGGGCATCGAATCGAGTCTAAGTATACAGCTATAGGTTATGGATGTCTTGTTCTTGACGAACCGCCTCCTTCCCCTATCCGCCTTTTTCTTCTAACGGGTTAACGTCAGTATAGCAGTGTTATTGCCCTCATCTTGGTACTGAGTAGGCAACAGACATTTAGTAAAAGTTTATACTGACATTTTTTATTGAATATTCAAATCTTAATTCAAACTTCTGCTGTGTTAGATTCCACGTAGCCATTTTATTATTATTATTGAGTTTCTTATTCCGTGAGAAGAATTGATGCAATAAGTAAGGCTCATTTGCAGCACACTGTGGATAAAATAGTGTGCGCATTATGAGTGAGGTTGTTGATCGATGTCCACTGTTCGCATCGGACGGGTGTCTGTATCAATGAGGTTGAATTCAGAGACAATATTAATTTTGGGTATTATAAGATCTAGCTTTCCCTGGCTACCAAGGAAGCTGTCCCAGCGTAGTAATAAAGCGTTTGTAAAGTAGGTTTCGACCGTATTTTTCTTCTGACCAAAACATTTAATTCTATTTACTTTAATTTGTTAAAACAGGTGAAATAATATGGCACACATGGTCACACTGGTCAATAATATGGCACACATGAGCTATGGTCAATTGTCTTTCTATTAAAGTTTGACGCCAGAAGAACTTATTCGGTCGACGAAAACTTGACAAATATTGCGTCTTTAATTGCAACATCTAACTGCTACGCTTCTGGGAGAGCGTATGATAATTATCATTGGTGATGTTTGCGAAAAGCTTCTTACCATCTGCTTGATATACAAACCGTCTTCAAGAACACCAAGGCAAGTGCGCTGTAGCGATAAGTCTTTTTTTGCCTGGGGATACAATGAAAAGAACAACTGCTCTAGTGTTCATTATAATATTGGTTTCAGGTGATGGCAGAAATGATGTTACAGAACGAGTCATCATTGGCTGTAAGGAATTGTGCAATCCAACCAACGCCAGCATCAACCTAACTAAAGCTTTCCAACAATGCTGTGATGAGGCTCAAGAATGCTTTTTGCCAAAGCACTTTTACAAATTTTCCTGCAGGAAGCAGATAATTGATTCTTGCGCAAGTAACGGATCTCAGATAAACGAAACTACTATAAAATCCGAATGTTGCAAAATCGACAGTAGAGCACCAAAAAATACCAGTTCAAAATGCCGCTTCATAAATGTCAGATGGGGAAGAGTGAAGTTTCAAACGAAGTATGATCTGGTCGAAGGGGCATGGAAAAAAGAAACTTGGTCATTTTTCCTGAAAATGGTGTCACAAAAGTGCTTAGAAAATCGAAGGCGTCCCGTTAACATTTTGTATACATACCCCTACTACACTAACGATAAAAGCAAGACTGTGTTTAGTTACAAGTCTCCGCTGGAATATTTGGTAGAGGAAAAGCAATCTTTCAGCATGTTTACAGTGGTCTATGACTCCTTTAGCCGAATGTGGATAACACTGTTCTTATGTGTCACGTGGACGTTGATATCAGGAGTTATTATATGGCTACTTATAAGTAAATATCTCGGTTTCATATCTTTTATGTAGTTGTTGTAATTATGTGGCGCGCAGTAAGCAGAGTAAGTGCTACGTAGAACTAACTACTCTCTAAGACTGCTTCCTGACTGAGCTGAAATGAAGCAGATACCAGTTAAAATAAATAGTACTTTCAACTAAGTGGTACCCGCCACAGAAAACAAGAAATAAATAGAGACGAGGACAAGTATGTTGCTGCTATACACCAGACGTCATAACGGCGATGTAGGTGATCAAGAACGAAAGGGTTTCTCTCCTCTGGGAACTGCACCATTTTCATGTAAATACTCCCAAAAATTGTTTATTGTATTGAACACCAACATGGTCACCTTGTCGCATGGCTGCAAACCAAGAATAAAAAAGTGCAATGAATTTGGGCAGGTGAAGTTAAAATTTAGGGTAGAAAGAAATTAACAACTGGTGACACGTACACGCTGGAAAATTGTCTTTTATTATAAAAAGGCTTACCTATCCATGAATCTAAAATTTGCATTAAGAGTCGCCCTTTTGACAGGAAGATGTTCCTTCTGATGTCGGGCTGTTCTTGAAGGCCGGTGGGGGGGATGGATGGATCGATGATACACCAAATGGTTTTTCAAAGCTATTTTTTTGTACCCATGGGCAAAATGCAATTGCTTTGGCTAAGAGTTATGATGCCATTCATTAGAAAGAGTCTGAAAGTAGCGCATTTTGTATCACAATTTTTCGTACGAATTTCTTTTTTTAAGAATTTTGAAATTTTTCACCATAATTGAGGCCAAAACCGCAATTACATCAGAGGTACTCATATTTTTTTTTTTATTATCCGCAAACTATTAATAGGTTTCCGGTTGATAATGAGAGAAATTTTCCGTCAGTGTAGACTTCTATTTTATTGCTTTTTCTCTAGCTTACCTTAGCTAAAGGGAAAATATTTGAAAGAAAACACAATTGTCGTTGCTAGTGTTCACTCTATCTTATTTTTAATCAGGATCATAAAATTAACCAGCGCCAGTTTCCCTTGTCTTTTTGGAGAGGAGTTCGTGAAGGAGCCTGGTGGGCATTGGTTACAATGACGACTGTTGGGTAAGTAGAAGGAGTACCGTCACGTGACGTGAGTAGGAAAACCCTTACTCCTTTTCAATGTGAAATTGCTTCCGCTGTGTTATTAAGTAGGATCATGCAGCCATCCTTTTTGTGGTCATGGTCTTAGGATCATGATTAAAATGCGTAATTCTAAAAAGTCTCCAGCCTTGTTGAAGGAAGAAACCATTGTTAAAATAATTATTAAAGGAAGACATCTAACTTTATAGAATGCCGTAAATACTACGCGGGCGCTATGATTGGTCGTTGATCATGATTTATTAGAGTACAGATACGTGGATGACGTCACGGGAAACTAAAATATAATAAAACTAAAAATGCTTGAATATTTTTAAAAAGATAAACCAGTAAGCAGAACTTCTGCGAACGTCTCGAGTTATAAAATTGTTTTATTTTCTCCTGCGCGTTTCGTGTGATTAGCGCACATATTTGTTTTTACCACATTTTGACGTCCTCTGTGATCTATTACTGAGCAGGACGCACGGCAACATTAAATCTATTTCTTAAGTAGTAACTGAAGAGGAGTTAAACTGTTGCTAAGACGGTAAGGAATTTTCTGCATGGGATGTTACTTGTTCTGATTAGGAAAGATGTAAGCAGAAGGGTTCGAAAGAACAGACTGGCTGCCAACAGAGAGAATCACAAAAGAACAGATTTTATAATAAGAACTTAGAACACGCAAATGAGAGGAGACTAACACTAAACAGGGACAAGGACAAAAATGCCCGCACACGTCATAGATTCCATGCGATTCCATAAGCTTTTGGATCAACATGAGAAGTTTTGGAATACTTAGAAATATAATGATTTTAAGGGGAGAGTCTGGTTAAATATCAAGCCAAGATTTCATTTAATCAAAAAATGACTCAGTTACTAATAGTCAGCCTTGGTTCAATAACTTTTGCAGAATTTTCGGATGATTTTTCGAATGTTTTTAATATAAAAATATACATAGGGGGAAGGGGTATTTAAATTTTTGGAAACTTGGAAAATATTGGATTTGGGGGTTGTTAAAAATTAGAATGTAAATTAAAGTGAATGATAAGTATACAAATACCTGATAGTCCACCACCACAACAAGGTGCCTCTGATCCCTTAAGCGGACTTATTGGTTTATGTGTATACCTTTTCTACCCTGACTTATTTTCTTCCTAAATCAACATCATTTCCCACGAAAAACACTCAGATTGCCCCCTTAATAGCAGACAAGGCTTTGACAGTGCAGTTGTAGGCAACAACAAGAACAACAACAACACAGCTTCTGTCCTGCTTGTGGTGAATTGAGTCATGATGAAGAAAAACAGCGTGAAATGTTAAAACTTTGAAGAATGGGCGCGCGCAAGCAAGGAGAGGATTGTGGTGAACGGTGGACAGATGGAGGATGTGAAAGAGTTTGGTTAGCTTTGGAGCCTACGTTGTCAACGAAATATATCGAAGATCAAACGGCAGCAAAAGAGGACAAAAAGGAGAGTGCCGAGTAAGCAAGCAGACATCAAAATGAGTTGTGAGGAGCGGCGACGTAGGTGTAATTTGCGCTAGGCTAGGCCATTTACTCTGGAGTGGGGTGAGAATGACGGCATTGCACTAGGCGAGTGTAGACGTTAGGATCGAAGAACGCGTAGAAGAGTGAGACACGACTTGGAGGAGGACTGTAGAGAAAGAATGGAACATAGCAGGTTGGACGAGCAAGAATGTGGCCAAGGAATAGGACAGGCAGCATTGCGGCCTTAGAAATTATGACACGGAGAGACACGACGATGATGGTGATGATATTCAGTAGGATTCTCTCCAAGAACTCCACATTCCTTACTGGGTCAAACGGTTGCGTCTGTGTTACTGTTAACTTCTGTAGGAAATTAATGGCATAATTACCGTGACATTATCTGGTAATACACGTAGAAGAATATTAAAAAAAAATGAAAATGAAACAAAGTTAATTTTCATACATTTTTCCCGTATAGGAGGCAGTGGCTTACGAGCTCGAGAAAAGTTAACCTGGGGATGGCATAACTTGTTCTTGGTAGTGTAGAATAATTCTTTCCTTTTGTCTTCAGATATGGGGATAAGACTCCTAAGTCTCTACCGGCTCGTATTTATTCCGCTGTCTGGATGATTGCTGGCATGATAATCCTCTCAATGTTCACTGCCGAAGTTACATCTGGAATGACGTCTAAAGAATTGATGCCTCATCACTTATATCTGGCGAAAAAAGTAATTCTTCTTTCCTTCATTTTACTGTGGGCACAAGGAATGATTAAAGGTGGAAAAGCGGGTCCAAAACACATAAACGGCTTCTTAATGCATGTTTAAAAACGGAGCGAATATGACAGATTAACAAACAAGAAAAATAACTGACAGAGAATATCGATAACAACAGCATTTCTTCAATAAACCACTGGTTTACAGTTAACCTTTTTTGCTCTCAAACTGTTTCCCTGCACGATAATAGACCCTTTCAACGCGGTTTTCAAGATTTTGACATGGACCCGTTTGTGAAAATCTTCCGGGTCCGCTGAAAAAGATCCTAAAAAAAGCACAATAGCCAAGTTTGAGAATGATTTGGGAAAAAAGGACGAAGAAATAGCTCTGCAAAATCGCAAATGTCTCCGCAGGCGTTTGTGTGATGAGGGATACCAAGTTACATACCCCCACCATACAAACCACTGTAAAATTTATGCAGCTGTATCTTGCATTAGCCGTTTACTCATATTAAGGCACCCTTTCTAGGGGGTCATTAGACCGATTGCAAATGTGGCGACGATTTTACTAAAGCAAGGCTTTCCGGTAGCAACCTTTGCTAGGGGCCGGTTGCCTGTGTTTACCTGTGCCGTTGCTGGAAAGACTGCGGCTTCTCAGGCGTCTTTTCCTTTAAATTCGACAAAAATTAGTCAATTTTCTTCGCTGAAAAAGGTTTCTATTTGGTATGTACGCTTTGAATACTGTTTTTCTATCATGCTAAATTGAACGATCAACTGACGCACAGCGATCACAGACAGACTCATTTGCAGCGATCGCGATAACTTTGACTGCCTGATATTTTTTATTCATTATATTTAAGGTTCACATGTAAGCTTAAATATTATCATTCTAAAAGCTGATCTTCAATTTTTAGAATTGGATTGCATGCCATTTTTGCTGTACATTTATAAATAGTGTTCGCTACCTCGACCGATATTTGGTCTTGGCCGAGATAGGGCAGCATAACTGGCAAAGTTGAAATTACTTTTTATAAGGTAAAAAAGGAAAGAACGTACATGGGCTGGACTGATGTGAAAAAAAATAGCGAGTAAATAAGACAATGACTATTATACTTTGCTAAAGGTAATCCGAGCGTAACAAATTGACCAATAATAAGGATTTCTGACAGATACTATCTCTAAAATGACTAACCTACGTCTAAAGCGGAAATAATCACGAAACAGAAAAATGATGGTTTATATAACGTTCAGTGGCGTGATGGCACAAATAGTGAAACATGCCGGATAGTTGTTGCGTGCCTTTGTGGTGCAAGAGTGGTTATCGTGTAGGGCCGGGTGGGAAAAAGATCACGTATCATTGCCTTCCATCGGATGCTGTAAGACTTAAGGTACTACTTTCAAAATACTTGTTCATTTAACCTATCGTTTCAGATCCCTTATATTCTCGATACGACTTATACTTCAGGAGTAGCTTGTGAAAATTCGACGAGACCTTGCATTTCAAGATAAATTATTTTCGTGAAACCTTAACTGGTCGTCGATATTTAAAGGATGATGCTATTCCCTCGGCAGCATCCCCTAAGTGAAAATCACCACGTGAGAGGTCGCCAAGCCACTCCATTTCAATCTATATTATTTTACCCTCGATAACTCGAACCATGTTTTGAGCCCAAAAAGTCGGGAAAAAAAACAGTCTACTGGCGTCCGAAACATTGAATTTAGAATTCCCATTGACGTGTTGTAGGCATATAGTTTACTAGTGGAGGCTGATGTTGTTTGTCACAAATCTAACGTGAAACAGCTTTACTTCTCAAAACAGTAAAACGCATGTTCTCTTCTATTTAGGCAACATTTTGTTCGGTTACGTTCTGATTTATAATCTAGAAGTATCTTTCAATTTTCACTTAACATTTCTACAATTCACTGTGATTAAAATGTTCACTCTGCAGTAAAAACTGTTTTTTTCTTTCTCCCGGCTATTTTCTTCGAGCTTCCGATAGCTCGAACTTTTTTCGATTTGCCTTGAAGGTTCGAGTTATCGGGAATCGACTGTATAGGCAAAGTAAAAAGCAATGACCCTTATTTTAACACAAAGAAATGACGGTAACTTCTTGAAAGTTTTTTATTGTTTCCAGAGTGAAAAAAAACAATAAGATAACGGACTCGCATTAGCATATAAACAAGCGACCAGCCCCTAGCAACGGTTGCTACCGAAAAGCCTTGCTTTGGTGAAATCGTCGCCATATTTGCAAATATGTGAATAGAACACAACAACAACACAACACTTGGATGGGGTTCCATACTGACCTTCAAAAATTGTCTGTCATTCTGCGGAGGAATCTCTTCCCTGAAAACCTTATCAACAAATATATTTCTAAATATATTCAGACAGCAGTCAAGGGAGGGAAAACACAGCCCTATTCAGGAGTCGAGCCCCAGGAAACGCCTAAGTTCTTCTTCAAAATCCCTTACGTTGGGCACTTCTCAGTCACGGCACAGAGGAGTATACGCAAACTTGCTAACCGGTTATGTAAACCTATTGATTTAAGGTTAGTCTTTACTACTTTCAAAGTCAGCAATCTTTTTAATGTGAAAGATGCTGTCCCTGAGGGGCTACGCACGCGTGTGGTCTATAAATTTTCGTGTGCAAGTTGTAATGCTTGTTATGTTGGTGAAACCAGCCGACACTTCTCCACACGAGTGCGCGAGCACTTACTTTCAGACAGGTCTTCGAACGTTTTTAAACATCTGCAGGGTTCAGAGTTTTGTAGAGCATCCTGCACACCGGATTGCTTCGAGATCCTGGACTCTGCAGCCACTAAGTACCAAGTGAAGCTTAAGGAATCCATGTTCATAAAATGGGAGAAACCCGATCTCAACCAGCAGGTGAAACACATTAACCTGACTCTCTCCCTGTAAAGAACTAAGCATCACTCATTTAACTTTGTTTTAGTACGCAATATTGACAACGCAATGTAACGAACTTTGTAAGATCGCGCGCGCTTTAAATTCAACGGCGATTTCAAAATATGTAACACTGAAGATGACGGATGTACCGTCGAAACATGTCTGGAAAATTAAAGAAAGTTGTTATGTTTATACGAATATCCAGACCTCAAGAAAACGTAGTATGCATTATCATGACCCGAAAACATCTGTTCTTATGTGAATATTCAGGAAGATACCGTATTCCCAATCTACGAACCCCTGTATGCCGTGTACCCAGAAACCCTGACAGACCCTGAAGAATTTTGGGTAAGATTTTCCCTAGATGCACTACTTTCTAGACATTCTCGTTTCTGTTACCCTCTTTATCTGCAAACCCTCGTACTACTTTTTCATGGACCTTGCCTAGCCTAATGAAGTAGATTTTGTAGTCCATACAGTCATGTTGTATAATGTTGCAGTTCTACTTGACATCTGCAATTGTGTGTAATGCTTTTCAGAGATAAATTCCAACAGAAGTTTGCTAAGAGACTTGGAAAAACGAACTCATGAAATAGAGAGAATAGTTCTTTATGACTGTGAAGTATCTGATGAAGGCACAAACGAAAAGTTTCAGTTTGTACGGGCATTGAGAAATCACTACGTTGGAATATTCCTCAAAGGTGCTCCTCGCAGTGTGAGATCGTGTATTAAGGATATGGTGGAAGAGCATCACGATGTAACTGAATCCTTTGAAGAAGCTCCAGAATGCAAGAAGAACTCCACAATTGATATGAAGGAATACGGTTCAAGAAAAGGCTTAGACTATGGAGACGTCACTAGCATCATCATGTACGTTTCTACTGGTCTTGTTGTGTTGATGTTTGTGTCAGGCGGCGTTTGGGATTTGATGAAGACCAGGAATCTTCCCAGAAAAAAAGAAGGTAAGAGAAAGGTCTGGTTTAATGGCTTCATTCATTACTTTCAATTTCGGTTCAAGATCACAATTTTTCTTGTCTCAAGTAAACAATACCGATACGTAGAAAGGTAATAAGCTGTTCTCGCCTCATCCGAATTCCGGAATCCGGGCAGTTTTTGCCCGCTTAGTTTTGGAATCCGAAAACCACGAACAATTTGGCTGTGGAATCCGGTATTCTGGGCTTTGGAATACGGAATACTACTCAAGGAATCCGAAATCCCAATTAAGATTGGAATGAAGAATATATAAGTTTCACGGACAAATAGTGGAATCCATCCGGAATCCACGGCGTGCAATCCAGAATCCAAGACTGTTTTGGATTTCCTTACATGGGGTGACCGTTCGTCACGTAAGCCCTATTCCCGCTTCCCGGGGGAGGGGGGGGGGGGGTACTTTACGAATTTCTGGGTGGGAATGTGCCACTGGGACCCTGGAACCCTTAACCTATATCAGAGCTAGTTCAGCTATAATTGCTACCCTATACTAGAGTAAACTCCCCAAATCCCCCTATCCTAGAGTAGCTGTTTTCCATAAACTACTGAGGTCACTAGCACAGTCTAGCCAAAACAAAACCTTATACCACAATCCCTGGTCTAGATAAAATCTTCAACCAACTGATCAGTTTCCTGAAAAATGATACCCTATTCTAGACCCAAACGCTCTGATTTATATACCTTATCCTAGAGTAAACTGCTTGAAAACCATACCCTTCACAGCGGCACATACCTATATAACCCATATATGGCAGTACCCCCCCCCCCCCCCGGGTCCCGCTTCCAGCCCTTATATGTATTTTCTTGTTTCAGGTAACGTTAGAGACCATGGGAGTGCAGAAATGAATGCGACAGAGGAAGAAATAGAAATCAGAGTGATCAAAGAAGACAAAGATGTGAGAAGAAGCTTGAAGGTCGCTTCCACAACTGAAGTTCAAATAGAATAATAGAATAATCTTTATGCGCATTTTTTGTATTAAAAATAATGTGTAAGCTAGGAAGCTAAACGAACCAGTTGGTTCTCTTGTTAGCTCGCTAAACAATTTAGGTTCTAGGTAGCACGGTAAATGATCAAAAGAAATACAAAAAGAAAAAAAAGCAAAGAAGGAAGACCTCATTTACATGTAATATGACGCGTCATCAGCATAAAGAAAATTTATTTCATTTGTTGTTCTGACAGTAGATAACGTATAATTTTCTTCGGAAATGCAGACACACTTGAGTTATGAATTAAAATGAGTTGGAAGGTCTTTCCAAATGCAATAAAGGAGATGGGTTGTTTGCCTAAAAAAAAAAAGCCTGGAAACCTTAGTAGTGACAGCGCCATAATCTGCTCAATTAATAAGCGAACTATATGCATGGTTAAATTTGTCTTTTTAGTACACATAGTCAACTGTCTCTTAGCTGATTAAACCGCTGGGAATAGCACATTGTGTCTTTTATAGAGAGATTCCCTTTTTTAATACAGATGATCAACTAAAAAAAAAAGGGAAAAAGGCAGGGACTAGCTCTAGGTGTCTCATTGATGGGTTAACCTATACTACGAGAAAATAATGGGAAAAAGGGGTAGTCTTAAAGTGTTGGCCGGGATATGTGAATTTCACATAAGTTATTTTTAGAGGTTGTATCCACAAGGAAGTCTAATTCCTGGGACGTCCACACACTGCAGTCGATTGTTTAAAACGTCATCAAGTCCAAGCACGAATGCCTTAAAGCAAACAATGCAGAATACTGTAATGGCGACTGTTGAATTCTATCGATGCAACAAGGAATAAAAGTTTGCTGACCTCTCCGAAAACTTTCCGAATAATTCCAAGCGTTTAATTGGTCTAAAAATAACTTTAGTGAAATTCACATATCCGGCCCAAGGGCTAGGCTGGGCGCTCCATCTCTGTTCCATCATTCTCTCCTGCCTTTTACCTTTGCAAAATTGCTTGGTCAGCTTTAGCAGGTCACGAAGAATAATTCGGGCGTAAAAAGTCAGAAACTTAGAAATAAGTTGAATGAATGACAACAATAGGGTTATTTGAAAGGTTCATTAAGGACCATTAAGAAATGTTTAAAGCAAAAGAGACTCCAAACAATGTTAATATATAGATTTAGCCAGGGCTAAAAGCGAAGCTCCCATTAATAAATTTATAATTTAAATCAAACAATAAACTTGTATTCCACAATTCAGTTAACTTTAGAGCACATTGATGTGACTTTTTAGGGAAAGGCTAAGTAATTTTAGGTAAAAATAATTTGCAAAGAGCCCAAGAGTGAACCAAATCTTACCTCGAGTTGATAGCCTCATATGTACACCCAAAAAATAGCAATAATCTTCGATCACATTTAAGAGCCATAATGGCTTTTGATCACCGTAGATTAATTAGGCCTGGGAAAAAAAATCGGCCGAATTTTGCGTTCGACAACTTTACTTTACAAAATCTTGTCAACAAATCTGAGTGCTAATTGTAAACTAACCTTTCATACGATATATATATCACATCTGAGGTGAAAAAGTACTATGAGGCACTTTTTTTATCATACAGACCTCGAACATAATGCAGTATTTCACAATTTTGCAATACAAATTGCACTCATTCAATATTCAGGACGACCGAAGCACGCGTGGGCTTTTAGCTAAACCGTTCAAAAAATCTCCAAAATCACGTATTGGCCATTTCGGAGTTGCGTAGGGAACTGGGGCGAGTTTCAAATTTAAACTAATCGACAAACTGACACCACCATATAAAAGGTCATGTTGAGATTGGTCATTTGACCAAGTTTGGTGCACTAAATTTGAACAGGGATCAAGTTATGACTCTTGAAACATGAGACTACTAACAATTAATAAAAGAAATATAATTCGGTGAAGCATATTCAGACACCACAATTTTCATTCACGAAGACAAGCATTAAAGTGTCTCTAAAAATCCTGAGTCTTCAAGCTTAAAGCTTAAGTTTATGTTTTAATTAAGTCGGCTTCCCGGTGTTTGCCTTTTTCAAAGATGAACTCGAGGCAAGAAAATCGCTCAAAGCTTTATTTTACAGCCAGAATTATAGCTAAATATTCTTTGGAACGTTTTCTTTCTATTTGTGGTTAGAAAATGTCTAAAGGCTTCTTAAAGTTCTGTAAGCCTGATACTCAAACCTATAGATAACTTTCACAGTGACGTCATCAAATTTAAAGACAAAATAGCGAGATTTTAAGAATTCTTATTTACACTAGGTTGAAGATAAACAAAAAGTAAATGTTTGTACAAGTTTTCATTCCCGTAGCATCTTTCATTTCGAAAATACAGCAATTTGAACTTCCCAGTTTTCACAGTGCGTGACACCAAAATAGGAATGCTGTCTCGTTGAAAAAAAGTATCTCCTCTTGATTTTCAGCAGTATAACCATTCCAAGTATTAGAAGATATTTTTATGCGCACGTATGCTAGTTCTCGAGTGAAAAGAAGGAGCTTTTACTGAAAAAGTGAACTCCAGATGTTTTTGTTGATTTTCGGCGGCCATTTTGGTACACCAAAACTGTGCACCAATATGGCGTCTCCATACAATGCACTACAAAGGTGCGTGAAACGTTTCGGCAAATAACTCTGAAACTGTGGCCACAAAGACCTGAGAAAAAATTAGTCTTTAATAACATTTCATTTTCTTCGCCTCTTCCACTGGACGGTTTCCAATTTATTTTTTTGTTGCGTGACAGTGAAAACGATCTATATACTCAGTCAGATCATTTTCTCAAATCTTACAAACGTGTATCGACTAAATAGCCGCATAAACTATGCTCGACTTCTTTAGATTAGATATAAAAAACAAACATCAAATATAAGAATTACTCAGGCTTACTATTGGAGATGCAGCTCCCGAAAGGTATCAAGTAGGGCCAGTATCGCCGCCATATCACCATGGTAAATTCAGTTCTTGGAGCGCTGCTGTCAAGAATCCTCAGAACGCCGACCTTAAGCAGCACCACTCACCATTATACTCTCACGGTGAACCAAGACTCCCCCGGCAGCCTATGAACTGGGAGGTGGACAACCACCAGTCCTCACACTTTCAAAGGCAGCCGACAACCGCCCGCGCTACAGATTCCTCCTCACTTCACTACAGGCTGGCAGATGCCCAGTAAACCTCACAATGGTAAAGACTCTCATGTTGAGCTCCCTCAGGAACTTATATCTTTTTTTAGGATCATTAAATCCTTACTCTAAATAATACCTAATTATTTACTAGGATACGATTAGAACATGCCATAAGATATCATTAATGTTGGCAGATTTCTTGAATCGCTCCTCGACTAGTAGTCTGTCACGTTCTTTTCGTAGAACATCAATGGGATCTTTGCTAAACCCCTTGGTGATTAATTGCAAAATAATGAATGTTTGAATTTGATCTGTCAATTTGATTTCGTAATTCTTTGTGAGACCTGGAAGGAGACGATTATCGACGTAAAAGGATATCGATCGGTAGTTTCAGGTACTACAAAATTAGGAAACAATGGTCGCAACTCAGGAAGAGTTGCTTTACTCTACAAAAATGAACTCCATAATTGGGTATCAATAGAACAAATAACTCCGAACTTTCTGTGGTTCAGAATTAGCAAACAGTACGTAAAAACGATTACCAAAACAATTTATGTGGGAAAGCGACTCTACACCAAAATTCAAAGCAGCTCTTCAATCTCCAAATTTGCAAATGATAATTCAAGAATATTTAAATGAGGTCAATTCAGCTGAAAATGTTAACACTTCCGCGGAACAGGTAGAAAATATTCTTATCACAACGGCAAAACGGTGCCTAAAGATAAGAACGACGAGACGACATAAACGCACCTATTCACGCTCAAAAAAAAATTGGTTTGATAAGGAATGTCGCTTAACAAGAAACGAATTAAGGAAATCGTCAAATGAAAAACACAGAGATCCCTTAAATACCACTCTACTTGAAAAATATCATATTGTTTTACAGCAGTATAAGAAATTACTCACACACAAAAGAAATGAATATTACAACAATAAACTTTCAGAATTAGAGGATACAACGTACAATTGGGATACTAAAAATTTTTGGAATTGGTTAAGATCAATGGATGACTCTATAAAATACAAAGACATTCCACCAATTGCAGAAGAGAATTGGATGAATTATTTCCAGTGTCTACATTCTAATACGCTGCTTACTTATGACCAACAGAAAGCTGTCTATGAGTTAAGAAAACGAGAAGACATCTTAATGCAATCACGACCTCTAGACTACTTCATAACAGAAGCTGAAATAAGCAAGGCAGCAAGAAAGTTAAAGAATAACAAATCTGCATACTCCGACAAAATAAGAAACGAAATGATTAAAGCTAGCTTACCAACACTGCTACCTGTTTACCATAAACTTCTTAATACTGTTTTTAACTTAGGAACAGTGCCTAAAAATTGGAACAACGGTGACCGTCTTATAACTCCCATATTTAAATCTGGCATAAGAAATGACACATCAAATTACCGCGGGATTTGTGTTTCTATTTGTCTAGGAAAGTTGTTCTTTTCAATTTTAAACCAAAGACTTCTTGAACACGTCACTTTGCTGGACATACTCCACAAGTCTCAAATCGGCTTCTTACCTAAAAATCGAACATCAGACCACCTCCTAACATTACGAACTCTTACGTACACTGCCACGGTGAGAAAGTATACGCTTGTTTTGTTGACTTTAGAAACGCCTTTGACTCAGTCTGGCATGACGGACTTTTATATAAATTATTACAAATAGGTGTAGGGGGATGTTTCTATGAGTTAATCAAAAACCTATATTCAAAGTCTTCGTGTGCATTGAAAATAGGTACGAGTCAAACAGGATCTTTTAGCTATTCAAGAGGCGTACGCCAGGGCTGTTTTTTAAGCCTCTTACTTTTCAATTTATACGATGATGACTTACCGTCCGCATTTCAAAATACCTTATCAGACCCGGCTATCATCCTTCCAAATGGTACCAAATTAATTCGCTTTTATATGCTGGTGATTTAATTATTATATCACGATCTAAAATAGGATTACAGAACTGTCGCAACACACTATCCTCTTTTTGCAACTCTTAAATCTTAGATATAAATTCCAAAAAGACCAAAGTTATGATCTTTCAAAAACGAGCGAAGGAAAACTGCAATCTAGAATTCCATATAGGCAAAGAAACCATTGATATTGTCCATGAATATACATATTTAGGGACCCGTATCTCCTCAACCGGTAATTTTGATATCTCACTCGAACAATTAAAAAAGTAGGCTCTTCATGCTCTTTTTAGTTTAAGAAAACACACAAACTTTAGCAAATTAAAACCTTCTCTTGCTTGCAAAATATTTGAAGCGTTGATTTCTCCAATACTATCATATAATAGCGAAATTTGGGGTGTATATGTAAAACATGATTTTAAAGCTTAGGACAATACCCAACTGAAAAAATCCACTTGAAATTTTGCAAGCGTTACCTAGAAATAAGCAATAAAGCTTCAAATGTTGCAAGTAGAAGTGAATTAGGACGGTTCCCATTAATTATTAATATTTACAAAAACATCCTTTATTACATATTGTATCTTCTGCGTAAAAACGAGGATACTATTAGTTAAACAAGCCTTTCGTACCTCGCTAGAACTTCACTGTAATGGTAAAAATAGCTTTTACCATAATCTTATGAAAATATCTGAATATTATGACCTACACGATTTTCATCCTAATAATTTAAGTGAAGGTAAGATCAAACACTATATAGATATAATAAAACAAAAAAATATTACAGATTGGCAACATACAATCCATCATTCTAAGAAACTTTACAGCTTATTTAAACATGATTATAAAATTTCAAGTTATCTAGCCTTATGATAATTAGAAATTCAGCCAATAGGAAAGACTTAGTGAAAATTCGTATAAGTAACCACAAACTCATGATTGAAACTGGAAGATATAATCAAACTTCCCGCAACGATAGATTCTGCCCTATTTGTAACTCTGGTATAATTGAAGACGAATTTCATTTTCTCTTCCATTGTCCAAAATATTCAATCCCAAGGGAGAAATCCTACAATCGAATCCAACAAAATTTTGTCGACTCTAATCGGCTATCTTACACAGAATTGATAATTAAATTGATGAGTTCACAGAATGTTTCCGTTAATTCACATTTGTTGAAATTTGTCTCATTAGGGTAATGATTTACGCACTAATTTATTATCAAATCATGCTGATGATTGACTGTAGTAATCATTGCATTGCATTATCATTGTTATAAATTGTAACTTTATGTGAAAGCTTTTGCAATACTGTAACTACATAATTGTAGTCATGCAAATAAAGCTTATGTTGTTGTTGTTGTTGTTGTTGCTTCAGACTTTTCAACCCTCTTACGCATCAAGCAAGGTGAAAAATGAAAACGGTGCAATCCAAAATCGGATTTCCGACTTTGACAAGTGACGAATTTCTCAACCAAACACCCAGTAAACAAACTAGCCATGAATAACAGAAGACTCCTGATATCAGCTGAATTTCATTTTGTACATCCAGTGGAAAAAGATAGTTAAAAACATTACAAGTTGACACAAAACTAAGTCAGCTTCAGCTGTTATAGTAAACAAGATTCAAGATGCTACATAATTTTCCGCATGAACTCACCTGTCAAATTTTGACCAATCAGAGCTTAAAAATTGGGCGTAGAGCGTGACCAACGCGTGACAATGGTGGGCAAAGTCAGTGTAAAATGGGGTTGACAGGCCTACACGACTCCCCAGCGCATGTTTAAAATAGCCTTTTTATAGTTTGGCTCTCACGAGCATGTCTTTGAGCGACCGCCCTCTTTTATAAGATACGAGGGGCGGTTTTTTGTAGATTTCGCTCAGTAATATTGGTATTGTCAAGTTTGGTTACCCAGAGGACCTCATTAACACAACCCTCTCAGAGGTGAAATTCAAAGACAGGAAACTAGCCCTTCAACAGAAAACCAAAGACAAACCTACGAATCTTGCCTTTTGTCACACAATACCAACCATCAGTGCCTAACCTAAAGCAAATTCTCATGAAAAACTGGCATTTAATAGAACAACAACCATTACTGAGCGAGATCTACAAAAAACCGCCCCTCGTATCTTATAAAAGAGGGCGGTCGCTCTAAAATAACTGGGGTTAAGTTTTTAGATGATAATTGAAATCAAAATTGACTGACTGGAGGAAGCGACCATTTTGGACAGATTCGTGGATCCTGTTTGTGAGGAACTAACTGTCATTTTAGCAACTACAGAACAGAGAAAAACAAGACTATAAAGGCGTTGAACAAAAGTGGCTCGGTGGCTCGTTAGTCATAGATTGACAAGTGTTTAAAAAAATAGAAAGATATAAGATATATAAGTATAAGATAGACATAAAAAGAGACGTAAAAGTATAAAATTAGAAGGGTAGTGAAGGTATATATTTTCTTGGCTGAGTGGTTCGAAGGCTCGTCAGTCGGGGTTAGCGTCTTAAGAAGGTGAAAGGTATATATATTAGTGGCTTGGCGGCTCGGTGGCTCTTCAGTCGGGACTACCGAACCACCGAACCGCTCCAACGAATATACCTGGAAAATGTGCTCTGTATTCTGTAGTTAAGCCAAACAGAGATCACGGAATGTGGGCTATATGTATTTTAGGCCAAAAACGCAATAACAATAGTCCTATTGAATAATTGAAACTTTTTTGGGGGGAGAAAAGCCTTTCTAAAAAACATAATACTAGAGTTCAGTCAGTTAAGCCTTGTATTAAAGATCATCTTGGAACTCGCTACATCTATACGTGCTAAGCAACAAGTTTTATACATTTTGCATGACACCTACATTTGTCACGTAGGCAAAAGCCCGGGGGAGCACTCAAAGAAGTTTACCCCTCCAGGATTTACGGTTATAAGAGGAGGCACCTCCTCGAAGTCCAACCTGTTACCCTTTTATACTAGCAATAGTTCTCACTACATCTGCTGCCGCCTTAGATATGACGTTTATTTTGAAATAAGTCGTCTAACTTTCAATACTTTTAACTCTTTAGTTCTATGCTCTTAGGCTATACCTTTTTCAAACTTCGCGAAAAACGTTATAGTGTTAAGCAAACTGACAATAGTGATTAGGGTTAAGCACTGACTCGAAATGGTTTGTCACTATAAATATGTAAAACAAATAACTTGCTGTCGAATCCATGGTGTAGTGGTATAGGCGATGGGTTTCGGTTTCTAGGACAGCGAATCCCGCTTATGTCACATGCCACATTCAATCTCCTTTTTTTAAAATTGAAAAAACATAATAATAATTGAAGGGACGTAGACTTAGAAAAAGATTAGAAGAGTAGAAGTTTGAAGAGATTTGAAGTTTCATGTTAGTGTAGCTAAGAGGGGAAGGTGGTTCTGGAGGATGGAATCTAATGTTGACCGGTCACCGACGTTTTTCCAGAATTTCCCAGCCGAGTCCACCTTGCGCGCTTGCTGAACCAGAATTACCCAACACCGCCTACTGCGCGCATGCTGAAGATTTAACCAGGACCACCTTGCGCGCCTAGTTTCTTCAAGTCGAGAAGATTTACAGCGAAAAGTCGATACTTTTCAAGGCTGGGGAATTTATGGTGCCTCCTTGGGTGAACGCTGCGGGGAAAATAACATTTTTTCAGAAAAGGTACCCCTTTTGTATAGCCTCTATTGAAAAATAGTACCTAAAAGGTTTGTATAGTTTGATTTTTAAAAATCTCATTTCCATCATCTTTAAGTCATTTCCCACACTCCCTTTCGCGTTACACACAGTTATGACCTGCATTATGGAGCATGGCGATTTTTACTGATACCGAAATCTAAGCTCACATCACGGCTAAAAATACCGGCATTATTTGCATGCATAAACATTTAACAACATGTTTCATTACTGACCGCAATGACTATTTTATAAAACGGGCAAATAATGGTTGGAAATGGAACCATGAAATTACAGTGACTGTTTGCGTTAAAAGGATCGTGTGATTAAAAACGTATTCATACAAGTTTCACAGCACAAAAATAACGTCAATCAAATAGAACAGTTCCATAGGCATTAACAATGACTAATCGTCGTAAAAACATTCGTGCTCAAAAACCTGCCGGGTCGAAGTCGCTCATTTATACATTGCAGACCTTACGCATGAAGTAATTGCAAGTAGAACTTCTTTGTTGAAATTATACAGTTCTTTTAAACTTTCGCTAACCCTGCGTAGCATGGCGGTTTTGGTTGGGCGCGCAAAGTAATAAAAGCGGGCGAGGGCAGCGAAACCGCGAAAAGATTGGGGCGAGAGCAACTTGAAAAACCAACTTCGTGCCATCTCGTCTAAGTTATCGCTGTGAACGTGCTATAATGTATTTTGACACCTTAAAAAAAAAACAACTGCACTATTCGCTTGCAAGTAAAATTTCATGCGACCGTTGAACCACAAGGTTAATTACCCATGATACAAGCAGGGGTGAGGGCATGGAATCGAAGATTATTAAATGTCATTTTAGTTTACTTGGATCGTCATACAATGCATGTCGTGTTCTTGATCTTGTTGAAACACAGCATTTTTATCGAGCCGCCTCCTCTCCCTTTCCGGTTTGATTGCCCTAGCCTTAGCAGGAATCACGTATTTAATGAAAATTACAGACTTTGTGTCGATATATTTTTTTTATTGAATATTCAAATCTTAATAAACTGGCTATGTGTTAGATTCCGCATAGCCACTGTTCTTTTATCCATCACTTTCTTATACTTGCGAGAAATTGACGCAATGAGTAATTAAAGGTTTATTGCTGCAAACAGTTGATGAAATAGTGGTCGTTGTCGATGTCCGCTGTCCGCATTGACCGGTTTTCGTGTCAAGACTAGGTTGAATTTAGAAACAAATTATAAGATCAGAGTTTTCTGTAGAATTAAAGAAAACTCTACGTTGTTATGGAGTGCCGCGGGTTTGACTGTAATTTTGTTCTGACCAACAGTTTTGGTTCTTTTTACTGCTTTTATAACAGGTGAAATCATCTTGATGATTATAGTATCTGCTTACATTTCCGCATGGCACTTAGAACTGTTTTTAATTTTTTTAATCTTTAAAGTTTTATGCCAAAGCGTTGTTCCCATTTTCTTTCACCTTGATAATTGGCTAGTAATATCACTTTTTTGGTTGACGGCTTTCTTAAATGCAACAGTTTACTCCCACGCTCCATAGCAGGAGAGCGTATCATTATTATCATCGTGGTAAATGTATGCGAAAACACTATCAGCTTGATATGTATAACCGTCTTTAAGGACACGAACGCAAGAGCCGTGTAGCGATAAGGCATTTCCGCCTTGAGATACAATGAAGAGTATCGCCGCATTGGTATTTATTCTAATATTGCTTTTAGGTGATTGCAAAAATGAAGCTGAGGAAGGAGTCATCATGGGCTGTGGGGACTTCTGCTGTAAAAACGCCAGCATCATAAACCTGACTGAAGCTTTCAAAAACTGCTGTAAGGAGGCTGAAGAATGTCCTATGCCAAAGAAGTTTTACACATCACCCTGCAGGGAGCAGATAATGGATTCGTGCCTAGGAAACCAAGCAAATACCAGCGCAATAAAACAAATACAAACTGAATGTTGCACAGACTTTTACTGCCCAGAAAACAATTCTATAACACCAAGAACAAATTGTACAAAACGATTCAAAATAAACGTCAAATGGAAAAAAGTGAATTTTGAAGCGAAGTACGATCTAGTCGAAAGGAAATGGAAAAAAGAAAAGTGGTCATTTTTCCTGAAAATGGTGTCACAAAAGTGCTTAGATAAATCAACTGCCAGACGTCGTCCCGATGAAATAACGTATATGTACCCCTACTACCATACCAGAGAAGATGAGACTGTGCTTAGATATGAGTCTCCACCTGCATATTTGGTAGACGAGAAAGAATCTTTCACCATGCTTACGGTAGTAGGTTCCTCTTTTAACCGAATGTGGGCAACACTGTTGCTATGTGTCATCTGGAGTTTGATATCAGGAGTTATTATATGGTTACTGGTGAGTAAATATATCGCTCTCGTATATTTAATGTAGCTTTTTTATTTGTGCGGCATGCAGTAAGTGCGATGTTCGATGCGCGCGACTAACTGATTGAATGTGCTGAAAGAGAACCGATACTAGTTAAAAGGAAGTGCTTAAAGACGAGACTAACGCTACGACAAGTACTATGTAAAGCCGCTTAAACAGTGAAGTTCAGCAGGTGAAGTTGGAGTAACCATTTTAGGAAATACAGTGTCTTGTCCTGTTCATATCCATAAAAGCACTCAGACATTTTGCGCAATATTTTAAAGCTCGCTGTGTATTATTTTAAAGGTCGTCGGTAGAAGAAATCTTCTATCAGAAAACGGCAGAAAAATTACACTAAAACGTACATTTTGAGTTGCCTTTTCTAGCATGTTCCAGCTGTCGGTATTGTCTTTACGGACGGTAGGGGGATGGATGAATAGATGATATTTTTTCCGCTTTTTATTCAGTTGCTCGAGCCTCCTCTCTTCAATAATTTTCTTAAGATTTTTGGACACATATTGGCGAAAAGCGATAGCCTGGGCTATGAGATTAAATGCCATAAGGGGCATAAGATTAAGCTGTTATTAAGCAAAAAAAAAAAAAACCAAAAAGCTATGAATGTTTCAAAATATCTTGTACTAAGGTGTAGTTAGTTCATTATTTTAACACCTTAAAGATAAATCTAAATTTTTTGGCAATATCCAAAACTGCAGTCAAACTGCAATAGTATCAAAGGTACCTAGCAACGCCATGTACCTTAGTGATTACATCACCTTGAAGAGCTCATTAGTTTCTTTCTATTCTTTAGCAAGAAATTTTCATTGCCCTTATTCATTGTCTTTAATTCATAATCAGGATCATAGAGCCAACCAGCGCCAGTTTCCCTCGTCTTTTTGGGAAGGAGTTCGTGAAGGAGCGTGGTGGGCAATGGTCACAATGACGACCGTTGGGTAAGTAGAAAGAGTACCGCCATGTGATATGAGTAGGAAACCCCTTATTTGTTTTCAAAAGTTTATGAATAAAATTGCTCCTTTGCGTTAAGTAATTCATACCTGCACTTATGGCTCCCCATAGGATTACTATTCTTGTTTCGATCGTAGAGCTTGAGCGTCTCAGTTACCCCTAGAGCTCATAATAATGCCGGCGGATTCATGGCAAGACCAGCCTTCCCGGAAAGGTCGATGGATATATGAGACAGATTAAGTGCGATCTCAGTTCTGGCCCTCCACGTTGGGGTTTCATCACATGGGCTAAATACCATGTTCTCTGAAGAGGTACATGTTGTAAACCGAACGCAATTATAATGAAAATCAAAAAGCTCAAACGGGGAAGGCTGCCGTGTAGGAAAAAAAGAAAGTCCTTTCATTGATAGCCGCAAAACTAAGGTCCATCATATAATGGCAGATATTGAGGACTATGGTAGCAGTGGCAGATCCAGGGGAGGGGCCCGGCCCCCCTTTATTATTTTTAGACCAAACTGAGTCCCGAAGGGCCGAGAAAAAATTTTTTGGGAGACCGTCCCCCCTTATCTCAGGGTCTGGATGACCGCCACCCCACCCCTTACCTGAAGGTCTGGATCGGCCACTGGGTAGAGGCGGTGGTGGAGCAGCACAAGCGACCAAACAGATGACGACATATCAGACCATTTAGTGCTAGGAGTGAGTGAAACTAGATGGACGTTTAGAGGATCGATGAGGCTGCTGAGATGACGAGGTATGTTAAGGTGGAATGGCCAACATGATCCTCAACAATAAAGACATGATTTCAGGGATGGGAGCCCTAAACACCAATGTTACTCGGGAAGATAACACAATGTTGGAGTTATGAATAACAGCGGTGAGAGACCATGCGACGTATGCAGTATTGATGGTCTAATTATAAGTATCATTGGAACGCTATTCCTGCGATTAATCCTCAAAAAGCGATTCACCAGGTGACCATCTTTTAGTAAATGTCTGCATGAGAACATCAAAAATGGAAGGAAGTAATAATGGTAGCGGTCAAATGCAGTGACTGCCTCCTGGTCAAAACTGAAATGACGGGAAAGTTGGCGAGCAATGGAGAGAAGACGAACGGATCGAACTGGTTTGGGCTCTTCCCATTCAGTCCAAAATCCCGGAAATTTCGGTTAGAAATTAAATTTTTTCTGGCGGGAACTACATGGTTGCTCAGTGCCCTGATTAATAACATTAGTATTCTGGAATAAAGTCATAACATCAGCCACTGGTAAGAGTTCTAAATTGTATTAGAGCATTTTAACATGATGATATTAGACTGTGGATAATTCACCGCGCGCTATCTTATATTTAACACATTGAATTATTCGCCGAAGTTGAAGTTAATATTATTCAATAATATTAACTGAGCCTGAGGTGAATAATTGTTTTAGTATATTCACACGAAGTGATCTCAACAGAATCAGGAAAGAAACCATTAAAATTAGTTACTTTGATTGACGGGGTGAATTCATGCTTGAACACGAAGCCGTAAACAGTGGATGTGCAAAAGATCTTTACAGTATCTTCAAATATGGCAAATGATAGCTTTAATCTTTTTGTATCGATTTTTGTAAGCTTCAGCATCAACGGTTTGAAAGAAAACGCCGAAAATTTAAATTACTACCCAATTCTGAGAAGAAAAGTTAAGGTGAGCGTTGTTTATCTGCAGTGTTCTTTTGTACCTCATTAACTTGCTGGCACGTACAATTTTCGAAAATATCTGCCTTCCTTCTTTCTCCATAAAATAAGTTCTATTTATAGGCAAAATTGGTCGTGCGAGAAATCTCGAAATCACAAAACAATGACAAAGGGGCCTCGTTTTCCCCTGAAATGGTAAACATAGCTTCGAGCGTACAAAAAGTCAGCTACAGTAAACCACTTCACAATAAATCACGCTGTTTAAACACCATGAAGTCTTTTCTTACCTTCAAAGTCATCAACACTTGGATATTCTTATATTTTCAAAATATATATATATATATATATATATATATATATATATATATATATATATATATATATATATATATATTTAGTAAAATCCAACTAGTGGTCTATTATCAATGCTGCGTTCTGATTGGTTGAGCTACTACTACGCTATATGTTATAGCCCACTAGTGGCAAAAAGCGCGGGCTTTTTGGCAACAAAAAGGGATTAAAGTCTAGCTTTAACTAGCTAATTTTTTTCTCAATATATTTAACCAACTAGTTGGATTTTACTAAAACAATTATTCCTCTCACCCTCATGGGCTCTGACTCTTCGGCCTCGTGGGCTATTGACTCAGAGCCCATTCGGGCTCGAGGGGTGAGAGGAATAATTGTCAAATACCCTGCAGCAGCCATAATCTGGGTAGGAGACTGCAACTGGATACTTTTGTCGGTAATGGGGTTGGTTTTATCGAAATAGTGAAATGTGCCCAATAATGAATAGCTTATTACAACTCTCTTGCAGTAAAAAGAACTGAATTATCGAGTACATTTTACAATCTTAAGGGAAATATTATCTAGAGTATAGTAATTTACAGTTATAACAATGAAAATAACAGTTGAATCACTTAAAAAAATTAAATGTAAAGAAGTCCTCCACTCTTTTTGTCCTACAGACCTGCATGTTCCGGAAAAGATAATACTTTTGTGTTTTCTGCCTTAAGGTGTAGTTAGGCGCGTCCAGAAGTGGGCTGGGAAGTAGGTGGTGCATAGGGTCGCTGGGGGACTTCATTTTCGCCATATATTTGTAGGACAAGAGTACTCTTTTATCATCTAACCTATCTAGTTTACCTAACTGTAAGGCTTGAGCATATGACTCTGCCTCAGGGTAGATTATGTTAAGCGTCCTTTTTTGTACTCGCTCTATGGCTTCGGACAGGCAAGCAGGGATGTCCTGCCAGACTGGTACAGCATACTCTAAAACTGGCCGGACTGTGCTAAGGTATATCCTCAAGATGTTGGGTTGGCTCACCCTGGCT
Source organism: Porites lutea (assembly GCF_958299795.1). Taxonomy (NCBI): domain Eukaryota; kingdom Metazoa; phylum Cnidaria; class Anthozoa; order Scleractinia; family Poritidae; genus Porites; species Porites lutea. Next base: position 43,371,748 of record NC_133202.1, on the reverse strand, counting down.
CTGCGGAGAATTCTAAGGGAGTATAACTTCTTATATTTTACAAGCTTTCTTAATAAAGTAATCAACATGACAGTTTCACTTCAGGTCATTGTCCATAATAACTCCTAAGATCTTATAGGTATTGACACGCTTGATGACATTGCCGCCAATTATTATCGGGTCAATGAGACAAAGAGTTGCGTAGGAAATTAATATGCATTTCTTTACACTTGGTAGGATGAAGTCTCATATTATGAGCAATGGCAAAATTGTGAATGTCTGAGGCCACTACATTAGGTAACCTAGGGCAGTTCCTTGGAATTATTTCGAGAGCACTGGTATCATCGACGTATTTGATGCGCAGCCGCCAGTCAGACAGCAGTTTGTTTGTCATCACCGTAAAGAGGATAACACCCAGTTTAGTTCCTTGGGGCACTCCTCCTTTTAGTGTTAACCAATCTGACAGAGTTCTTCCGATTCTAACTGCTTGCTTCCGGGATGTCAAGAATGCCGCAATCAAGATAAAATGACTGGATGAACTTCAAGATCTGCCAGTTCTTGCATCAATATTGAATGATCAATTAAATCAAACCCCTTAGAAAAATCTGCGAAGAAGATCCGAGCCGACGCCTCACCACTATCAACTGCCTCGTAAATCGCTTGAAGCATATATATAAGGGCATCTGTCGTAGAATGCCCCTTGCGGGAGAACTGACAACGGTCGATCTTACCTTCCAACTGGGGCAGGAGTCTGGAACAGGTAAAGCCCTCCATAACTTTTGCCAAAGTACAGGTAAGAGATATAGGTCTTAGATCTTGTTCAATAAGAGCGGGTGGAGACACCCTAGGGATAGGTGTAACAATAGACGATTTCAGAAGACCTGGTATGTACCTCTCTTTTAGAGACTGGCTGTAAATTCACAAACGAGGGGGGCTAACTCCAAGACAAAATCTTTCAGAATCCGGTTAGGTATGTTGTCAGGGCCGACTGCTTTCGATGTATGAAGTGAGGACAAGGACTTGTATGCCTCATACTCTGAAATTTATAATTCATCAGGAACAGATAGCGGGGGCACTCCCTGGCACAAGGGTGGAAAATGCTCAGTCAGCCCAACAAAATAGCTGTTGATCTTATTTGCTAAACGCTTGATATCTGTGTCTTTATCAAGGAACTGATGGTACCCCTCCTGCTTAGCAACCTGGCCAGCTAACGTTTTTTATATCCCTCCACCATTTCGCGGGATTTACATGTTCGACCTCAGCAACCTTTTCCTGATAGTAGTGCATGGTGTTTTGCTGTTTTTATTGCACCTTGAACTTTGTTTCTCCAATGACGATAGGCATCCGAGTCCTTTCCGTCTCTAGAAAATGCAGATTGGCGTTTACCAATCCACATTTTGATCTTACTAGTTATCCAAGGGCGGTCAGTAGGGTGTTTCTTTGAGATCTTCTGCGGGAGGAAAATACTAATGGCGCCATCAAGCTCTGACATGAGCAGCTGGAACTTTTGCTCACACGAAGAGGCATAGAGAATTGGGGTCCAGTCCTTTTGAGTTATCCATCGTCCGAGACCAGGTCACGCTCTATTTCGCATATCACGCACAACCGATTTCTCTGTTGTGTGGGTAGTTATAGGAGCTGATACTGGTTTAGCTAAGATGGTATAATGATCCGATGATCCGACCTTCGGAAGCTGTGATAGAGCAAATAGCTTGAATCTGTTGGTAAAAAACCAGTCGATCGTGCCAGTATCGCGGGTTTTAAAGGATACAAGTTGTTTGAATGGGTTCACTCCGGCAATGTATTGTGCTTGAAACCCAGTTGAAGTGGGGTTAAAATCACCAGTTAACACAACAAGTGCGTTAGGTTGCTTCAACAGCAGCGCATCAAGGTTCTTTTGTATATGATCACGAAGAATGACATTCTCGGGTTCGAGGTTGCCGGTCGAGTGATAGATAACACCTAAGACAATTGATGTTATTTGCCTTGGCAAACTATGAGGTCTCATTGAAATCCACAACGACTCTACTTGCTCTTGATCGCAGGACTGTAATAATTTACACGGTAAAGCCCAAGCCCGCGCATTTCTTTGGAGAGTGCCGGTCAAAGAATAAACAAACCAAAATGGCGTCTTCAATAACCTCCGTGGGAAATTGAATAAATTTAATTTCTGGCATCATTTCCTCTTCTGAATTTGAGGCAAGACGTTGAGGAGAATATTTTTGACAATAACTTTGAATGTGTGGACTGTGAATGTGATTCCAGACGTGTTAATCACCGAAGTGAGAATGTTTTTGGTTAACCCAGTGAAGAAGAGATGTCGTGCGATGCTTGCTCTCAGGGAAAAGGAGGGTGGAAAGTTAAAGCTTTTGTGGAGGTTCAAGCCATTTTAGAGCGAGATTTTAATTTGATATGCTATTGCTATTCTGAAAACAAATTGGCCATAAAATAATGTGAAGAAGACTAAAGTCATGCTTGCCGGAAGTATTAAAAAAGACTATGCTTTTTCGTCATTTGATGATGTCTACTTACAAATGAATGGTACACAAGTTGAACATGTGCAATAATGTAAATATCTTGGAGTAACAATGAACGCAAAATGGAGATGGAAGCTGCATATCAGTAATTTGTTGGAGAAGCTGTGTTATATTATGTCTGTGTTTAACCGAATCTCATATTCTAGATGACAAGACTCGCATTGTGTATGTTAACGGCTCAGTTTCACCCCATTTAGACTATGGTGACATTGTATGGGGAGATCAGCCGGGTTTGAAATCTAAAATGGATCCTTTACAAGCGTTTCAGAACAGGTTTGCGAAAAGAATTCTAGGTAAAAAGATCTCATCGTCTGAAGCGCTTAATTCCCTCCGGTGGATTCCCCTGGTTGGACGACGTTTTGCTCACCGATGCTCTGCAGTACAAAACGCTATTAGTATAGGTAATAGCATGATTTGTAGTTATATTTGGCATAAATACCACTAGTGATATTCGAAATTGTTATGCGAAACTTGAGACAATATTTTGAAATATCACGAGTGGTATTTATGCCAAATATCACGTACAAATCATGCTATTATTTGTTTATACTACCACCCGCAAAAGGTTTGTAATTTTCACATGTGGGTATTTCAAATTAAGCTGAAGTACCACTGCCCTAAGCCAATCAAATTGCAGAAATTTCTCATGTAATAAAATAAAAGGGGAAATACCAGAGTGTCACCTTGAGACTTTCAGAATAACTTCAAGAGACTTGCATGTTCCTAACTTTTAATTAGTCTTTCTTGAGTCAACGTTTATCCTTTTAGCCTTTCGTAATAGTTAAATTTTTAAGTTTGATTGGTAGTAACTGACTGTTATTTATTTTGATATTGTTTAATCTTAGCCAAGGACCTCCATGAAACCACATAATGTGCCGGGAGCCTCCTGTATAAAGATTATTATTATTATTATTATTATTATTATTATCATCATCATTATCATTATTATTATTATTATTACAATACTCTGCAATATATAACTGCAATATATTTTACACGTCTTCGATGTTTTTTGAGTTACATCGTGAACAAACAGTATTTTTAAACCAACCGATTATGGTCAATTTTCACGCGTGAGTTAACCTGCCATGCCGGTTGTTTGACCGATCTAAGAGGAGATCGTTAAAGCCCAAAGGAAGTATTTTTCTCTCACAAAAAAGACAACAGACAAACAATAAAACAAAATGAGCAACGCATTGAAGAGAAGCGAAGCTGTTGTGAAATTCTCTTTACTTAAAATTTAATTATTCAATACCTCGCTCCTAAGAGTTATTATCGTTTGCTTCTTTCCTCTTTCCTCCAGATATGGAGATAAGACTCCCAAGTCTCTACCGGCTCGTATTTACTCCGCCGTCTGGATGATTGTTGGCATGATAATTCTATCAATATTCACTGCTGAAGTTACATCTGGACTGACGTCTAAAAAGTTGATGCCTCATCACACATATCTGGGGGAAAAAGTAAGTTTTCTTCCCTCTCTTCTATTGTGTGCAAGAGAAAAGATTTAAGGTTGAAAGGTGGATCCAAAACACATAAGCAGCTTCTTAGTGCAAGTTAAAAAAATTTTCTCATTTTATTCGTTGAACAGAACGAAGATGAAAGATCCATTTAATCAAAACAGAGAATGTCGATAACAACAAAATTTCAATAAAGCACTGGTTTACAGTTAATGGTTTTCAGTTAATAAAATATTGATATCCTCTTGTTTTCAAACCGTTTTCCGGCACCGGATAATAGATCCATCCACGGTTTTTTAACTTTTTACATGGACCCGTTTAAGTGAAAATCTACCGATTCGGCTGAAAAAGAAAAAGACCCTTAAAAGCCAAATAGCCTATTTTGAGAGTGATTTGTGCAAAAAGAACGAAGAAATAGCTTTGCAAAGAAATTTTATAGGCGTTTGATGATGGGGGGGGGGGGATGGGGGAGAACCAACTAACCCCTCAACCGATACAAAAGGGGGTAAAAATTGGCGACTTTGGGGGGAGGCGGGGTTGGGGGGGGGGGGGTATTAAACTTGGCTAGTTTACCAATGTCAAGGAGCCCTTTTCAGGGGTGTCAACGGATTTTCGCCCAATATATACTAAAACGAGAGAGTTTAAAATTTTCTGATAAAGTCTATTGCTTGTAAAATATACCCTAAATAAACAATCATACTTGTATCTCAATATTAGGTTGGAGTCCCTTTTTATAGTAGGAATTTCTTTAGAGAAGAGCTCAGAGGAGCAAGGATAAAAGGTACTGTAATCTGGATATGATTTGTGACGATCACGTGGTAGTAATATTCCATTTTATTATATAAATACATGTGAAAAGATCTTCGTTGCTATAAGTACATAATAAATCGCGCCTTTCGCAGCAATTAAATTATTTAAGTGAAATGATTTGGCATCTCATTGGGGTTTATATATAATAATTAGAACATTAAATGGCCGCTTGGAGATACGAAATTTCTCGTCTCGTGTTGAAAAATATTTCACTCCTTCGCTGCGCTCATTCGCGAGACCATGTAATCTCCTCTATGTATCTAATTAAATTCAGTTTACTAGCCAGTATACCTTAAATTCCATCACATGTCGCTCGATGCTTGTCGCAAGATATTGAGACCTTAAGGAAACGTAGCATGCCTAATATCATGACCCGAAAACATCTTTTTTCATGTGACCACCGGACGATACCGTATTCCAAACTAACAAACCCCTGTATGCCGTGTACCCAGAAACCCTGACAGACCCTGTAAAATTTTCAGGGATGTACCACTCTCTACGTAGGTGATTCTCGTTATTACTAAAAGGTCACGCCGCCTTTTCTTGGACCCTTGGTAGACCTGATGGAGCAGCAAGTTTTGTAGTCCAATCATTATCTGATGTTGCTTAATGTTGTAGTTCATGAATGACATCTGCATTTATGTATAATGCCTTTTAGAGATCCAACGGAATTCCAAAGACAGTTTGATCAAGCACTTGCAAAATAGAATTGATGGAATAGAGAAAATAGTTCTTCATGGCTGTGAAGAGTTTAATGACGACACATACGAAAAGTTCCAGTTTGTACGGGCATTGAGAAAGCACTACGTTGGAATATACGTCGCAGGAGCTTCTTTCTCGGAGAAATCATGTGTTAAGAATATCAGTAGAAATGAATCCTTTGACGAAGTTCCAGAATGCAAGGAGAACTCCAAACCTGACATGACCGAATACGGTTCAAGAAAAAGCTTAGACCATCGAGACGTAACTAGCATCATCGTGTATGTTTCTACTGGTCTTCTTGTGTTGATGTTTGTGGCAGGCTGCGTTTGGGATTTGATGAAGACCAGAAATCTTTCCAGAAATAAAGAAGGTAAGAGAAAGGTCTGGTCTACAGGATTCATTCGTTACTTTCAATTTTGGTTCAAGATCACAATTTTTCTCGTCTCAGGTAACAATACCGGTATGTAGAATGGTAATAATCTGTTCTCCCCTAATTTAAGGGAATCCGGGAAGTTTTTGCCGGCTTAATTGTGGAATCCAAAATCCGCGAATTCTTTGCTTGTGGAATTCGGAATCATGGGGTTTGGAATCCGAAATACGGCTCAAGGAAGCTGGAATGCTACTTAAAATTATAATCCAGAATCTGGACAGTTACTGGAATCCATCCGGAATCCACGGCGTGCAATCCAGAATCCAAGACTGTCTTGGACTTCCTTACATGAGGCGACTTTTCGTCACGTAAGCCCCATTCCCGCTTCCAGCCCTTATATGCATTTTCTTGTTTCAGGTAACGCTGGAGACCATGGGAGTGTAGAAATGAATGCGACAGAGGAAGAAAGAGAAATCAGAGTGATCAAAGAAGACAAAGATGTGAGAGGAAGCTTGAAGGCCGCTTCAACAACTGAAACTTAAATAGAATAATAGAATAATCTTTATTATACTCTTATCGATGTGCATTTTTTGTATTAAGAATAATGTGTAAGCTAGGAAGCTAAATGAACCAGTTGGTTCTCCTGTTAGCTCCCTAAACAATTTAGGTTCTAGGTAGCAAGGTAAATGATCAAAAGAAATACGAAAAGAAAAAAAAGCAAAGAAGGAAGACCTCATTTACATTTACATGTAGTATGATGCGTCATCAACATAATGAAATTTTATTTCATTTGCTGTTCTGACAGTAGATAACGTATAATTTTCTTCGGAAATGCAGAAACACTTGAGTTGTAAATTAAAATGGGTTGGAAGGTCTTTCCAAATGCAATTAAGCAGATGGATTGTTTGCTTAAAAGAAAAAAGCCTGGGAACCTTAGTAGTGACAGCGCCATAATCTGCTCAATTAATACGCGAACCATATGCATGGTTAAATTTGTCTTTTTAGTACTCACAGTCAACTGTCTCTGAGCTGATTAAACCGCTGGGACTAGCACAATGTGTCTTTTACAGAGAGATTCCCTTTCTTAATGTAGATGATCAACTAAAACAAGAGTGAAAAAGGCAGGGACTAGCTCTAGCTGTGTCTCATTGATGGGTTAACCTTTACTAGGAGAAAATAATGGGAAAAAGGGGTAGTCTTAGGGTGTTGGCCGGGATATGTGAATTTCACATAAGTTATATTTAGAGGTTGTATCCACATGGAAGTCTAATTCCTGGGACGTGTACACACTTCAGTCGATGGTTTAAAACGTCATCAAGTCCAAGCACGACTGCCTCAAATCAAACAATGCAGAATACTGTAATGGCGACTGTTGAATTCTATCGATGCAACACGGAATAATAGTTTGCCGACCTCTCCGAAAACTTTCCGAATAATTCCAAGCGTTTAATAGGCCATTTGCACTAAGAGATCATGTGACATTATTTTTATGAAAATGAAAGTTATATGATTTTGCCTTCAACGAACCATTAATGGGTCATACCTTGAACAAAATAATAAAGATTTATTTTTTCAAACCTGGACCATTTTCTTAAAATGAGTCAGTTTATAGCTGGTCACGTGACCAAACTGTGATTTTTAAAAGTATGAATTACTTCTTTATGAACAGAAATTTTGCACATAAACTTCAAGGAAAGTGTTGAAAGATGATGTGGTAACGTTGACAGCACATCTTAGCGTAACTATCAAACGTTTAACGAGATACAAGTGAAAAGGAGCTTTGGCCGCCATGTTGGAGCGCAAGAGCAGACCCTCCAACATGGCGGCCAATACAAATCATACTACTTTGTTGAAAAATCAAAGTGTCATAAAATATCTCCCTTAAATGCGTTTCCTCTCAAATTTCGGGTTTAAGAGAATTTTAATGCCCTTCGTCAATTTTGGGCATCAGCATGATACCAACTCATTGTTTAAAGGAAGCATTGGTCACGTGACCTCTTAGTGCAAGTGGCATATTGGTCAAAAAATAACTTTGGTGAAATTCACATATCCGGCCCAAGGGTTATTAGACTGGGCGCGCCATCTCTATTCCATTATTCTCTCCTGCCTTTTACCTTTGCAAAATTGCTTGGTCAGCTTTAGCAGGTCACGAAGAATAATTCGGGCGTAAAAAGTCAGAAACTTAGAAATAAGTTGAATGAATGACAACAATAGGGTTATTTGAAAGGTTCATTAAGGACCATTAAGAAATGTTTTAAGCAAAAGAGTGTCTAAACAATGTTAGTATATAGATTTAGCCAGGGCTAAACTAAAGCGAAGCTCCCATTAATAAATTTATAATTTAAATCAAACAATAAACTTGTATTCCACAATTCAGTTAACTTTAGAGCACATTCATGTGACTTATAGGGAAAGGCTAAGTGATTTTAGAGAAAAATAATTTGCAAACAGCCCAAGAGTGAACCAAATCTTACCTCGAGTTGATAGGCTCATATGTTCACCCAAAAAATGTCAATAATCTTCGAAAACATTTAAGAGCCATAATGGCTCTTGATCACCGTAGATTCATTAGGCCTGGGAAAAAAATTAGGCCGAATTTTTTGCGTTCGACAACTTTACTTTTCGAAATCTTGGCAACAAAATCTGGGTGCGTGTAAGCCAACCTTTATACCATTTATGCATCAAAAAAAAAAAAAATATATATATATATATATATATATATAAAGCACATCTGAGGTGAAACAGTACTATTAGGCACTGTTTTTATCATACAGACCTCGGACAGAATGCAGTATTTTACAATTTTGCAACTGAATACAAATTGCACTCATTCAATATTCAGGACGATCGAAGCAAGCGTGGTCTTTTAGCTAAACCGTTCAAAAAATTTCCAAAATCACCTATACAGCCAGCCGGTTCTCATTTTGCAGTGCGAGCTGCGGTCGAGTGTTTGAATGAACATTAATAGAGTTTCGCTCCAACATAATAAGGAACTTATTGTGTTTATTTTTTATTTAATGGTTTTATCGATGTGTAATCTTCAAAAGCGTTTGATACGCGCGGCATTTTGAGTACTCCTGCAAGCGATGTTCACCGAACGACTGAAAACAAACCGGCACAGCGATTAAAATTACAAGAGAGACTACTAACAATCAATAAAAGAAATATAATTCGGTGAAACATATACAGAGACAACAATTTTCATTCACGAAGAGAAGCATTAAAGTGACTCTAAAAATCCTGAGTCTTCAAGCTTAAAGCTTAAGTTTATGTTTTAATTAAGCCGGCTTCCCGGTGTTTGCCTTTTTCAAAGATCAACTCGAGGCAAGAAAATCGCTCAAAGCTTTCTTTTGAAACCAGAATTACAGCTAAATATTCTTTGGAACGTTTTCTTTCTACTTGTGGTTAGAAAATGTCTAAAGACTTTTTAAAGTTCTGTAAGTAATATATCAAACATGAGATGCAGTGTTTCATCACCAGATGAAACACCGAGAAGAGAGTTGAAAATACGACGCGCAGCGGAGTATTTTTGACGAACTTCGAGGTGTTTCATCTGGTGATGAAACACTGTGTCGAATGTTTGATATTTCTTCTCAAACAAAATCATTTTTGAAGGAGAAATTAAGGATGCAAATACTAAGCAGTGTTTCATCCGATTTCCAAACACTCATCAAACATTAATTTCCTTTGTATTTTCTTAATGAATTATTAATGAGTTTGAGAAGCTTATTTCAAACCTAATACTCAGTCAGATTATTGTCTCAAACTTACAAACGTGCATCAACTAAATAGCCGCATAAACTACGCTCGACTTCATTAAATTAGATAATATATAGATTTAGCCAGGGCTAAAAGCGAAACTCTGGTTAATTATACGTGTAAACAAAAAAAATTAAACCGTGTAATGCTAAATGGGGACGACAATGAAAATGGCTTCTCAAACTCATTAATAATTCATTAAGAAAATACAAAGGAAATTAATGTTTAATGAGTGTTTGGAAATCGGATGAAACACTGCTTAGTATTTGCATCCTTAATTTCTCCTTCAAAACTGATTTTGTTTGAGAAGAAATATCAAACATTCGACACAGTGTTTCATCACCAGATGAAACACCTCGAAGTTCGTCAAAAATACTCCGCTGCGCGTCGTATTTTCAACTCTCTTCTCGGTGTTTCATCTGGTGATGAAACACTGCATCTCATGTTTGATATATTACTTCAAGACTAATAGATATGATTAGCAAACAAACAAATTGCACGTGCAGCACCCTTTTCCTCTAATTAGCAAAAAAACACTTGCACGTACAGCACGCTTTTTTGTCTTTCCCTTGCCATTGCTTTTGCTCGACTACAACGCTGTTTTGTACGACTAAAACGTCAAACTTCCTAGTTACACATTATTTATATGGAGGAATTGTGGTATGTGCTTACCCAGTATTTTATTTCCTGTGTTCATGTTCGCGTTTATTTTTCACTGCCGCTCATTTTCACCTTGCTGGCCGCTAGCATTTCTCATTTTCTCACCGCCGCTTTGAAATTCTATTTTTTTTTCCTACGAAATTCGCCTCCTTTGTTTTCAATAACTCGTTCTAGCTCTTTCTCTGTTATACAAGTTTGTGTAAACATAAAAAACAACGCCGAAAAAGACACGACTTTGTTGTTGTTTTTTCTTTCTAAAAGTACGGTCGGCCATGTGATTTCCTTCCAAATAAAACCTTGAGTTGCATTTGGGTTGTCATACCTGTTGATTGAGCTACTTTACATTGGCATGCCTGTGGTGCGGACGGACAGTCGTTCGCTCCTTCGTTGTACGGTCTCGTGATTACCAAATTTTCTCGGATGGGTAGATTACCACGTTTCCTTAGCTATATATGCGGCTCCGCCCACGCGCAGCGCAGCGCGTGGAGCTCCTTTATAAAAAAACATACTGGTTAGTGGCTATCCTGATTTGACAGCTGTTAATTGACCATATTGTAAATTTCTAATATGAAAGATGTGGATTTGTCAAGACACGCCTGGGACACCCCTCCCTTCCTTTTGATAGTCTCCCCTACCCCACCCTTACAATCTGTAGACGCGTACGCCCGGTCAATCATGTGACAACCAAACGAAAAGAGGTTGACCATATTCTATGAGTATGGGGCTCTGTCCCACGCGCGCTATAACTGGTCGTAGCAACTACTGATCCGTGACAGAGCCCTTCGATATCGTAGAAAAATGGGCAAAAGTTACTGAAGAATACAGTTATTGTTGTAGTGTTTCGGAAAATAAGACCGTAGGTAGCAGAAACCTTATTTAGATGGGGCGCAATTTATACACACTGAGAAAACAACCGACATCAGTGGTTCCCCGGCCCGTGAAATGATGACTGTGGAACGACTGCGGAAATGCCATACTGATGACGTATCACTACCCAGACTTTGGTTGTTCTTCTGATTGATTGAAGCAAATTTCCCTTGCTGCACGACCAATTGGAAACACTACCTAGATCTTGTTAGTGACACGTCATCATTATTGCATTAGTCTGCAGTCGTTTATCGGACGTCATTTTGCGGGGAAACCAGTCTTAGCGTGGCGAAATGACCGCTTTTTTCTTAGGCTAGCGCAAATATAATTCTCTGAATGCTTTGTACATTTTCGGTATTACCACACCTTTTATTGATGTCTTGTTATTCTAAATATCAAAAGGCAAAAGTTTGATACTTTACAAGATGGCATTGAGCAGTTTACACTACTATGAAAAGATATTTAGCAATTAATGAATGAGGCTGAGTAGGATATGAAGAATTAAGCAGATCGAGGAGCGTGTTATCCATAGAGGCCGAAGGCTGAGGTGGATAACACCCTCTGAGATCTGCTTAATTCTTCAAATCCTACGAAAGCCGAATTCATTAATTGTTTTATTATTCATTCAAAATAATTCCTAGTTTAAAAACATAGCCAAAACATGCTTACCTGCATCGATGTTAAGTTCATCTTCGATAATGTACGTTTAGGTTTGTCCAGCTCCGCAAATAGTCTCGAAACAAATAGCAGATGTCGTCCTCCGAGTTGTCTTCTTGCTGTTTTTGCTATGTTTTTAGCCATTATTTCGCCTAGTTCCAGCTTTAGTTCTTACTCTTGAAACAAGTGAAGTGTCCGCCATTTTCGTTTTCACAACGAAAACAGCTCAACCTCGTCCTCGGTTAACGGTGCATTTACCTGTAGAAGGCTGCATTTTTGACATCATTTCCTCGTTAAACACAAAATTCTTCCAAATTTAGTCATCAGTAACTGGTTAAGGTGAATTATGCGTGTGCTTTTAGCCGATCAGAATTGGGGAAATATTTTGAATGAATAATTATGTGTCATTTCAGAAACAGAAGAGACATCTAAGTGCTGATCCATTCAGCCACACATGGCATAGTACATAAAATATCCTATTGTTCACTCAAACCTAAATTGCCTTCCATATCGTAATTACTCGCATTCAAATTACACCGCTTTAGTGTACATGTACGTGTTCTCAACTGAAATTTAGCCTGAGCCACGCCGGGTTATACCGAGGCAATGGACCTCAGTTTATAAACCCAAAATCATATGATGTTATTCGAGTTTTCGTATTTTCCCACTCTCCCCTAATAGGCTTTTGTTAATAAGGGTTAAAGGAGTGTCTTGACGTACATTCCAGATACCAGATAATCATTCCAGCCAACACCGCGTGTAAAAAGCTGATCACTACTATTGTCCACACGTCCTTCAGAAAGTAGAGAATTTCATTTGACGACAAAGCGATTCCATGGTTGACTTTCAAAACTGCGGGACCTGGAGAATCAAACAGTCCGAGAAATCTTCTTTCAAACTGTTCCCCATCTCCTCGGTTGGCAAAAATCGGAAAATATACTCTTGGTTCGTCGGGTGCTGTTTGGCAGATCAGGATCTCCATCTCACAAGAGCTGTTGATATCTACTTTTTCATGAATGATCTCAAAATTTGGACAGCAGATATTAAGCGCTTTTCTCATATAATGTATAAGATTCCCTTCAAGAGCCTTGCTTGATGAGTTTTAGTGGGTGAATGGTTGGAATTCATGCCAACGCAGAGTAATTTTGCCAAACGATGGACAGAAATATGTGTTACTATTGTTCCTATATGTGCTCACGCCAACTGTTTCTCTAAAGTTGCAAACATTTGTAGCAAAACAATTGTAAATATTTTACCTTATGCTGAAAAATTCAGCACGCCCTTCTGCGCCATGTTTTAAAAGGAAAATTGATACAATTCAACGTTACCTGTTTATCTTTTTGTCCTTTAATTACCTATGAATATGTCCACCAGTTTAACTTAATTAGCTGCAAATAGCGCTCATCGTGTCAAGATATTAAATTTTGATACATTTTAATTCATGAAATGAAACAACAACAATAGCAGCAGCTTTATAAAAACATATATCATCACATCACGTATTACTAGAACCATGAGTTTGACCGAGAACGCCACTATTGGCTAATCGAGGCCTCAAGCAGTTAGCTCGACCAGTTAGCTCAAGCCATGTTCTATTCTATACGCCACTCCCATATTTCCCATAATGCACCTCATTTGCCCCTCAAAATTCCGCATAAGCATTGTTTTCAATTTCTCTTGGGACGGCTGTAATACTTAGGAGAAATGAAAAACAAAGGTTATACAAAATTTTGGGGGGCAAATAAGGTGCATCATGGGGAATAAGGAATTGGCGTAATGCCCCTTTTTTGCTCATTTTATGTTATTTTTTCTCCTGCAATTTTCCTGTTCTTTCACCTTTCTCTCAGTTAACTTTGCACTGCTCAAAGTAGACACCTTCTTTGCAGAGTTTAATCCTTTCTTCAGCGTCTTGCAAGCCTTACTTGCTTGCAATTATGTTGTTTAGAACCCTGAAATCACCTTCTTAAAAAAACTTTTTACTCTTAAACACGGGGATAAATGTATTTTATATATCCTTCGCTTTTTGTTGCGCACTGTAAATTCATTGCATCTCTCTGGAATGTTCCTCTTGCTTAAATTGCATTTTTAAGTTCAGGTATTCAGCTGTATCCAAAAAAATATTTATTTAATAACTTTAATTGTTTGTCCATGCCTCAACGTCGTAAATATGTCTTGTTCGTTCTCAGATTTCTGCCGTTTAAATAGTACCCCCAGCAGACCAGCCACTTTCTTCTCTAAAATAACTGGGGTTAAGTTTTTAGATGATAATTGAAATCGAAATTGACTGACTGGAGGAAGCGACCATTTTGGACAGATTCGTGGATCCTATTTGTGAGGAACTAACTGTCATTTTAGCAACTACAGAACCGAGAAACACAAGACTATGAAGGCATTGAACAAAAGTGGCTCGGTGGCTCGTTAATCATAGATTGACAAGTGTTTAAAAAAATAGAAAGATATAAGATATATAAGTATAAGATAGACATAAAAAGAGACGTAAAAGTATAAAATTAAAAGGGTAGTGAAGGTATATATTTTCTTGGCTCAGTGGTTCGAAGGCTCGTCAGTCGGGGTTAGCGTCTTAAGAAGGTGAAAGGTATATATATTAGTGGCTCGGCGGCTCGGTGGCTCGTCAGTTTGACTACTGAACCGCCGAACCGCTCCAACGAATATACCTGGAAAATGTGCTCTGTATTCTGTAGTTAAGCCGAACAGAGATCACGGAATGTGGGCTATATGTATTTTAGGCCAAAAACGCAATAACGATAGTCCTATTGAATAATTGAAACTTTTTTTGGGGGAGAAAAGCCTTTCTAAAAAACATAATACTAGAGTTCAGTCAGTTAAGCCTTGTATTAAAGATAATCTTGGAACTCGCTACATCTATACGTGCTAAGCAACAAGTTTTATACATTTTGCATGACACCTACATTTGTCACGTAGGCAAAAGCCCGGGGGAGCACTCAAAGAAGTTTACCCCTCCAGGATTTACGGTTATAAGGGGAGGCACCTCCTCGAAGTCCAACCTGTTACCCTTTTATACTAGCAATAGTTCTCACTACATCTGCTGCCGCCTTAGATATGACGTTTATTTTGAAATAAGTCATCTAACTTTCAATACTTTTAACTCTTTAGTTCTATGCTCTTAGGCTATACCTTTTTTAAACTTCGCGAAAAACGTTATAGTGTTAAGCAAACTGACAATAGTGATTAGGGCTAAGCACT
Organism: Porites lutea; assembly: GCF_958299795.1. Taxonomy (NCBI): domain Eukaryota; kingdom Metazoa; phylum Cnidaria; class Anthozoa; order Scleractinia; family Poritidae; genus Porites; species Porites lutea. Next base: position 43,356,725 of record NC_133202.1, on the reverse strand, counting down.
GACTCGAAATGGTTTGTCACTATAAACATGTAAAACAAATAACTTGCTGTCGAATCCATGGTGTAGTGGTATAGGCGATGGGTTTTGGTTTCTAGGACAGCGAATCCCGCTTATGCCACATGCCACATTCATCTCCTTTTTTTAAAATTGAAAAAACATAATAATAATTGAAGGGACGTAGACTTAGAAAAAGATTAGAAGAGCAGAAGTTTGAAGAGATTTGAAGTTTCATGTTAGTGTAGCTAAGAGGGGAAGGTGCACCGTAATTTTTAGGGAGTTATTATAACTCCAAAAATGGAGTAAAAATTTTAGGTACAGGATAACCCCTTTTTTGGGGTTATTTTAACTCCTAATTTAACTCCGAATTTGGGGTCATTTTTACTCCTGAAAAAGAGTTCTTTTTACTCCCAGTCTGGAGTTAAAATTACTCCGAAATGGGGTTACTTGTACTCCTTACATGGGTTGTTTTTACTCTTTTTGGAGTTAATTTAACTCTGAAAGTGGAGTAAAAATTTTAGGTACAGGATAACTCCTTTTTTGGGGTTATTTTAACTCCTCAATATCTGGGGTCACTTTTACTCCTGAAAAAGAGTTCTTTAAACTCCTTTTTGGAGTTAAAATAACTCCACGAAAAATAACTCCACTGTAAGGAGTTAAATTAGCCCCACTAGAGGAGTTATTATAACTCCCTGAAAATTACAGTGTGGTTCTGGTGGATGGAATCTAATGTTGACCGATCACCGACGTTTTTCCAGAATTTCCCAGCCAATTCCTCCTTGCGCGCTTGCTGAACCAGAATTACCCAACACCGCCTACTGCGAGCATGCTGAAGATTTAACCAGGACCACCTTGCGCGCCTAGTTTCTTCAAGTCGAGAAGATTTACAGCGAAAAAACTGATACTTCCCTAGGCGGAGGAATTTATGGTGCCTCCTCGGGTGAACCATGCGGGGAAAATAACATTCTTGACAGAAAAGGTACCCCTTTCGTTTTGCCTCTATTGAAAAATAGTACCTAAAAGGTTTGTATAGTTTGATTTTTAAAAATCTCATTTCCATCATCTTTAAGTCATTTCCCACACTCCCTTTCGCGTGACACACAGTTATGACCTGCATTATGGAGCATGGCGATTTTTACTGATACCGAAAACTAAGCTCACATCACAGCTAAAAATACCGGAATTATTTGCATGCATAAACATTTGACAACATGTTTCATTACTGACCGCAATGACTATTTCATAAAACGGGCAAATAATGGTTGTAAATGGAACCATGAAATTACAGTGACTGTTTGCGTCAAAAGGATCGTGTGATTAAAAACGTATTCATACGCGTTTCACAGCACAAAATTACGTCAATCAAATAGAACAGTTCCATAGGCATTAACAATGCCAACTTAGTGCCATCTCGTCTAAGTTATAGCTGTGAACGTGCTATAATGTGTTTTAACACCTTAAAAAAAACAACAACAACAGCGCTGTTTGCTTGCAAGTAAAATTTTATGGGACTGTTGAACCACAAGGTTAATCACCCATGATGCAAGCAGGGGTTAGGGCATGGAATCGAAGATAATTAATAATGTCATTTTAGTTTACTTGGATCGTCATACAATGGTGTTTTTTCCTTGATCTTGTTGAAACACAGCATTTTTATCGAGCTGCCTTCTTTCCCTTTCCGGTTTGATTGCCCTCGCCTTAGAAGAAATCACGTATTTAATGAAAATTACAGACTTTGTGTCGATATTTTTTATTGAATATTCAAATCTTAATAAACTGG
>NC_133202.1:43259948-43344948 GCF_958299795.1 Porites lutea | reverse complement strand
CGCATATCACGAACAACCGATTTCTCTGTTGTGTGGGTAGTGATAGGAGCTGATACTGGTTTAGCTAAGATGGTATAATGATCCGATAATCCGACCTTCGGAAGCTGTGATAGAGCAAATAGCTTGGATCTGTTAGTCAAAAACCAGTCGAGCGTGCCAGTATCGCGGGTTTTAAAGGATAAAAGTTGTTTCAATGGGTTCACTCCGGCAATGTATTGTGCTTGAAACCCAGTTGAAGTGGGGTTAAAATCACCAGTTAACACAACAAGTGCGTTAGGTTGCTTCAACAGCAGCGCATCAAGGTTCTTTTGTATATGATCACGAAGAATGACATTCTCTGGTTCGCGGTTGCTGGTTGAGTGATAGATAACACCTAAGACAATTGATGTTATTTGCCTTGGCAAACTATGAGGTCTCATTGAAATCCACAACGACTCTACTTCCTCTTGATCGCAGGACTGTAATAATTTACACTGTAAAGCCCAAGCCCGCGCATTCCTTTGGAGAGCGCCGGTCAAAGAATAAACAAACCAAAATGGCGTCTTCAATAACCTCCGTGGGAAATTGAATAAATTCAATTTCTGGCATCATTTCCTCTTCTGAATTTGAGGCAAGACCTTGAGGAGAACCTTTTTGACGATAACTTTGAATGTGTGGACTGTAAATGTGATTCCAGACGTGTTAATCACCGTAGTGAGAATGTTTTTGGTTAACCCAGTGAAGAAGAGATGTCGTGCGATGCTTGCTCTCGGGGAAAAGGAGGGTGGAAAGTTAAAGCTTTTGTGGAGCTTCAAGCCATTTAAGAGCGACATCGATTTTAATTTGATATGCGATTGCTATTCTGAAAACAAATTGGCCATAAATGTGAAGAAGACTAAAGTCATGCTTGCCGGAAGTATTAAAAAAGACTATGCTTTTCCGTCATTTGATGATGTCTACTGACAAATGAATGGTACACAAGTTGAACATGTGCAATAATGTAAATATCTTGGAGTAACAATGAACGCAAAATGGAGATGGAAGCTGCATATCAGTAATTTGTTGAAGAAGCTGTGTTATATTATGTCTGTGTTTAACCGAATCTCATATTCTAGATGACAAGACTCGCATTGTGTATGTTAACGGCTCAGTTTCACCCCATTTAGACTATGGTGACATTGTATGGGGAGATCAGCCGGGTTTGAAATCTGAAATGGATCCTTTAAAGCGTTTCAGAACAGGTTGGCGAAAAGAATTCTAGGTAAAAAGATCTCATCGTCTGAAGCGCTTATATTCCCTCCAGTGGATTTCCCTGGCTGGACGACGTTTTGCTCACCGATGCTCTGCGGTACAAAATGCTATTAGTATAGGTAATAGCATGATTTGTAGTGATATTTGGCATAAATACCACTCGTGATATTTCGAAATTGTTATACGAAACTTGAGACAATTTTGAAATATCACGAGTGGTATTTATGCCAAATATCACGTACAAATCATGCTATTATTTGTTTATACTACCACCCGCAAAAGGTTTGTAATTTTCACATGTGGGTATTTCAAATTAAGCTGAAGTACCACTGCTCTAAGCCAATCAAATTGCAGAAATTTCTCATGTGGTAAAATAAAAGGGGAAATACCAGAGTGTCACCTTGAGACTTTCAGAATAACTTCAAGAGACTTGCATGTTCCTAACTTTTAATTAGTCTTTCTTGAGTCAACGTTTATCCTTTTTAGCCTTTCGTAATAGTTAAATTTTTAAGTTTGATTGGTAGTAACTGACAGTTGTTTATTTTGATATTATTTAATCTTAGCCAAGGACCTCCATGAAACCACATAATGTGCCGGGAGCCTCCTGTATAAAGATTATTATTATTATTATTATTATTATTATTATTATTATTATTATTATTATTATTTTTATTATTATTATTATCATCATCATCATTATCATTATTATTATTACAATACTCTGCAATATATATAACTTTACACGTCTTTATTTTACACGTCTTTGATGTTTTTTGAGTTACATCGTGAACAAACAGTATTTTTAAACCAACCGTTTATGGTCACTTTTCACGCGTGAGTTAACCTGCCATGCCGGTTGTTTGACCGATCTAAGAGGAGATCGTTTAAGCGCAAAGGAAGTATTTTTCTCTCACAAAAAAGACAACAAACAATCAATAAAACAAAATGAGCAACGCATTGAATAGAAGCGAAGCTGTTGTGAAATTCTCTTTACTTAAAATTTAATTATTCAATACCTCGCTCCTAAGAGTTATTATCGTTTGCTTCTTTCCTCTTTCCTCCAGATATGGAGATAAGACTCCCAAGTCTCTACCGGCTCGTATTTACTCCGCCGTCTGGATGATTGTTGGCATGATAATTCTATCAATATTCACTGCTGAAGTTACATCTGGACTGACGTCTAAAGAGTTGATGCCTCAGCACACATATCTGGGGAAAACAGTAAGTTTTCTTCCCTCTCATCTATTGTGTGCAAGAGAAATGATTTAAGGTTGAAAGGTGGATCCAAAACACATAAGCAGCCTCTTAGTGCAAGTTAAAAAAATTTTCTCATTTTATTCGTTGAACAAAACGAAGATGAAAGATGCATTTAATCAAAACAGAGAATATCGATAACAACAACATTTCAATAAAGCACTGGTTTACAGTTAATGGTTTTCAGTTAATAAAATATTGATATCCTCTTGTTTTCAAACCGTTTTCCTGCACCGGATAATAGATCCATCCACGGTTTTTTAACTTTTTACATGGACCCGTTTAAGTGAAAATCTACCGATTCGGCTGAAAAAGAAAAAGACCCTTAAAAGCAAAATAGCCTATTTTGAGAGTGATTTGTGCAAAAAGAACGAAGAAATAGCTTTGCAAAGAAATTTTATAGGCGTTTGATGATGGGGGGGGGGGGGGGGGGATGGGGGAGAACCAACTAAGCCCTCAACCGATACAAAAGGGGGTAAAAATTGGCGACTTGGGGGGAGGCGGGGTTGGGGGGGGGGGGGGTATTAAACTTGGCTAGTTTACCAATGTTAAGGAGCCCTTTTCAGGGGTGTCAACGGATTTTCGCCCAATATATACTAAAACGAGAGAGTTCAAATTTTCTGATAAAGTCTATTGCTTGAAAAATATACCCTAAATAAACAATCATACTTGTATCTCAATATAAGGTTGGAGTCCCTTTTTATAGTAGGAATTTCTTTAAAGAAGAGCTCAGAGGAGCAAGGATAAAAGGTACTGTAATCTGGATATGATTTGTGACGATCACGTGGTAGTAATATTCCATTTTATTATATAAATACATGTGAAAAGATCTTCGTTGCTATAAGTACATAATAAATCGCGCCTTTCGCAGCAATTAAATTATTTAAGTGAAATGATTTGGCATCTCATTGGGGTTTATATAAAATAATTAGAACATTAAATGGCCGCTTGGAGATACGAAATTTCTCGTCTCGCGTTGAAAAATATTTCACTCCTTCGCTGCGCTCATTCGCGAGGCCATGTACTCTCCTCTATATATCTAATTAAATTCAGTTTACTAGCCAGTATTCCTTAAATTCCATCACACGTCCCTCGATGCTTGTAGCAAGATATTGAGACCTTAAGGAAACGTGGCATGCCTAATATCATGACCGGAAAACATCTTTTTTCATGTCACCACCGGACGATACCGTATTCCAAACTAACAGACCCCTGTATGCCGTGCACCCAGAAACCCTGACAGACCCTGTAAAATTTTCAGGGATGTACCACTCTCTACATAGGTGATTCTCATTATTACTAAAAGGTCACGCCGCCTTTTCTTGGACCCTTGGTAGACCTGATGGAACAGCAAGTTTTGTAGTTCAATCATTATCTGATGTTGCTTAATGTTGCAGTTCATGAATGACATCTGCATTTATTTATAATGCCTTTTAGAGATCCAACGGAATTCCAAAGACAGTTTGATCAAGCACTTGCAAAATAGAATTGATGGAATAGAGAAAATAGTTCTTCATGGCTGTGAAGAGTTTAATGACGACACATACGAAAAGTTCCAGTTTGTACGGGCATTGAGAAAGCACTACGTTGGAATATCCGTCATGGGAGCTTCTTTCTTGGAGAGATCATGTGTTGAGAATATGGTGGGAGAACATATCAGTGCAAATGAATTCTTTGACGAAGTTCCGGAATGCGAGGAGAACTCTAAACCTGACATAACCGAATACGGTTGAAGAAAAAGCTTAGACCATCGAGACGTAACTAGCATCATCATGTATGTTTCTACTGGTCTTCTTGTGTTGATGTTTGTGGCAGGCTGCGTTTGGGATTTGATGAAGACCAGAAATCTTTCCAGAAAAAGAGAAGGTAAGAGAAAGGTCTGGTCTACAGGATTCATTCGTTACTTTCAATTTCGGTTCAAGATCACAATTTTTCTCGTCTCAGGTAAACAATACCGGTACGTAGAATGGTAATAATCTGTTCTCCCCTAATTTAAGGGAATCCGGGAAGTTTTTGCCGGCTTAATTGTGGAATCCAAAATCCGCGAATTCTTTGATTGTGGAATCCGAAATCCTGGGGTTTGGAATCCGAAATACGGCTCAAGGAAGCTGGAATGCTACTTAAAATTATAATCCAGAATCTGGACAGTTAATGGAATCCATCCGGAATCCACGGCGTGCAATCCAGAATCCAAGACTGTCTTGGATTTCCTTACATGTGGTGACTTTTCGTCACGTAAGCCCCATTCCCGCGTCCAGCCCTTATATGCATTTTCTTGTTTCAGGTAACGCTGGAGACCATGGGAGTGTAGAAATGAATGCGACAGAGGAAGAAAGAGAAATCAGAGTGATCAAAGAAGACAAAGATGTGAGAAGAAGCTTGAAGGCCGCTTCAACAACTGAAACTTAAATAGAATAATAGAATAATCTTTATTATACTCTTATCGATGTGCATTTTTTGTATTAAAAATAATGTGTAAGCTAGGAAGCTAAATGAACCAGTTGGTTCTCCTGTTAGCTCCCTAAACAATTTAAGTTCTAGGTAGCAAGGTAAATGATCAAAAGAATTACAAAAAGAAAAAAAAGCAAAGAAGGAAGACCTCATTTACATGTAGCATAACGCGTCATCAACATAAAGAAATTTTATTTCATTTGTTGTCCTGACAGTGGATAACGTTTAATTTTCTTCGGAAATGCAGACACACTTGAGTTGTAAATTTACAGGAGTTGGAAAGTCTTCCCATTGCCATAAAGGAGATGGATTGTTTGCCTAAAAGAAAAAAGCCAGGGAACCTTAGTAGTGACAGCGCCATAATCTGCTTAATGTATTCAAGAGGAACGCAAACTATTGCATGGTTAAATTAATTAGCATTTGTCTTTTTAGTACAGCCAATCAACTGTCTCTTAGTCTATTAAACCGCTGGGACTAGGACAATGTTTCTGTTTTAGAGAGATTCCCTTTTTCAATATAGATGATCAGCTAAAACAGGAGTGAAAAAGGCAGGAACTAGCTCTAGGTGTCTCATTGATAGGTTTACCTTTACCAAGAGAAAATAATGTGACAAAGGGGGAGTCTTAGGGCGTTGGCAGGGATATGTGATTTTCACAAAAGTTTTTTTGGAGGTGGTATCCAAATGGAAGTCTTCCTGGGACGTCCACATACTTCAGCCGATTGTTTAAAACGTCATCAAGTCCAAGCGCGACTGCCTCAAAGCAAACAATGCAGAATATATGAATTCTATGTATGCAACACGAAATAAAAGTTTGCCGACCTCTCCGAAACTTTCCGAATAATTCCAAGCGTTTAATTGGTCTAAAAATAACTTTGGTGCAATTCACATATCCGCCCCAAGGGCTAGACTGGGCGTTTCAATCGCTGTTCCATTATTCTCTCCTGCCTTTTACCTTTGCAAAATTGCTTGGTCAGCTTTAGCAGGTCACGAAGAATAATTCGGGCGTAAAAAGCCTATCAGGAACTTAGAAATAAGTTGAATTAATGATAACAATAGGGTTATTTGAAAGGTTCATTAAGGACCATTAAGAAATGTTTTAAGCAAAAGAGTGTCTAAACAATGTTAATATATAGTCAAGATTTAGCCAGAGCTAAAAGTGAAACTCCCATTAATAAATTTATAATTTAAATCAAACAATAAACTTGTATTCCACAATTCAGTTAACTTTAGAGCACATTCATGTGACTTTTTAGGGAAAGGCTAACTGATTTTAGGTAAAAATAATTTGCAAACAGCCCAAGAGTGAAACAAATCTTACCTCGAGTTGATAGCCTCATATGTACACCCAAAAACAGCAATAACCTTCGATCACATTTAAGAGCCATAGTGGCTTTTCATCACCGTAGATTAATTAGGCCTGGGAAAAAATCAGGCCGAATTTTGCGTTCGACAACTTTACATTGTCAACAAATGTGAGTGCTTGTAAACCAACCTTTCATACCATTCATATATCACATCTGAGGTGAAACAGTACTATGAGGCACTGTTTTTATCATACAGACCTCGGACAGAATGCAGTATTTCACAATTTTGCAATACAAACTGCACTCATTCAATATTCAGGACGATTGAAGCTTTTAGCTAAACCGTTCAAAAAATTTCCAAAACACCTGTGGTCATTTCGGAGTTGCGTAGAGAACTGGGGCGAGTTTCAAATTACAAACCTCTGTAATTTTGTGACAGCGTCCCCCCAAACCATATAAACTCTTATTTTTTTCACGATTTCTGTGATATTCCTAAAAATGGGCAAACACAGTGATGTTCTACTTAGTTCCTCCCAAGTAGTAGATACACGACGAATTTTACATTTTAATTTTTAAAGAGTTTATATGGTTTTTGGGGACGCTGTCACAAAATTATAGACGGTTGTGTGGATCTTTAACCATTTTCAAGAGTCATAACTTGATCCCTGTTCAACCTTAGAGCACTAAACTTGGTCAAATGACCAATCTCAACATGACCTTTTGTATGGAGGTGTAAGTTTAGCGATTAGTTTAAATTTGAAACTCGCCCCAGTTCCCTACGCAACTCCGAAGTGGCCAATATACGGCCAGCTGGTTCTCATTTTGCAGTTCGAGCTGTGGTCGAGTGTTTGAATGAACATTAATAGAGTTACGCTCCAAGAGGAATTTATTATGTTTATTTTTATTTAATGGTTTTATCGATGTGTAATCTTCAAAAGCGTTTGATACGCGCGGCATTTTGAGTACTCCTGAAAAAAAAAACGGCACAGCGATTAAAATTACAAGAGAGACTACTAACAATCAATTAAAGAAATATAATTCGATTCATATGATACGAAAGCCGAATTCAATAACTGTTTTATTATTCATTCAAAATAATTCTTAGTTTAAAAACATAGCTAAAACATGCTTACCTCCATCGATCCATCGATGTTCACTTATCTTCGATAGTGTACGTTTAGGTTTGTCCAGCTCCGCAAATATTCTCCAAATAGCAGATGTCGCCCTTCGAGTTGTCTTCTTGCTGTTCTTGCCTTGTTTTTAGCTATTTTTTCGCCTACTTCTTACTCTTGAAACGAGTGAAATGTCCGCCTTTTTTTTTTTAAGTTCACAACCAAAACAACTCAACCTCGTCCCCAGGTCTTCTCGGTTAACGGTGCCTTAACCTGCGAAAACGCTGCATTTTTGAGGTCATTTCCTCGTTAAAGTCAAATTTCTTCCAAATTTGGTCATCAGTAACTGGTTATGGTGAATTAAACGTGTGCTTTTAGCCAATCAGAATCTGGGATATATTTTGAATGAATAATAATAACAACTAATGAATGAGGCTGAGTATCTTATGAAGAATTACGGAGATCGAGGAGGGTGTTATCCGTCGAGGCCGTATTGTAATTACTCACATTCAAATTACACTGCTTTAGTGGATACTGCCGGATTATCACGTCCGTGTTCTCAACTGAAATTCAGCCTGAGCCACGCCGGGTTACACCGAGGCAATGGACCTTAGATTATAAACCCAAAACATATGATGTTATTCGAGTTTTCGTATTTTCCCACTCTCCCCTAATAGGTTTTTATTAATAAGAGTTAAAGGAGTGTCTTGACGTACATACCAGGTACCAGATAATCATTCCAGCCAACACCGCGTGTAAAAAACTGATCACTACTATTATAAACACGTCCTTCAGAAAGTAGAGAGTTTCATTTGGCGACGAAGCGATTCCATGGTTGACTTTCAAAAGTGCGGAGCCTGCGAGAATCAAACAGTCCGAGAAATCTTCTTTCAAACTGTTCACCTTGGACGCCTTGGACGTGTATCATGGCGGTGTGTAAGTCGGCCCTTCGCCGCTCGGTAACACTTTGGCTTGTCTTAAGTTTAATTATGAACTCCATTTATTGCAACCCACTGAATTTGGAAGATAAGCGTCTAGGGATATGCCTGGAAGGATTTGTTGTCGCAAAAGCTTTATGTGTGCCGTTTTTAAGCCTCTCTAGAGTTCAAATGCGAATCAAGTCATCCGCCATTGTTCCAGCTCCTGCTAGTCATAAGCTATTACTTGGTTTAAAACTCCTAAATGTCGCCTTATTCCTTATTCACCAATATTTTGGTCCTCTGCAATGATGTTGCCAGTAACCCTGGTCCAATTGATGTTACGCAGTCGGATTTATCGTCTTTGGAAGGGAGTTTTTCTTCGCCTACTGAATACAGTCTGTCGACAACAGGAACTTCATTTCTGTCTGAAACCGATGAAAGCGATTACTCTTCTTCATACTTTGATCTCGGACTCGGTGAAAATGGTCTACGAATCGGCCATTGGAACGTTGACTATTTAACAACAACCAAGTTTGAACAGATCAAGCTGTTTCTACTTAATTGGAAACATGCGCTCAGGTCGCTCTCAACTGGATGCTTTGTTTATTAGTGAAACATTTCTCAAGCCCGACGATCCGGATACTTGCTATGCAATCCCGGGGTTCATAATTCACCGAAGGGATAGAAAGACAAATGGTGGCGGTATTATGGCTCTTATTAGTCGGGATCTTAGTGCAAAACGGAGAAATGACTTGGAAAGCGCGGAGGTGGAGGCAATTTGGCTAGAGGTGTGTCCTTATAAATCGAAGCGATCTATTATTCTTGGAAGTTTTTACCGACCACCGTCCTCCAAAAAGGATGATGATATTAAAATCGAAGAGCTCATCGAGAGGATTCATTTGTTAAACAAAGAAACTATCATTGTTTCTGACATCAACATTGATTATAAGGATAGGAAGAATTATGATAAGCATAGACTCGCCAGAGGGTTGCGTGGTATGAATTTTAAACAGTTGGTCGATTTTATAACCCGCCCCGTAAGCAAAACCTGTCTTGATCATGTGTACTGTAATCAACCACAGCGAATAAATTTGGTCACCAGTGCAGACATTGGCTTAGCAGATCATCTACCAGTCTTTGTAGTTCGCAAGTATGCACGCGAAAATCTAAACAGACAATCTTCTCGAATCAAGTACCGTGACATGAAATCTTTTGATGAGGATCAATTCAAGCGAACACTAGAGCAGATCCCTTGGGAGACAGCGTTTGTGTTCGAAGATATTGAGGATGTTGTTTATGCCTGGGAGAAGATGTTTAATTCTGCCCTCGATGATCATTGTCCTTGGCGTGAAAAGCGAATCAAACACACCACTCAGCCCCCCTGGATGATCAATGCAGTTATTAAAAAATTGCACTCTCGTGATCACTTATTGAAGGTGGCTAGGAAATCGGACAATAGTTCTGACTGGGCAAATTATCGAAAGGCGAGAAACAAGGCTGTTTCTGCCTTGCGCTCAGCAAAGCATGAGTTTTACAAGAATGTATTCGAAGAAAATCGAAACAACCCTAAAGCAACGTGGAATACGATAAAAACATTGACAGGATCCGGAAAGATGAATAAAGGGATTAGTAAGCTTCAGTTGGATGGCAAGGCTGTTGAAAATGCTACAGAAATTGCGGAGCAGTTTAATTCATATTTTTCATCAATCGCTGATAATCTGAGATCCGGACTCGGAAATACACCATCAGACTTGTCCAAGTTGGTAAACTTTGTTGAGTCTTGCAAAGATCCGGATGTGGTTTTCTCTGTTCCAGACATAACCAATGCTCAGGTGCTTCAGATTATAAAGGGGATCAGTCCTCATAAGGCTGCAGGTATTGATAAAATCAGCGCCAGGTTCTTGCGTATTGCCGCTCCTATTTTAGCTCCAAGCATAGCAAGGCTTATCAACATGTCGTTTTCCACAGGAAAGTTTCCTACTCGTTGGAAAACTGCTAATGTGACACCTCTATTCAAACAAGGTGCGGCCAGTGATCCTTCTAATTATCGCCCAATTTCTGTGCTACCGGTGGTGTCAAAAGTAATCGAACGTCATATGCACAACTCTCTATATGCTTTCCTTATGGATAATAACTTGCTGTATTCTAGACAGTCTGGGTTTCGTAGGATGTACAGTACCGAGACTGCTCTAATCAAGTTAGTTGACGAGCTTTTGTTCGGCCTAGATAATAATCATGTATGCGGCATGGTCCTGGTTGATTATCGAAAGGCTTTCGACATGGTGGACCATAAGCTATTGTTGCGCAAGTTGGAACTGTACGGTATAGCCAACCGGGAGCTTGCCTGGTGTCACTCTTATTTGTTGGATAGGAAGCAAGTGGTCCGGGTAAATGGGAGTGAGTCAAGCGAAGCTTTGATGTTGCATGGAGTCCCTCAGGGCAGTATTTTAGGTCCTTTATTCTTCATTTTGTTTATCAACGATCTGCCCTTGTATACAAGCGCTCAGTTGGACCTTTACGCAGACGATACGACTGTCACTGCTTTTGCGGATGTGAAAAACTTAGCCACCTTAAGTTCATCACTAAATAAGTCTGTCTCTGAAATTCAATTATGGGCTTCAGCGAATAAGCTCCCATTAAATGAAGCCAAGACTAAAGTACTCACGATCACTGGGAAAAGATGTGTGGCTAACATAAATGGAAGTGACATAGATGTTTTCGTAAACGGAAAACAGCTCAGTAATGTGGATTGTGCTACCTTATTAGGCGTAGAAATTGACAGCAAATTGTCATTTGATGAACATATTGAGAAAGTATGTAAAAAGTTGGCCTCTAGAATCGCAATACTGCGTAACATTCGAGCCTGTCTACCTCTTAAACAGCGACTTCAGTTTTATAATAGTATTATTCGCCCTGTTATGTCTTACGCTAACGTTGTTTGGGCAAATTGTGATAAAGAGTCGGTTTATAGGGTCTTAAGATTGCAAAAACGTGCGGCACGCGTTATTTCTTATGCCGATCGCATGACACCATCAGTTGCTTTGTTTAACAAGCTAGGTTGGATTCCGTTTTATGAGCAACATAAGATAGATAAATGCATAATAATGTATAAGCGAATTAATGGGTATTTGCCGAATTATCTAAATGAACACTTAATTTTGAATAATAAGCGGCACTCCCGCAACACTAGATATTCAAGCATTAATGCTGTTTGTCCTAAATATAGAAGAGAAACAGAGGGAGGACGCTCTTTCGCTGTTTCGGCAACAAGACTGTGGAATAGTACACCAATTGAAATTAGGAAACTAGGTTCTGTAGCATGTTTTAAAAAGAACATGTTTGCCAAGATTTTTAAGGAACAACAATGTTTGCATCATTTTATCATTTACTAATTTTTTATTTTTATAAAATTCGAATCCTGTTTTATTTTAATTGTTTACATATTTTAGCTTACTATATTTATTAGATTGTAAATAGTTGTTTTATTTTATGAGGGCCACAAGTTTATTAGCCTTTGGCTATTAAGTGCTACCCTCTTTAAATAAAGGCTTTATTATTATTATTATTATTCACCATCTCCTCGGTTGGCAAAAATCGGAAAATATACTCTTGGTTCGTCGGGTGCTGTATGGCGGATCAGGATCTCCATCTCACAAGAGCTGTTGATATCTACTTTTTAGTGAATGATCTCCAAATTTGGACAGCAGATATATATCGATATTAAACGCTTTTCTCATGTAATGTATAAGATTCCGTTCAAGAGCCTTGCTTGATGAGTTGTAGTGGGTGAATGGGTGGAATTCATGCCAACGCAGAGTAATTTTGCCAAACGATGGACAGAAATATGTGCTGCCATTGTTCCTATATGTGCTCACGCCAACTGTTTCTTTAAAGTTGCAGACATTTTGTAGCAAAACAGTTGTAAATATTTTACCTAATGCTGAAAGTTTCAGCACGCCCTTCTGCGCCATGTTTTAAAAGGAATATTGATACAATTCAACGTTACCTGTTTATCTTTTTGTCCTTTAATGACCTATGAATATGTCCACCAGTTTAACTTAATTAGCTGCAAATGGCGCTCATCATGTCAAGATATTAAATTTTGATACATTTTAATTCATGAAAAGAAACAACAACAATAGCAGCAGCTTTATAAAAACATATATCATAACGTATTACAAGAACCATGAGTTTGACCGAGAGCGCCACTATTGGATAATCGATTCTTCAAGTAGTTAGCTCGACCAGTTAGTTCAAGCCATGTTCTATTCTATACGCCACTCCCATATTTCCCACAATGCACCTTATTTGCCCCCCAAAATTCCGCATAAGCAATGTTTTTCAATTTCTCTTGGGGAGGCTGTAATACCCAGGAGAAATGAAAAACAAGGGCTATACAAAATGTTGGGGGGCAAATAAGGTGCATTATGGGGAATACGGAATTGGCGTAATGCCCTTTTTTTGCTCAGGGTTCTAAACAACAAGCCTTACTTGCTTGCAATTATGTTGTTTAGAACCCTGAGAATGCCTTCTTAAAAATCTTTTTAGTCTTAAACATGAGGATAAATGTATTTTATATATCCTTCGCTTTTTTGTTGCGCACTGTAAATACATTGCATCTCTCTTGAATGTTCCTCTTGCTTTAATTACATTTTAAGTTCAGGTTTTCGTCTGTAGCAAAAAATATATATATATTTAATAACTTTACTTGTTTGTCCATGCCTCAACATCGTAAATATGTCTAGTTCGTACTCAGATTTCTGCCGTTTAAAAGTACCCCCAGCAGACCAGCCACTTTCTTCCTTAAAATAACTGGGGTTACGTTTTTAGATATTAATTGAAATCTAACTAGACTGACTGGAGGAAGCGACCATTTTGGACAGATTCGTGGATCCTGTTTGTGAGGGACTAACTGTCATTTTAGCAACTACAGAACAGAGAAACACAAGACAATAAAGGCATTGAATAAAAGTGGCTTGGTGGCTCGTTAGTCGCATATTGACAAGTGTCTAAAAAAATAGAAAGATATAACACATATAAGTATAAGATAGACATAAAAAAAGACGTAAAAGTATAAAATTAGAAGGGCAAGTTAAGGTATATATTTTCTTGGCTCAGTGGTTCGATGGCTCGTCAGTCGGGGTTAGCTTCTCAAGAACGGGAAAGGTATATAGTTTAGTGGCTCGGCGGCTCGGTGGCTCGTCAGTAGGGACTTCCGAGCCACCGAACCGCCCCAACGAATATACCCGAAAAATTTGCTCTGTATTCTGTAGTTAAGCCGACCAGAGATCACGGAATGTGGGCTATATGTATTTTAGGCCAAAAACCCAATAAGGATAGTCCTATTGAATATTTGAAACATTTTTGGGGAGAGAAAAGCCTTTCTAAAAAACATAATGCTAGAGCCGTCAGTCAGTTAAGCCTTGTATTGAAGATAATCTTGGAACTCGCTACATGTATACGTGCTAAGCAACAATTTTTAGACAGTGAAACTGTCAAAGGTTTGAACCCAGGAGTCATTTCAAAAGTAGGTTGAGTTTGATCGTCCGGGTGAACGTAGTCCTGAATAGGACTGTTGTTGTTGACAGTGACTGACGTTTCAACAACCTGTGCGGTAGTCACCTTCAGAGTTATTTTGCATGACACCTAAATTTGTCACGTAGGCAAAAGCCCGGGGGAGCCCTCAAGAAGTTTAATAAGGGGAAGCAGCTCCTCGAAGTCCAACCTGTTACCCCTTTATACTAGCAATAGTTCTCGCTACATCTGCTCCCGCCTTAGATATGACGTTTATCATAACGTTCCGTACTTTGAACTCTTTACATCTATGCTCTTAGGCAAAACCTTTTTTAAACTTCTCGAAAAACGATATAGAGTTAAGCACAGACAATAGTGATTAGGGCTAAGCACTGACTCGAAATGGTTAACTTTCATTTACTGTTAGGTTTGTCACTATAAACATGTAAAACAAATAACTTGCGGTCGAATCCATGATGTAGTGGTATAGGCGATGGGTTTCGGTTTCTAGGACAGCGAATCCCGCCTATGCCACATGCCATATTCAATCTCCTTTTTTTAAACTGAAAAAAAAAAAAACAATAATTGAAGAGACTTAGACTTAGAAAAAGATTAGAAGAGTAGAAATTTGAAAAGATTAGAAGTTTCATGTAAATGTAGCTAAGAGGGGAAGTTAGCTCTGGAGGATGGAATCTAATGCTGACCGGTCACCGACGTTTTTCCAGAATTTCTCAGTCAATTCCTCCTTGCGAGTTTGCTGAACCAGAATTACCCAAAACCGCCTACTGCGCGCATGCTGAAGATTTAACCGGGACCACCTTGCCCGTCTAGTTTCTTCAAGTCGAGAAGATTTACAGCGAAAAGTCGATACTTTTCAAGGAGGGGGAATTTATGGTACCTCCTCGGGTTAACCCTGCGGGGAAAATAACATTTTTGACAGAAAAGGTACCCCTTTCGTCTAGCCTCTATTGAAAAATAGTACCTAAAAGGCTTGCATGGTTTGATTTTTTAAAATCTCATTTCCATCATTTTTAAGTCATTTCCCACACTTTCTTTCGCGTTACACACAGTTATGACCTGCATTATGGAGCATGGTGATTTTTACTAATACCAAAAACTAAGCTCGCATCACAGCTAAAAATACCGGCATTATTTGCATGCATAAACATTTAACAACATGTTTCATTACTGACCGCAATGACTATTTCATAAAACGGGCAAATAATGGTTGGAAATGGAACCATGAAATTACAGTGACTGTTTGTGTTAAAAGAATCGTGTAATTAAAAACGTATTCATACAAGTTTCACAGCACAAAATTACGTCAATCAAATAGAACAGTTCCATAGGCATTAACAATGACTAATCGTCGATAACTTAAAAACATTCATGCTCTAAAACCTGCCGGTCGAAGTCGCTCATTTATACATTGCAGACCTTACGCATGCAGTAATTGCAAGTAGCCACTTCTTTGTTGAAATTATACAGTTCTTTTAAACTTTCGCTAACCCTGCGTAGCATGGCGGTTTTGATTGGGCGCGCAAAGTAATAAAGGCGGGCGAGGGCAGAGAAACCGCGAGGAGATTGGGGCGAGATCAACTTGAAAAACCAACTTAGTGCCATCTCGTCTAAGTTATCGCTGTGAACGTGCTATAATGTATTTTGACTCCTTTAAAAAAACAACAGCACTATTCGCTTGCAAGTAAATTTCATGCGACAGTTGAACCACAAGGTTAATTACTCATGATGCAAGCAGGGGTTAGGGCATGGAATCGAAGATTATTAAATGTCATTTTAGTTTACTTGGATCGTCATACAATGCATGTCGTGTTCTTGATCTTGTTGAAACACAGCATTTTTATCGAGCCGCCTCCTCTCCCTTTCCGGTTTGATTGCCCTCGCCTTAGCGCACGTATTTAATGAAAATTACAGACTTTGTGTCGATATTTTTTTTATTGGAATGTTCAAATCTTAATAAACTGGCTATGTGTTAGATTGCACATAGCCACTGTTCTTTTATCCATCACTTTCTTATTCTTTGCGAGAAATTGAGGCAATAAGTAATTAAAAGTTTATTGCTGCAAACACTTGATGAAATAGTGGTCGTTGTCGATGTTCGCAGTCCGCATTGACGGATGTTCGTATCAAGACTTCAATAGGTTGAATTTAGAAACAAATTATAAGATAGAGTTTTCTGTGGAATCAAAGAAAACTCTTCGTAGTTATAGAGTGATTATAAAGCGGGTTTGACTGCAATTTTGTCCTGACCAACAGTTTTGGTTCTTTTTACTTCTTTTATAACAGGTGAAATCATCTTGGTGATTATAGTATCTGCTTACATTTCCACATGGCACTTAGAACTGTTTTTAATTTTTTTAAACTTTAAAGTTTTATGCTAAAGCGTTGTTCCCATTTTCTTTCAGCTTGATAATTGGCTAGTAATATCACTTTTTTGGTTCACGGCTTCCTTAAATGCAATAGTTTACCCCCACGCTTCTTAGCAGGAGAGCGTATGATTATCATCATTGTGGTAAATGTATGCAAAAACACTATCAGCTTAATATGTATAACTGTCTTTAAGAACACGAACGCAAGAGCCATGTAGCGACAAAGTATTTCCGCCCTGAGATACAATGAAGAGTATCGCCGCATTGGTGTTTATTCTAATATTGCTTTTAGGTGATTGCAAAAATGAAGCTGAGGAAGGAGTCATCATGGGCTGTGGGGACTTCTGCTGTAAAAACGCCAGCACCATAAACCTGACTGAAGCTTTAACAACATGCTGTAAGGAGGCTAAAGATTGCCTTTTGCCAAAGAAGTTTTACGACTTTTCCTGCAGGTTGCAGATAATGGATTGGTGCCTAAAAGAACAAGCAAATACCAGCGCAATAAAACAAATACGAACTGAATGTTGCGGAGACTTTTCCTGCCCAAAAAACAACCGAAGAAAATGTAAAAAACGATTCAAAATAAAAGTCAGATGGGACAAAATGAATTTTAAAACGAAGTACGATCTAGTCAAAGTGGCATGGAAAAAAGAAACTTGGTCATTTTTCCTGAAAATGGTGTCACAGAATTGCTTAAATAAATCAACTGTCGGAGGGCCTCCCGATAAAATTAAGTATAGATACCCCTACTACACTAAAGATAGAGGAAGGGACGACACTGTGTTTAGTTATGAGTCTCCACCTGCCTATTTGGAAGAAGAAAAAGAATCTTTCTCCTTGTTTACGGTAGTAGGTTCCTCTTTTAGCCGAATGTGGGCAACACTGTTACTATGTGTCATCTGGAGTTTGATATCAGGAGTTATTATATGGATACTGGTGAGTAAATATATCGCTTTCGTATATTTAATGTAGCTTTTTATTTGTGCGGAATGCAGTAAGTGCCATGTTCGACTAACCGATTGAATGAGCTGAAAGAGAGCCGATACTAGTTAAAAGGATGTGCTTTAAGGTCTCGGTAAAGGTAAACGAGGTGCCCAGAGATAAAAAGTTCTAGTCGCGCGAGTATTTTCGCTACAAAGGCAAGTTATATTTCAAATTAAAACTAAAAGACTAAATTACCTTATCAAAGATTTTATTTCATCGAATTTCAAGGGCCCCTTAAGTTTTTTGCTCTCGAACTCGGAGGTGTCAAGTTTACTGCTTAAGCTCCAGCCGTTTCGCGTTGTTAAATATTCACTTCCTTTTTATTGCATCTGATTGACAGATAAAAGACCTAAAAAAGGGTGTGAGGAAATTTGCATATGTCTCGTATTAGCGGAATTATTGCATTTCAAACTAAAAAGTCGCATCTCGAGCGCGATTTACGCAAAGAAACTGACACAAAATGAGTTACAAAGGGATATCGGAAATTTCCTTTCTCCCTTTTTTAGGTCTTTTATCTGTCAATCAGATGCAATAAAAAGGAAGTGAATATTTAACAACGCGAAAGGGCTGGAGCTTCAGCAGTAAACTCGATACCTCTGAGTTCGAGAGCAAAAAACTTAAGCGCCTTTTTAAATTCGATGAAATAAAATCTTTTTTAAGGTAATTTAGTATTTTAGCTTTAATTTGATATATAACTTGCCTTTGTAGCGAAAATACTCGCGCGACTAGAATTTTTTTCTGTGGGCACCTCGTTTTTCTTTACCGAGACCTTAAGACGAGACTAACGCTACGACAAGTACTATGGAAAACTGCAGTGAAGTTCAGCAGGTGAAGTTGGACTGAAACATCTTAGGAAATACAGTGTCTTGTTCTGTTCATATCCATAAAAGCATTCAGACATTTTGCGCAATGTTTTTTAGCTCGCTGTGTGTTATTTTAAAGCTCGTCGGTTGAAGAAATCTTCCATCAGAAAACGGCGGAAAAATTACACTAAAACGTACATTGTGAATTGCCTTTTTAGCATGTTCCAGCTGTCGGTATTGTCTTTACGGGCTGTAGGGGGATGGATGAATAGATGATACTTTTTCCGCTTTTTATTCAGTTTGCTCGAGCCTCCTCTCTTAACTTCAATATTGACGAAACGCGATAGCCTGGGCTATGAGATTAGATGCCATAACGGGCATAAGGTTAAGCTGTTATTAAGCGAAAAAAGAAAAAAACTTAAAAAAAAAAGCCCAAAAGCAATGCATGTTTCAAAATATCTTGTACTAAGGTGTAGTTAGTTCATTATTTTAACACCTTAAAGATAAATCTAAAGTTTTTTGTAAGATCCAAAACTGCAGTCAAACTGCAATGGTATCAAAGGTACCTAGCAACGCCATGTACCTTAGTGATTACATGACCTTGTAGAGCTCATTAGTTTCTTTCTATTCTTTAACAAGAAATTTTCATTGCCCTTATTGATTGTATTTAATTCATAATCAGGATCATAGAGCGAACCAGCGCCAGTTTCCCTCGTCTTTTTGGGAAGGAGTTCGTGAAGGAGCCTGGTGGGCAATGGTCACAATGACGACCGTTGGGTAAGTAGAAAGAGTACCGCCACGTGATATGAGTAGGAAACCCCTTATTTGTTTTCAAAAGTTTATGAATGAAATTGCTCCTTTGCGTTAAGCAATTCATACCTGCACTTATGGCTCCCCATAGGATTACTATTCTTGTTTTGATCGTAGAGCTTGAGCGTCTCAGTTACCCCTAGAGCTCATAATAATATTAATGCCGGCGCATTCATGGCAAGACCAGCCTTCCCGGAAAGGTCGAGGGATATGGGAGACAGATTAAGTGCGATCTCAGTTCTGGCCCTCCACGTTGGGGTTTCATCACATGGGCTAAATACCATGTTCTCTAAAGAGGCACATGTTGTAAACCGACAGCAATTATAATGAAAATCACAAGCTCAAACGGGGAAGGCTGCCGTGGAGGAAAAAAAGAAAGTCCTTTCATTGATAGCCGCAAAACTAAGGTTCACCACATATTGGCAGATATTGAGGACTATGGTAGCAGTGGCAGATCCATGGGAGGGGCCGGGGGACCCGGGTCCCCCCTTATTTTTAGACCAAACGGAGGCCCGAAGGGCCGAAAATAATTTTTTGAGCCCCCCTTATCTCAGGGTCTGGATGACCGCCCCCCATCCTTATCTGGAGGTCTGGATCCGCCACTGGGTAGAGGCGGAGGCGGATCAGCACAAGCGAACAAACAGATGACGACATATCAGACCATTGAGTGCTAGGAGTGAGTGAAACTAGATGGACGTTTATAGGATCGATGAGGCTGCTAAGATGACGAGGCATATTAAGGTGGAATGGCCAACATGATCAGCACGAGGGTCAAGTGAGCTTTGATGGAATGGATACGAATCAATCAGGAGAATGGTGAAGGCACGGTTCTATTCGAAATACACAACGCTGACTGTGATAAAAGCATTAGCACTGGCGATTAAAAACAAAGTAAAGGATAACCATTGCTGCAGAGTACTGAAGATCCTCAACAATCAAGACATGATCTCAGTGACGGGAGCTCTAAACACCATTTACAATCAGGGGAGAAAACACAATGTTGGAGTTACGAATAACAGCGGTGAGAGACCATGCGACCTATGCAGTATTGATGGTCTGATTATAAGTATCATTGGAACGCTATTCCTGCAATTAAACCTGCAAAAAGAGATTCACCAGGTGACCATCTTTTAGTAAATGTCTGCATGAGAACATCAACAATGAGGAGGGGGGGGGGGGGGGGAAGTAATGATGGTAGCCGTCAAATGGAGTGACTACCTCCTGGTCAAAACTGAAATGACGGGAAAGTTGGCGAGGAATGGAGAGAAGACGGAAGGGAGAGTTTTAAAGCTTTCAAGTAAGCTGCAGAGTGAGAAGATCGCTAAGAGATGAAAGTTGAGGTAAAGAAAAGAGTGAGAGTTAGAATACACATAATGGACTTCTGATCGAACTGGTTTGGGCTCTTCCAATTCAGCCCAAAATCCCGGAAATTTCGGTTAGAAACCAAATGGAACGAGCCATTTCGGTACGATCCGACCAGAATATTTGGGACCACCTTTGAAGTTGGTCCACTTTGACCGGTCAGCTGATGGTGGTTTTAAGGTCGTTCACCACAGAGTCTTAATCCATAGCTCGGCTAATGGTAGTCCACCACATTGATGGTTTCCGTTTAATAAATTCTCCCCACGTCTCGCGAGACTATGATATGTTTCACATGATTTCCGTAATTCTTTTCTGTTGCAAACAGATTTTGGGCAGCTTTCTCGATTTTTCCGTCTGATCTATCACATGCAAAAAACCAACGATCACTTGCCTCGAAATTGCCGCGTTTTGCCTAGCTTTTTCGAAATTGATCTTTAACTCATAAAAGCGCGTTTTTTCTGGCGGGAAATACGTGGTTGCTCAGTGCCCTGATTACTAACATTAGTGATATGGAATAAAGTCATAACATCAGCCACTGGTAAGAGTTCTAAATTGTATCAGGGCATTTTAACATCATAATATCAGACTGTGGATAATTCACCACGCGCCATCTTATATACATGTTTATTTACATATATATATATCCTGCAGGAGCCATAATCTGGAGACCGTAACTGGATACGTTTTTCGGTAATGGGGCTGGTTTCATCGAAATAGTCAAATGTGCCCAAGCCTGCGCATTTATTTGAGGGCACCACTCAAAGAATATAATTAACAAACCAAAATGGCGTCGGCAATTACCTCCGTGGAAAATGAATAAATTCCATTTCTGGCATTATTTCCTCTCCTAAATTTGAGGCAAGACCTTGAGGAGAACTTTTTCGACAATAAATTTGAATGCGTGGACTGTGAATGTGATTCCAGACGTGTTATCACCGTAGTGAGAATTTTTTTGGTAAACTCAGTGAAGAATAGATGTCGTGCGATGCTAGCACGCGGGGAAAAGGAGAGTGGAAAGTTAAAGATTCTGTGGAGCTTAAAGCCATTTTAGAGAGAGATTTTAATTTGATATGCGATTGCTGAAAACAAATTGGCATAAATGTGAAGAAGACTAAAGTCATGCTTGCCGGAAGTATGAAAAAAGACCATGTTTGTGCGTCATTTGATGATGTCTACTTACAAATGAATGGTACACAAGTTGAACTTGTGCAATAATGTAAATATCTAGGAGAAAAAATGGACGCAAAATGGAGATAGAAGCCACATATCGGTAGTTTGTTAAAGAAGCTGTGTTATATCCTGTATGTGTTTAACCGAATCTCATATGTTAGATGACAAGACTCGCATTGCGTATTTTATCGGCTTAGTTTCACCCCATTTAGACTATGGTGACATTGTATGGGGAGATCAGCCTGGTTTGAAATCTGAAATGGATTGTTTACAAGCGTTTCAGAATAGATTTGCGAAAAGAATTCTTGGTAAAAAGATCTCATCGTCTGAAGCACTCAATTCCCTCCAATGGATTCCACTGGTTGGACGACGTTTTGCTCTCCTATGCTTTGCGATACAAAATGTTATTAGTATAGGCAATAGTGTGATTAGTAGTGATATTTCGAAATTGTTATACGTCAGACCTGATAGCCGTTAGGCGAGTGAAATTTGAGACAATTTTGAGATATCACTTACAAATCATGCTATTATTTATTTATACTACTAGCCGCAAAAGGTTTGTAATTTTCACATGTAGGTATTTCAAATTAAGCTGAAATACCACTGCTATGAGCCAATCAAATTGCAGAAATTGCTCATGTAGTAGTATAAAAGGGGAAATACCAGAGCACCTTAAGACTTTCATTAAAGCTTCAAGAGACTTGCATGGACATAACACAAAAAAAATCTACCTACCTAGGGGGTAGGAAGGGGAAGGGGAAGGGGGGCGATCTCCAAAAAATTTTTTCGACCCTTGTCGGGCCTTATTTGGTCTAAAAATAAAGGGTGGCCCGGACCCCCCGGGCCCCTCCCCCGGATCCACCAGTGATTATTATTACTAGTAGTATTCTTATTATCATTACAGTATTCTGCAATATATAACTGCAATAAATTTTACTTGTCTTTGATGTTTTTTGAGTTACATCGTGTACATACAGTATTTTTAAACCAACTTTATTGTCAATTTTCACGCACGAGTTAACCTGTCTGTTGTTTGGCCGATCTAAGAGGAGATCGTTAAAGCGCAAAGGAAGTATTTTTTTATCACAAAAAAGACAACATACGAACAAAAACACAAAATGAGCAACGCATTGAAGCAAAATTCTGTTGTGAAATTCTCTCTTTTTCTCTCTCTTTCTCTTTTGAAATTCTCTTTACTAAAAATTCAATTATTCAATACCTTGCTCCCAGGAGTGTCGTTTACTTGTTTCCTCCTTCCTGCAGATATGGAGATAAGACTCCCAAGTCGCTACCGGCTCGTATTTACTCCGCCGTCTGGATGATTGTTGGCATGACATTTCTATCAATATTCACTGCTGAAGTTACATCTGGACTGATGTCTAAAGAGTTGAAGCCTCATCACACATATTTCGGGAAAAAAGTAAGTTTTCTTCCCTCGCATCTATTGTGTGTAAGAGAAATGATTTAGAGCCTATAAGGTTGAAAGGTTGACCCAAAACACATAAAAAGCTTCTGAATGCGTTTTAAAAAATTTCCCATATTATTCGTTGAACAGAACGAAGATGTAAGATCCGTTTCATCAAAAACAGAGAATATCGATAACAACAAAATTTCGGCAAAGCACTGGGGCACTTTCCATTCGAGTATTCCAAGTGACGAATGGAACAGTATTTTCCGGTTGGTTTGAACCAAGCCGTCCCAGTCCATCACGTACCAATTTTCGCGCGAGAATACGAAATAAACAGGGGAATCAAAAAATGGCGGACTCTTTGTCTATTTTACGTGCTTTAGAGTTGCTCGACGACTATGAAGTTGAGATAAGCGAAGTATTGGACGAGGACGACGACATAACGCTGTTCAGTGTGGGTAGCTCCTACATGCGTAGGAATTTAAACCGAGTCCGCGACTACTTCGAGGGCACGATACCTCTCTATTTTCCTGACGAGTAAGGGTCACTTCAGAATGACAAGAGAAACTTGCGAGCTGTTCACTCGCGCCGTCATGCCCACAGAAAGGATACCACTCGGGAATGGATCTGGGCGAGCTGCCATCCCACCCCCAAAACAAGTTTTAGCTTTCCTCTGGTGTATGGCTAACCAAGAACCTGCTCGAGCAGTGGCAGACAGGTTCGACATTACACTGAGTAGCGTGGACCGGGTTCTGAAGCGAGTATCACAAGCGGCAATTGATCTTTCAGGTCAATTTATCAGATGGCCTAATGGTGAGTTTCTTTAGTCAGTCACAGAGCAAAACAAGTAAAAGATAAATTTGCAGACTAGTTACTTTGACAATCGTTTTACAGCAAATGAAAAGCTCGCCATACGAACCAGCTTTGAAGACGAAGGGGGATTCCCTGGCATCATTGGTTTGATTGACGGTACTCACATCCGGATCCGGGCCCCAGAAGATGACCCAGATGCATATATAAACAGAAAAAAGTTCTTCTCGTTGAATGTGCAGGTAACAGAAAAGCAAGTATTCATAAATATAATTAAATTGAAATTGATAATACAATGAATTCCTCTCACAGGGCCATTTATTTACTTCCTCAGCTTGTTTGCGATAACAATATGGTTTTCACTGATTTTCTGGCTGGATGGCCTGGATCAGTCCATGACTCCAGGGTGCTTCGTAATTCTGAGCTCTTCCACACGGCAGTAAATAAGTTTCCTGGAGATACTCATCTCCTTGGAGATGGAGGATATCCATTATTGAGGTGTGCATCAGTAAAAACCACTGCCGACTTACCAGACCTATTGATAGTAGCCCACTCCACTCCCTACTTAACTGTTTTTGGAGTACATTTAATGTTGATGAAACTACCATACACTGTCCCGGGGGGGGGGGGGGGGGGGTACTGCCATATATGGGCTATATGGGTATGTGCCGCTGTGAAGGGTATGGTTTTCAAGCAGTTTACTCTAGGACAGGATATGTAAATCAGAGCGTTTGGGTCTAGAATAGGGTATCATTTTTCAGGAAACTGATCAGTTGGTTGAAGATTTTATCTAGACTGGGGAAACAGCTACTCTAGGATAGGGGGATTTTGGGAGTTTACTCTAGTATAGGGTAGCAAAATTCAGCTGAACTAACTCTGGTATAGGTCAAGGGTTCCAGGGTCCCAGCGGCACATCCCCACCCAGAAATTCCTAAAGTGCCCCCCCCCCCCCCCCGGGTACACTGTATGCTATGCTTTTGCCAGTAAAAGACTTTTACTCTTTGAATTTCAAATTTA
This sequence comes from Porites lutea, assembly GCF_958299795.1. Classification (NCBI taxonomy): domain Eukaryota; kingdom Metazoa; phylum Cnidaria; class Anthozoa; order Scleractinia; family Poritidae; genus Porites; species Porites lutea. Next base: position 43,320,411 of record NC_133202.1, on the reverse strand, counting down.
GAGCTATTACTTAATGGCTGTGATCTGGGCAGCCCCTTTAGCTACAAAATTGCGATGGCCTAAAGCATGAGTTTTGTTTCTAGATGGCTCATCACTCCTTACAGGGATAACGGTCATTTGACTCGGCAACAGAGAAGGTTCAATACAGTCCTTTCATCACTGAGGCAGAAAGTGGAAAGAGCAATTGGACTTTTGAAAGGGCGATGGAAGAAACTCCTTTTCTTGGATCATATGGATCTACAACTGACAGTTCATCTGATAATATCGGCTTGTGTACTTCACAATTTTTGCATTATCCATGATGATTTTTATGATGGCTATATTGATGATGATGGCTTTGGTGATGATGATCCTCATGACAGTGGGAAACAACCAGATGAAAGAGCTGAACAAAAAAGGACCCATCTGATGAACACTATTTGTACATAAGTAACAGTAGTTTAATAACTCAAGCAGAATAATTAACAACATCAACATTATTATTAGTATTTCCACTACGTTGTGATGAATGTCAAACCCTGGTTTAATTTTTCTTTCGGCAGGAATGCTTTAGAATAAGCAACAAACATAAATTGTACAGTTCATTTCCATCCAAGTAAGGGGAATAGACTCAAATACAAGCCCAGCCTATTATGTATATTTGACTGTCCTCAGCAACATTGACTATTTATGGTGTGGTGGAAGACATTTGGCTGTGAAAATGGGCCATAAGTGAGAAATGACACATTTGAATGTCTGAGATTTTTTCAGGGCTGGGAAGGCTTAAATAGGGAACAGACCATTATAAATAAAATCATAACACAAAACTGCAAAGAAAAATGTCCAGATGCAGTAGAATCATGACAACTTTAAGCAAAAAATAATGTTCAACATATTGAGATTCTACACTGCAGAACAAGGCTTAACTCAGCTATTTCTTTTTTAGAACATCCAAAAGTTGGCCAAAAAATTCTTTTTTTTCTTTCTGCATCTCTCTTAGTGAGGAGATTTTTTCTTCTTCTACTTTCTCTCTCTTCTCAGAGTAGGACTGCAAAAATGTAAGCATCTCAGCCGCTGATGACTGGCTTTTTCTTTTTCTTACTCTTTTATTTCCATTCTTTGCTCCCTCCAGACTATTGCCACTTTCATCATCTTCAAGCTCATCACCATTGTCATCACATTCTGCATTTGAATCACTTTGGCTTGATGAAGAAGAGGCCACACGTGCAACATCAAAGGTGTACCTTGGATTAACCTTGCGGCTCTCCCCAATACATTCTTGTAGACTGTCATAAAATTTACACGTTTGTCTTGCTTTTCCTGTTTGCTTATTGTTATCTTCAACTTGTTTAAACTTTGCAACAAGTTTATCCCACTTTCTTATACACTGATCAACAGTTACTTTATACTCCGAAGTTTCATTAAAGTGGTTACAGATTTTCTGGAAGACATCCTTTTTTGTTGTCTTTCCTTTCTTTAATAGATGTTTGAATTGACCATAGCTTTCAATGAGCAAGCGGACATGCTTATCATCCCACTTTTGTAGGCTCTCTGGTGACTCTGTTTCAGTTGCTGCATCTACAGAAAGCAAAGTCAGTTAAAGAAGCAAGAAAGTAATTAATTTATTAATCAAATGTAAAGGTTCACTTATTTGAAGTAAATAGGTATGTCAAAGAATGAAAAATCATTTGTTTACATCATGTATTGGATAATTAAGTTATCTGTTTAGGCATGCTTTAAATCAATGGTATGTGATTCAGGAGATCCAAGTTGACCTTAGACTTATGAAGTTCATTGTGTGTTTTGAAAGGAAACCTAAAATGCAGCAGGTATAGATCAGTTGAAATTAAAATACAATAACAGCTTGTAAGTAAGCTAGCGACTTGAAATTTGAATTTCTAACATATTAAATATACATTTCAAAGTTAGCAGAGCATTCATCTCATTTTTCGCTCGCCCTGAGCATTGCTAGTACTAGTAGGGAAAATATTAATTCAAGCTTAATAAATAAACTTAGCAAACTGAAGCTCCTCATGCTTTCTAGTTCTGAATCCATCTACTCTTTAATATTATCCGTTTCACTTAGCTCGGAAACAGTACATGCACTGTTATAATTATAGGCATAAAGAATGCGAAAAGAAAACGTTGACGCTACAAAATACATGCATTCACTCCTAAGCCAGTAATGGCGGGAATATTTGCCTTGCAATAGAAAGCGTGCTCGTCACTTATCACATTAACTTAAGACATTGCGCGTAGCTTATATGCATTTTCGCACTACTTACGAAAGTTTGCCGTGGCTCCGGTGCAAAAGTGGTGCAAAAGAACATTCAAGTCATCTGTCGCATAATAACAAGCGGAACACTGATATTGAGCAGAAGAATTGGAAGCCATGTTGAGTTCGATTTCCGGGCTCTGAGAAACTGGGCGCGAGCAGGAATGGTCGAATGGAACGGAATTTTCCGGTTATTCCGATTTTCCGGAATTTTAGGCCAACCTCGCGAGGTACACCCAAAATTTCGGAATGAAATTCCGGAAATGTCTGTTCCATTCGCTCCCAAACCCGGAATTTCCGGAATTTTTGGTCGAATGGAAAGCGCTCCTGGTTTACAGTTAATCAAATATTGATATCCTCTTGTTTTCAAACAGTTTTCCTGCACTGGATAATAGATCCATCCACGGTTTTTAACTTTTTACATGGTCCCGTTTTTTTCTGAATAGTGAAAATCTACCGACTCCGCTGAAAAAGAAAAAGACCCTAAAAAGCAAAAAAAAAAAAAAGGGCGGGGGGGCTATATCTTTGTTTGAGTAAGACGTATCACTTTTGGCAAGTTTACCAATGTTAAGGAGCCCTTTTCAGGGGTGTCGACGGACTTTCGTCCAATGTATACTAAATCGAGAAAGTTAAAATTTTCTGATAAAGTAACTCTATTGCTTGACAAATGTACCCTGAGTAAACAATCATACTTATATCCAATATTAGATTGGAGTCCCTCTTTATAGCAGGCGTTCCTTTAAAGAAGAGCTCAGAGGAGCAGAGATAAAAGGTACTGTAATCTGGATATGATTTGTGACGATCAGGTGGTAGTAATATTCCATTTTATTATATAAACACTAACGAAATACCAGGTAAGCTTAATTTGGCGCGAAAACATGATATCTTCACACGTGAAAATAACATGTTATTTTCACATGTGAAAAGATCTTCGTTGCTATAAGTACATAATAAATCGCGCCTTTCGCAGCAAAAAAGTTATTTAAGTGAAATGGTTTGGCATCTCATCGGTGTTTATATAATAATCAAAATATGAAATTTCTCTTCTCGTGTTGAAAAATATTTCACTCCTTCGCTGCGCTCACTCGCGCGGCCATGTAATCTCCTGTGTATATCTAATTAAATTCAGTTTAATAGCCGGTATACCTTAAATTTCATCAAACATACCTCGATACTTGTCGCAATATATCGAGACCTTAAGGAAACGTAGTATGCCTAATACCATGACCCGAAATCATCTTTATTCATGTGACTACCGGAAGATGCCGTATTCCAAACTTACAAACCACTGTATACCGTGTACCCAGAAACCCTGACAGACCCTGTAAAATTTCAGGGATGCACCACTTTCTACGTAGGTGATACTCGTTATAACCAAAGATTCACGCCGCCTTTTCTTGCACCCTTGGCTGACCTGATGAAGTAGCAGGTTTTGTACTCCAATCATTATCTGATGTTGCTTAATGTTGCAGTTCATGAATGACATCTGCATTTATGTATAATGCTTTTTAGAGATCCAACAGAATTCCAACGAAAGTTTGATCAAGCACTTACAAAATAGAACTGATGGAATAGTGAAAATAGTTCTTCGTGGTTGTGAAGAGTTTAATGACGACACATACGAAAAGTTACAGTTTGTACGGGCATTGAGAAAGCACTACGTTGGAATACGCCTCCAAGGTGCCTCGGACGTGAGATCGTGTGTTAAGAATATGGTGGAGGATCATCACGATGTAACTGAATCCTCTGAAGAAGCTACAGAATGCGAGAAGAACTCCAAAATTGATATAAACGAATACGGTTCAAGAAAAGGCTTTGACCATCGAGACGTAATCAGCATTATAATGTATGTTTCTACTGGACTTGTTGTGTTGATGTTTGTGACAGGCTGCGTTTGGGATTTGATGAAGACTAGAAATCTTCCCAGAAAAAAAGAAGGTAAGAGAAAGGTCTGGTTTAAAGGATTCATTCAGTTCTTTCAATTGCGTTTCAAGATCACAACTTTTTTCGTCTCAGGTAAACAATACCGATACGCATAAAGCTAATAAGCTGTTCTCGCCTCATCCGAATTCCGGAATCCGGGAAGAATTGGCCCGCATAATTTTGGAATCCGAAAACCACGAACAATTTGGCTTGTGTAATCCGGAATTCTGGGCTTTGGAATACGGAATACCACTCAAGGAATCCGAAATCCTCCCTTAAGATTGGAATCAAGAATATATAAGTTTCACGGACAAATAGTGGAATCCATCTGGAATCCACGGCGTGCAATCCAGACTCCAAGACTGTCTTGCATTTCCTTACACGGGGGGACTGTTCGTCACGTAAGCCCCATTCCCGCTTCCAGCCCTTATAATTATATGCATTTTCTTGTTTTAGGTAGCGTTGGAGACCATAGGAGCGCAGAAATGAATGCGATAGAAGGAGAAATAGAAATCAGAGTGATCAAAGAAGACAAAGATGTGTGAAGAAGCTTGAAGGCCGCTTTAACAACTGAAGTTTCAAGAGAATAATCGAACAATCTTTATTACGCTCTTGTCGATGTGCATTTTTTGTATTAAAAATAATGTGTAAGATAGGAAGCTAGCTAACTGAACCAGTTGGTTCTCTTGTTAGCTCCCTAAGCATTTTAGGTTCTAGGTAGCAAGGTAAATGATCAAAACAAATAGAAAAAGAGAAAAAAAGCAAAGAAGGAAGAACTCATTTACATGTAGTATGATGCGTCATCGGCATAAAGCAAAATTTATTTCATTTGTTGTTCTGACAGTAGATAACGTATAATTTTCTTCGGAAATGCAGACACTCTTGAGTTGTAAATTTAAATGAGTTGGATGGTCTTTCCAAATGCCATAAAGGAGATGGATTGTTTGCCTAAAAAAAAAAAGCCTGAGAACCTTAGTAGTGACAACGCCATAATCTTCTCAATGTATTCAAGAGGAACGCGAACCATATGCATGGTTAAATTTGTCTTTTTAGTACACACAGTCAACTGTCTCTTAGCCGATTAAACCCTTGGGACTAACACATTGTGTCTATTATAGGGCGATTCCCTATTTTAATATAGATGATCTTCTAAAACAGGAGTGTAAAAGGCAGGGACTAGCTCTAGGTGTCTTATTGATGGATTAACCTTTACCAAGAGAAAATAATGGGACAAAGGGGTAGTCTTAGGGCGTAGGCCGGGATATGTGAATTTCACATAAGTTATTTTTAGATGTGGTATCCAAATGGAAGTCTAATTCCTGGGACGTCCACACACTTCAGTCGAATCTTTAAAACGTCATCAAGTCCACCCGCGACTGCCTCAAAGCAAACAATGCAGAATGGCGACTGTTGAATTCTATCTAAGCAACACGGAATAAACGTTTGCTGGTCTCTGCGAAAACTTTCCGATTAATTCCAAGCGTTTTTAAACCAATTAAAATTGGTCAAAAAATAACTTTGGTGAAATTCACATATCCGGCCCAAGGGCTAGACAGGGTGTTTCCATCTCTGTTCCATTACTCTGTCCTGCCTTTTACCTTTGCAAAATTGCTTGGTCAACTTTAGGTCACAAAGAATAATTCGGGCGTAAAAAGCCAATCAGAAACTTAGAAATAAGTTGAATGAATGATAACAATAGGGTTATTTGAAAGGTTCATTAAGGACCATTAAGAAAGGTTTTAAGCAAAAGAGTGTCTAAACAATGTTAATATATAGATTTAGCCAGGGCTAAATGCGAAGCTTCCATTAATAAATTTATAACTTAAATCAAACTATAAACTTGTATTCCACAATTCAGTTAACTTTAGAGCTCATTCATGTGACTTATAGGGAAAGGCTAAGTGATTTTAGGAAAAACAATTTGCAAATAGCCCAAGAGTGAACCAAATCTTACCTCGAGTAGATAGCCTCATATGTACACCCGAAAAATAGCAATAATCTTCGATCACATATTTAAGAGCCATAATGGCTTTTAATCACCGTAGATTAATTAGGCTTAGGAAAAAAATCAGGCCGAATTTTTTGCGTTCGACAACTTTACTTTACAAAATCTTGTCAACAAATCTGAATGCTTTTAAACCAACCTTTCATACCATTTATGTTTCACATCTGAGGTGAAACAGTACTATGAGGCACTGTTTTTATCATACAGAACTCGGGCAGAATACAGTATTTCACAATTTTGCAATACAAACTGCACTCATTCAATATTCAGGACGATCGAGGCAGGCGTGTCCTTTTAGCTAAACCGTTCAAAAAATTTCCAAAACACCTGTGGCCATTTCGGAGTTGCGTAGGGAACTGGGGCGAGTTTCAAATTTAAACTAATCGATAAGCTGACACCACCATACAAAAGGCAATGTTGAGATTGGTAATTTGACCAAGTTTGGTGCTTTAAGGTTAAACAGGGATCAAGTTATGACTCTTGAAACATGGTTAAAGATCCATACAAACCTCTGTAATTTTGTGACAGCGTCCCCCAAAATCATATAAACTCTTATTTTTTCCCGCGATTTCTGTGATATCCTGAAAATGGGCAAACACAGTGATTTTCGAATTAGTTCCTTCCAAGTAGTAGATACACGACGAATTTTACAGTTTAAAAGAAAAACTGAACAATTTTAAAGAGTTTATACGGTTTGGGGGACGCTGTCACAAAATGATAGACATTTGTATGGATCTTTAACCATGTTTTCCATGTTTTCTTCATTCGGAAAATAAAACCGTAGGAAGCATAAACCTTATTTAAAAGGGGCACAATTTATACACACTGAGAAAATACCCGACATCAGTGGTTCCCCGCGAAATGATGACTGTGGTACGACTGCAGAAATGCTATACTGATGACGTATCACTACCCAGACCTGGGTTGTTCTTCTGATTGGTTGAAGCAAATTTCCCTCACTGCACGACCAATTGGAAGCACTACCTAGATCTTGTTAGTGACACGTCATCAGTATGGCATTCGTCTGCAGTTGTTTATCGGACGTCATTTTGCGGCGAAACCAGTCTTAGCGTGGCGAGATGACCGCTATTTTCTTAGGTTAGCGCAAATATAATTCTCTGAATGTTTTGTACATTTTTGGTATTACCACATCTTTTATTGATGTCTTGTTAAAACGAGTGAAATGTCCGCCTTTTTTTCACCACCAAAACAACTCAACTTCTTCCCCAGGTCTTCTCGGTAACGGTGCCTTAACGTGTAGCGGGTGCATTTTTGACGTCATTTCCTCGTTACACACAATTCAAAATTCTTCCAAATTTGGTCATCAGTACCCTTTGGTGGTGAATTATGTGTGTGCTTTTAGCCAATCAGAATTATGGAAAAATTTTGACTGAATAATAATGTTTCTTCAGTGTCCAAAATAATTCGCTTTAAGGATAAATAGTTATTTATGACAAATCTGGGAATTCTGAGTACAAGATTGGTGAGTCCCAAAGCGGTTTCTCGTAGCACGATGAAATAAATAAAAGTTTGCTCCCAGCAACTCGTGTATGTGTTGAGGGTCTGATTAATCAATAATCATCTACATGGTTAAATGAATGAATTATGTTGTCATTTACGTTATTTGCATCAGTTTGACAGTAACGTCGACAGCATTGACATTAATAAGTCCAAGTAGCTTATTTGCTGCAGTAGCGCCAATATTAGTTTCCTCAGTAATTAAGTATTCTATCAGCTTTGGCAGCTCATGATATCCTGTTAAATTATCACTGTATCAGAACCCAACGTCTTCCCGAAGAAATTGTGTTGAGAATATTGACTCAAGTGATCTTGGATAGATATTTAAGCGAAAAACAATGCTTTTAACCAGGCACTTTCCTTAAATAGCTATATTTCTAGGTATTCCAAAACTTGTCATGATGATGCAAAAGTTTATGGAATCGCATGGAATCTATGACGTGCATGTGCGTTTTTGCTCAAATAATCCTAGTCCCTGTTTAGTGTTAGCCTCCTCTCATTCGCCTGTTCTGAGTCTTATCATAAAATCTGTTCCTCACCGTCTTGCCAATAGATTCACTCCTCTTCAGTTTTCTATAGTAAGATGCCTTTCTTCAATAATTAATTTAACGATGGTTTCTTCCTTCAACAAGGCTGGAGACTTCTCAGAATTCCATACTTTATAATCATCTTAAGACCATGACCACAAAAAGGATGGCTGATCGTATTATTAACGCAGCTAAACCAATTTCATGTTGAAAATGAATGAGGGTTTTCCTAATCATATCACGTGACAGTACTCCTTCTACTTACCCAACAGTCGTCATTGTAACCACATTTGCCCACCAGGCTCCTTCACTAACTCCTTCCCAAAATGACGAGGGAAACTGGCGCTGGTTAATTTAATGATCCTGATTATAAATAAGATATAGTGAACAATAGCAAGGAAAATAATGTTTTCTCTCAAATATCTTTCCTTCAGCTAAGGTAGGCTATAGTAAAAACTAATAAAATAGGAATCTACACTGGCTGAAAGTTTCCCGCATTATCAACCGGAAACCGATAGTTTGGAGATAATGGAAAAAAATTTTGAGAAGGTAAAAATTTGAAAATTCTTAAAATAAGAAATTGTGATAAAAAATGCGCTGATTTCAGACTTTTTATAATAAATGGCATCATAACTCATAGCCAAAGCGATTGCATTATATATATATATGAAAAACTGTTTGGAATGTCATCCACCCATCCATCGCCCCAACCCCGCGCACCCAACTGGCCGTCAAGACAAAGACATCAGATGGAACATCTTCCTGTTAAAAAGGCAACTCATAAATGTAAATTTTAGATTAATGGATAAGAAAACCTTTTTATCATAAACCAACTTCACAGGGCCCGCGCAGGAGGAGGGGCTGGGGGGCTCTGCAGTGCCTCCCTACTTTTTGAAAAACAAATAAATAAAATTAAAAACAGCTGAACTTCGATATAACGAAGGGCTTAGGGACTGGCAAAATATGTTCGTTATAACGAGGCTAGTTAACTTATATTGAGGTTCTTTTTCATATTGCTTTGTATTTTACTTTTAACGTTACTGGAGTAAGAAAAAGACAAGTTCGTTAGAGCTAGGTCCTCGTTATAGAGGTTCATCTGTAAGATACATTTTCATATATTTAAATAGTGTCTTTGTTGGAATAAGGATCTTCCAACATCTAAATTTTCTTATTTGTCCGTTTTGATCCCATCAGTCTGATGCGTAGTAAGCCTCAGAACGCCTATCTTTACTAAACTGCAATTAGTCCTAGACTTCTGCATTTTCAAACCAACAAGGCTTTGTAGCAATTGGAACGATGCGGAATAGTCTTTTTTGATGAAGATTCTCGATTAAATCTGAAGACTACTCCATGAACTACGGTTTCTTAAAACGAATTACATCGTCTCATGATGTGGTCTCTGACGCATTTCGATGACATACTAGACAAAATGAAGGGGTTACAGGAACCTACAGTGTAATATCTTGATCTGCAAACTTCTAGTGGTAGATCCAGCGTATGCAATCAGGCACAGCAGGAGAAAGGTACTTTTCAGGAGCTTGAAATTTATAAACATGACTCCGCTCAACAATGACTCAAGAAAGGTTCAGTAATCTAAAAGTTCTAAACAGCCAGAAAGAGAGAACAGCCAAATTTGCCCCTCCCCCCTACCACCACCACTTCAAAAGAGGTGGTCATTAGCCCCCGCACTTTAAAAACTGCTCCGTGGGCCCCCCTTTACTGCGCGTTTCTGTTCTTGGTTTGCAACCCCGTGACAAGGCGCCCATGCCATGTTCGTGTTCAATACAATAAACGATTTTTGGAAGTATTAACATGAAAATGGTGTTTAGTTCCCATAGGAGAGAAACACTTTCCTTCTTGATCACCACAGTGGCCACCGTGACGTCACCTGTAAACCAGCAATATACTTATAAAAGCGGAGATCCACGCGAGGCGCGAAGCGCCGCGCGTGGGCGGAGCCCCGTTGTGAAGGAAATGTGGTAATCTACCCATCCGAGAAAATTTAGTAATCACGTGACGGTACACCGAGCGAGATATAACAACCCAAATGCAACTCAAGGTTTTATTTAGAAGGAAATCACATGGTCGCCCGGACTTATAGAAAGAAAAAACAACAACAAAGTCGGCGTTATTTTTTATGTTTACACTAACGTGGATAACAGAGAAAGAGTTAGAGCGAGTTATTGAAAACAAAGGAGACGAATTTCGTAGGAAGAAAAACATGGAAATTCAAAGCGGCGGTGAGCAAATGAGATTTAATACCAGCGGCCCGGCAAGGAGAAAATCAGCGGCAGTGAAAAATAAAAGTGAACATGAACACAGGAAAAAAAATATTGGGTAAGCACATACGACCATTCCTCCATAACGGCGAGAGAAAGACAAAAAAAGCGTGCTGCACGTGAAAATTTGTTTTTTGCTAATTAGAAGAAAAAGTGTGCTGCACGTGCGCTTTGCTAATTACATCTATTAGTCTTGAAGCCATTTTCATTGTCGTCCCCGTGTAGCATTACAAGATTTATTATTTTTTGTTGACACGTATTATTAACCAGAGCTTCGCTTTTGGCCCTGGCTAAATCTATATATTATTATAGTCTCTATTACTTTCATCATTTATATTGTGGGCGCACCATTTAGTAAAAAGCATTATACATTTTAACTAGTATCGGCTTCCTTTCAGCTCAGTCAGCCAAGAAGCAGTCTTTTTAGAGAGTAGTTAGTTCAACATCGCACTTTCTGCGCGCCACATAATTACAACTCGTACATAATAGGTAAGAAACCGGCTACTTGCCAGTAGCCATATGATAACTCCTGATATCAACGTCCACGTGACATAGGAACAGTGTTACCCACATTTGGCTAAAGGAGGCAAAGACCACCGTAAACATGTTTCTCTACCAAATATGCAGCGGAGACTTATAACCAAAGACAGTATTGCTTCTATCGTCAGTGTAGTAGGGGTATACATACGAAGGCATATCTGGCGGCCTTCTGTAAGTTGATCGGTTTAAGCACATTTGCGAAACCACTGAGTTCAGGAAAAATGACCAACTTTCGTTCTTCCGTCTTTATGTTGTGCTTTCTGTCGGAGCTACTTTGTCTTCCATTTATAAGCTTAAGCTTATATTGAAACCGGCCATTTTACTTAAATTCACTCATTTTCAATTGTACATTCAGAACAAACAGTTAAGATTACTTATAGTTCTTGGATTACCTCATATCCTTACCGTCATTTATGTTTTTAAGAAACGTTTCTACTAAAAAGTTGATACTTCGTTTTCATTGTTATTTCGTGGTGTGTAGCGGCAAGTTTAAGCATTTTGGAAAGATTTAAAATAAAAAGGCCACCAAAATGATAAATGTCTCAGTATATATACAATAAACACAATACCACATGTAAAGTGCTTCGTACGGTATTTAGTAACACCCACTCGTTGTTTTTGTATCAGAAATCTCACTCGTTCGATTTCTGATACGTCAACAACTCTTGTGTAAACAGGGGCACCCACAAGAATATAGTTCAAAACCACTTAAACATAGCATTGTTAAACGTATTTTAGTATTAAAACGGTAGATATAGGCATATTTTTATCCCCTAAAAATTTTTCATCTGTTCGGATTTCCTAGCTGAAAGTCTAGTGATTCGAAAATTATAGGGATCAAAACTTACCTATTCGAAAATTTCAGCCAGACAAAAAGGCTCCCGAAAATTGTAGGTGGCCTTTTTAGGGTAAAAATCCGTTAAAAATAGGCGATTATACCATTTTTTAGATGTTCGAAAATCCTAGGAGAGGCAGACAAGCAAGAAATTTTGGTAAAAATGTTCCGAAAATTCTAGATCTCAAATCGTCTTCCGAACAGATACTTTCCGAAAATTGTCATTGGGTGCCCCTGTGTAAATACCGTACGCCAGCACTTTCCATGAAGTATTCTCTATTTAATACCTATTTCAAACAAGGTTGTTTCCGTGAAACATGATCCATGATGGATGATCCATGTTTCATAGCCTGCACTATGGTCCCTTTTGTAGCGGGAAGTGTTCATTGGAATTATGGAGACCATGTACCATTTAGAAAACTTGTTGGAAAGTGTTAATAACCTTTGAGAAGGCGCAAATGGTTGCCCAAATGGTTGCGCAAATTCTTAAGCGCGATGGAGCTGAAGAATTTCATTTTTACAATCGCACAGCAAGAAATTACAAGCCATTTCGTTTAACAACTGCTACATATGATTATAAACTGAGGGTTTTACTGCTTGATTAAGCTGCGCTTTTCGGCTAAAATGCTGATTATTTCAAAAAAGCAAATAAACACAATTCCTTTTTCTCTCGTTATTTGTCGTTGTTCAACAAACGACTTGAATTTGATTTTAAAACTCGAACCAGAATTCCCACGTGCACAAGTCAAGCAGAGTCTTTGAAAACTTGCAATATTTGCATATTACCACAGACAGAGTTACACCTAAACTTTAATCACTGTCGTCTTAAAAAGCCGTAACTGCTAAAGGCCTAGATTTCAGTGTTTTGAAATAATTTATCTTAACGTTCTGCTTACATAGCACTGGAGCGGTCATTAGCGTTTGCTGTCGAGATTTCTAGGCTCGTTGTGGGCATGTAATTTACTAAACTTGCACCCATAATGTACCGTGGACTATGAAACATTGATCATGCATTATTCTTCACCGAAGCAACTTTAATTGAAATATGTGTATCAAGAATGTATCAGGCAGATGGTGAGAAGGCTTTCGCAAACATCACGTACCAATGATACTGAATTATCACACGCCCTTTCTCTCCGGAGCGTAGCGGTTAAATGTTGCAATTAAGAACGCAATATTTGTCAAGTTTGCGTCAAACTTTAATATATAGAAAGACAATTGACCATAGTTCTAATTGTGGAAATATTAGTAGATATATATGTGTAATATGATTTCACCTGTTTTAACAAATTAAAGTAAGTAGAACTAAATGTTTTGGTCAGAAGAAAAATACAGTCGAAACTTACTTTACAAACTCTTCATTACAACGCCGGGACAGTTTTGTTGGTATCCAGGCAAAGCTCGATCTTATAACACCCCAAATTAATACTGTCTCTGAATTTAGCGTTATTGATACAATGCGAACAGTCGACATCGATCAACAACCTCACTCACTATTTTATCCACTGTGTGCTGCAAATGAGCCTTACTTATTGCATCAATTCCTCTCACGGAATAAGAAACTCAATAATATTTGAGAGTTTTAGATCCGAGTTTACCGCGAACCTCTAACCGCTGGAGGTCACGTGACAAGTCTTTCGCGTCACGTTTGAGGTTTACGACATGCGTTTTGAACGTGGGGAGGTAGGTTTTCAAGTATGTCATTTACCTGAAAGCTTTTAGCGTATAATTCTTCTTTCATCCCACGTAATGATACAAAAATCTTTTGGAGCAAGTATTTATCCATTAACGGAGGCACAAATTCGGGCGAAATGCTGAATTTGATTAATCCTATTGGATCTTGAAAACAAGTGCCATTCATCGCTGCTGATTCAAAATGGCGGCCGTAAATTTGCAAGAAGAACTAATGTAAGAATTTACAGCTCTTTGCTGCTAGATAACCTAGTGTTACCGAAAAGTTCTTTTATTTTTCATTGATTGATATTTCTTCTATTTCTAAATGGAAAAATAGACCAGAATCCACTTCTTTAAACCACCGCCAATCTAAATCGAATTATGTTTGAACGTCGAACCGCAAACGGGTAACCGCAAACCGCGGTTAGAGGTTCGCGGTAAACTCGGATCTAAAACTCTCTATTAATAAAATGGCTACGTGGAATCTAACACAGCAGAAGTTTGAATTAAGATTTGAATATTCAATAAAAAATGTCAGTATAGACTTTTACTAATTGTCTGTTGCCTACTGTACCAAGATGAGGGCAATAAAACTACTATACTGACATTAACCCGTTAGAAGAAAAAGGCGGATAGGGGGAGGAGGCGGTTCGTCAAGAAAAAGACATCCATAACCTATAGCTGTATACTTAGACTCGATTCGATGCCCTAACAACCTCCCTTGCATCTCGGGTAATGCACTGTCACAATTTATAATAATCAACCACATTTCGTAATTGCTGTCACTATTTGCAATAAATTAATCGCACTTAGATACACCAGCGCAATTTGTAATAAAATTGTATTTTTAAAGCTAAGCAACACAATTTAAAAAACACAACAGTAAAGTGGCGGTATATTTTCTTGCTATTATTTATTTCCAGAAACGGCCTTCGGCAAATGATAAGAAACGATTAGGAGGTGAAGATGGCTCATAATGTGTGGCAGCGGAAATGAATTACACCATGGATTAGTTAACTAAACAAATTACAAAACAGCGGTGTGTGCCAAGCTTTGCTCGTAAAAAGTTATAAAATAATAATAATGATGATAATAATAATAATAATAATAATAATAATAATAATAATAATAATAATAAAATGACTATGCGGAATCTAACACAGCAGAAGTTTAAATTAAGATTTGAATATTCAATAAAAATGTCAATATAAACTTTTACTTTTTTAAGCTTTTATATGATCTGAATTCAAATTTCGTACTAAACCTGGGTTATCTTAACCCAGCTTTGAAGAACCCGGCCCAGGGATTGACTTTTTAATAAACGTTTTTAAATGAATTACGTCGTTGTTCAGTAAGACCAAGAAAGTGTCAAAACGAGAGTCAAAACCGTAAGGACAAGTTCAATCTTCTAAACGGAATTTCTTCGGGAAGACGTTGGTTTTCGATACAATGATAATGTAACCTGATAGCAGCTGCCAAAAGATGAATACCCAATATAATTAGGGACGGACCATTAGAAAAGTTATGGGGAGGGTGGGGAATTTTTGAGCCGCAGGAATTTTTTTTCGTTATCAAATTCCTTCTATGAATTTTTTTTTAGGCCGTAGCATGAATATTTTTTAGGGTTAATTGGCGTGCATGAATTTTTTTTAAATTTAATTTTGCCTTGCGTGAATATTTTTTTTGTACTTCGCCCCCCCCCCCCCCCCCATAAGTTTTCTAAGGGTCCATCCGTTAGAAAACTAATATCGGCACTATTTCCTAACTACAGGCTAACCAGGTGTTATCAGCGTTTTAGCAGCAAATAAGCTACTTGGGCTTGTTAATGTTAATGCTGTCGACGTTTCTGACAAACGGATGCAAATAAAGTAAATGACTTGAAATTTCACTTTAACCATGTAGATGATTATGGATTAATCAGACCGATTTAAAACAAACACTGGTTGCTAGGAACAAACTGAAATTTATTTCTTCTTACTATGGGAAACCACTTTGAGAATCATCAATCTTGGGCTCAGGAACCTCTAGCTACTCATACAAGGGACGTGACATAATTTATCCTTAAAGCAAATTATTTGGAAACTGAAGAAACATTACTTAGGAAAGTAGACTGTTCTATGCCATCTTGTGAGTAAGAGTAATCTCCGGAACCGCAGACCGCGGTCAAGGTTTATTTGTTGTTGTTTGTAACGTTTGAAATCAAGTTTGGAAGGCAGTATCCATACATATTTTGCACGAAGCTAGGATTTGGTTATTCACTGGAAATTTCTCGAGTTCTATAGCGAATAAAGACTAGACAACACACACATGGTTATTTTATAAATTTCTATCACAATATTACCGCTAGATAAAATATTAAAAGATAATTACAGCACGACCACTGAAATGCAGATTCGGTAAAGCAACCCGTTGAGAAGATAGGACCAAGAAAATGACTTGAGACTTTGACGTTCTGAAGGTACGATGTCATGATCACTAATTGCGAAAATTGACATGGAGTAGAAACTGGGATGCTTTGTTACAGTTTTCAGACAATTTGAAACAAAGAAAAAAATGTTGTGGACTTACTTACATGAAGCAAAGGGGCACCTCGAAGCTCTCAGAAAGAGTTCCTTTTAAGGTGGCCGGAACCTATTTATATGCGCGTTGGTTTTGATTTTGAATCATGTTTTCCGGCAGAAACGGTTTAACCGACTTCTACGATTTTCTTAAAGTTGCATAATTCTCTATGTTAAGTGTGCCAAAAATCAAAGAATTCGGTTAAACCGTTCCTGCCGAAAAACGTGATTCAAAAACATAACCAACGCGCAGATAAATAGGCTCGGGCACCTTAAAAATATCAAACAAAACAATAGATGAATTACTCTACAATGGAACCTCGATAAAACGAAGCGCCAAGGGACTGTCAAAATTTGTTCGCTATAGCGAGGTTTCTTTATATATCGAGGTTCTTTGTCACTTTATTTACTACTTCTGGGCCGGGGTAAAGAAAATCGTTCGTTATACCGAGGACTTGGTTAGATAGAGGTTCGTTATACTAAGGTTCTACTGTGGAAACAACAGAAGGTTTGTTTTCAAAGGCCAATGTAAACACTTTTTTGGCATCATCAAATTTGGCTTCAATAACATAAGCAAGTTTTCAGATAAGCCTTAAATTAACTGAAAACTTGCCAAAATGGATGATATTAAAGTTTTTACGTTGACCTTTGAAAACAAATTAACCTTCTGTTTTTCCTACAATCAGCTCATTTGCGGTAGGAACGTCATAACACCTGGCTCTGAAGCCTTGTGCTTCAATTGGAAGATGAGTAAATAGATTATTCAGCTATTGGTTCATTTAGAATGCTCACTTTGTTAAAACTCTAGCTGAATAATCGCTGGAAGGAAAATTCGTCTTCCTTATGAAAAATGTCTGTCGAGTGGCTTCACTTTGTTTTCATTGTTCTAAACATGAATGCCCATGTTCTTGGTACACCTGAAAAACGAAGAACTAATTGCTCTTGTGTGAACTTCACTTGGAAGACATTCAATTTCAGTTTTCTTCCTGAAGGTGAAAAGAACTGGAAAAAGCCCATCTGCTGTCACATAACTAAGGGTCTTGAAGCCGCAAATGTGTCACTACTTACAGAGAATGCCACTTGCAAGTGGGCGATAAATGTTTCGTTTCCTGTGATCGGTACTTGGCCCAACTTGACATTGAAGGAACTTCCCTGTCCCGTTCTGGTTAAGAAAGAAATTTCGTCAAACACAGCGAAAGACGCTTTAACTGCTCTTAGTCAGACATGGAAACTACTTACCTTTTGCCTTCTGGTTGCTGTCCTTTCAGGAATAATTGTTTGGTTTTTGGTATGTTTTGCAAAAATTCTTCTACTCTTATACCTCTTTTTTAAAAACCAACAGTAATATGAGATCATTCAATAGATAAATAAAAGAATACAATTTAATTACCGGAGGAGTGCGATCACTCGGCCTTACTACATGTTTATTTATCTATTCGTTCGTGCAAAACGCTTAATTACTAACTTTTTGGCGTATAAATTTGCGAGTTCTAAATTTAGTCATATAACGCTTTATGTTTTTAAAATTTACGGTTTCCACTGTTTTTTGCTCAGTTAAGGCGAAGAAACTGAAAATTAAAAAACATAAAAACTGTGCATACACGTAATTCTTTACCGTATATAATAGCAACATCTGAGGGTGTTACTGTGAATACAATCCATCGCAAAATATAAACCTTAAAATGTTTCAGCCAGATAACGATTAAGGTTTTTTATTCATTATAGGATCACAAAACAAACTCCGGACACTTCCCAAAGTCGTTTAAGCACGGAATGCAAGAAGGCTTTTGGTGGGCCATTGTTACCATGACAACCACAGGGTAGGGGCATATTATACTTTACAGTTAATGTGCACACCTGCGAATGGAGTTGACAGTAGCGTCTAGCGAATGCTCACGGCATTAATTTTGAAAAAAAAAAAAAACTTTCAACTCTTTCTTGATAAGAAAATTTACAGAAGGCTAGTTGGCTTTCGTTCAATTGCCATTATTTGAAAGTTCCCCAAACTAGATTATATTATCACAGAGCCTTCCTGGTGCCCTCCAGTTAGCTATTAAGGAGTACAAGATACGTGGTCACTGCGGACTACAGACTACGGTAATAAACGGCGGGGACCTGGTTCGAGATTTACTGAGCATGCTCATTAGCACGTGGTTTCGTGGTCCGTCGACTGGTCGCATGCTACGGGGGAGTAGTCAAGGAGATTCGCGTAGTGAGGACTACGTGAGTATTTTTTTATACGTTGCTTTTATGTTGAACAGTCTTTAGGCAATCAAATTTGAGCGGAAAAGAAAAAGTCGCATTTGTTTGCCTGTTTCTGGTTCTGATTACTGACGCCCTTCGAATTCTGTTTTATTACAACAGTGTGTTTACAGCAGATCAGGATGTCAACAGGAGATAAAAGCAGGTAATTCACTATTCGTTATTCAACCACCGAGTGAAATTCTTGTGAAACAGTGTAGAGGAAACAACAGCAAAGTTATTTTACAATTGTTTCAACATTAAAATGAGCGTTTCACACGGACAGAGAGACCGAACACTGAAGTTTTTTCTATCCTGCGAGTCTAACAGTACGTCCAAACCAAGTTCTCCATTCTGAGAAAGAAACCTCAAGCAGAGACACTCGCCCTGGAGTTAAAAATAGCCGAGCAAAAGTGCGAAGAAGAAATCAGTCAGGCTAAAACCACCCCCCCCCCCCCCTCCCTCCCGCTCCGCCGGGGCGTAATAAACGATCGTTCCCTAAAGGAGAGCTGAAGAAACAAAGTTAGAAGTGGCTCACGAAGATGCTCTTGCTATTGAGGGTTCTAATCATGGAGATATTGACGATAAAGATTTGGCGGGATTACCTGTTGATGGTGTAGAGAATCGTTTTTCACGTTTACATCTGAAGTCAGCTTCCAACACTCAGACTGTTGTTGATGATAAACGTTCCGTTGGTAAAGAATCCTCAACCGTTCCAGGCGTTGAAGAAGGCGATGACAGTGGAGAAATTAAGCCAAATGTAAAGCCGGAGACAAGAAAACCTCGAGGTGGAAATACGATGTGCAATCTACCTGCCACAGTGAACCCAGGTGAGCCACAAGTCAAGCTAGATCAATTTTTTCAGAAAATACTTTCAGTGTTCACTGAAATTTTCAAACCAAGTGTGCCAAAATTTAGCGGAGATCCACTCGAGTACTCGAGGTTTAAAACAGCATTTAAAGTGGAAGAAAGATGACAAAAAGGAGGTTTATGAGCCTACAGAGAAGCGTAAATCTCTGTTAGATGCAGAGGAAAGTCGCGTGGACACTGTTGTGTCCGTAGCTAAAAGGCGTGTAGATCAATTCCCAATCATAGTGAAAGAACATAGTTAGCAGATGAGGCAGTATTAAGAAATGGTGTCGGAGTTAATGGGCGTGTACAGGGAACACAACTTTGTTCATGAGTTAAACTCGCAGATACCTGAAACAAACGTTGCTAAGCTTCCTGTTGGTCTTTGCGGTAGATGGACTGAGTCTGTGGAAGGAAAATCGAAACGGTCTACCTGATAGTCGTTTGCGAATTGGCTAGAAAAAGAAGCGAAAATGTGCGAGTCAAAGCAGAGGTGGATGCTGGAGAAACCAGAATGGAGAAGGTTTGATTCGAATAAGAGTCATTTACCTAAAAGTGCTTCACGTAAGTCTGCTAGCAATCCGGTGCAAGGACTGTTGGCGGGAGCAACACAAGAGGCTCCCTCAGGTGATGAAAAGTTAACAAAAAACTGTCCAGCTCATAACTCGACAAGTTATGCGTTAGAGGAGTGTAAGAAGTTTAAGGAACTGCCCACTTGAGAACGAGAAACTCGTTGAGGAACATAAACTTTGCCTGTCTTGTCTATTGCTGGGCCATCGGTTGAACAAATGCAATGCTAAGAATGGATGCAAAGTTGAGGGCTGTGCTATGCGTCACCATAATCTAGTTCATGAGGTTGACTTGAACATTATTGAGGGATCAAGAGCGAGAAAAGCAGAAAAACTGGCAGTGGGTGAAGGAGCCCAGAAACGTTTTGTTCCGGAGGGTGATAACAAACCTCTAAATCCGTCAAAGAAATCGCGGGAGCAGTGTCATCACTCGGTGTGTTTAGGCTGCGAGATTGGTGGTCGTGCGTTGGTTGAGGTGCTGCCTGTGGTTCTGTTCTCAGATAAAGGCGAGCAACAAGTTATGGCGTTGCGTGACTCAGGATGTAACACAACACTTATGGATGAAGAATTGGCTCAGTCACTTGGTCTTAAGGAACATAAAGAACTGCCGTATTGCTAGAGTTGGAAGAGAAGGGGTGAAGTACGTATTGAGAGATGTTAAAACGTTTCCTAATCTACGTGGTCCGGACCAGAAGATAAAGTGGTCGGCAATTAAACAGAACTTTAGCCACCTTAAAGGCCTTGGCTTGAAGCACACGGACACGCGTCCATTGCGACTGATAATAGGAAGCAACAACACAGATTTGATTCTACCAATGCAGATTGTGAAATCTTCAGAACAGTCACATGCTGACAAAGTACCATAGGCAGTCGAGACACCTCTCGGTTGGGCCGTCACCAACTGGTTACCCGGTAACAAAGAGTGGCATCACCATAAAACGCGTTTAAAGTGTATGAAACAAGTGCAGGCGACGAGGAGGAGTTGCAGCGGTTGCTTACTGCTCCGTCGGAGGTAGTAGAGTCATTAGGTGTGGTGAAGCTTGCAGATCTCGTGCGCTCAGTTGAGGACAGACGCGCGTTGGCAGTAATGGAGCATACGGCTAAGAAACTGGAGGATGAAGACGCTCATGTGTCAGGGCTGCTTTGGCGCGAGGAAGACTCATCGCTTCCTTATAACTATGACATGGCTGTGCGGAGACTTGAGTCGTCAGAGAAGAAGTTTAAACATAATCTCGAAATTACAGACCGATATGCGAAGTCAATCCAGGATGAAATTGAGAAGGGTTATGTGAGAAATCTAAGAAAAGAGAAAGTATGCACTGACAGCAAAGTGACTTGGTAGTTACCAAGCGTTCTCTGTTTGGGACCCTCGAGGACTTCTCCTCCCGTTTCCAATCAGAAGGAAGATTATCCGTCAAAATCTGAATCGCTTAAAGTACGGATGAGATGATGAGCTGAAAGAAGCTGATCTTCGTGAGTGGTGAGAATGGTTTAAAGAATCAGAGCTGCTTGAAACAGTGCAAATTCTGTGGGCGCTATTCAGCCGAAACGAGCTATTTCGAGAAAATGTGAATGTGTTTTGTGACTTGAGCCAAGATGCTTACGGAGCGAGTGCGCACCTTAGACGAGAGTTTGAAGATAATGTAGGTGAATTCAGACTAGTCGCTGGGAAAGGTCGAGTTGTGCCACTTAAGGCACAGTCTATCTGTAGACTTAAACTAATGGGAGCTCTTATTGCTGCCCGTTTAGCTGAAACACTGGCAGCAGAGTTAATGACAAAGATAGAGAAGATAACCTTTTGGAGTGATTCTACCACCGTTCTTCACTGGTTTCACCAGACCAGCTCCAACTACAAGGCGTTCGTGGGAAATCGAGTATCCGAGACTCACACAATCATGAGTAACCTGGAGACTACACTAGGGCGGAGGACGGTGGGTTGGAGATACGTGCCGACGGGTGATAATCCTGCAAATGATATTACCCGGGAACTCCACCCTGTGAGATTATACGTGAAGCATCCCTACAATTGAGCCTGTGTTGGGGTGGAAAAGATGTTTGTCCCTAGCGAAACTAAGAAGAGTGCTGGAGTACGTGAGAGTCTATACGGGGATTACAAGAGACTTATCACAAAACTGTGTTTCTTAGATTAAGGCAAGACCTATTGTAGGTTTAGAAACTGTAAATCGACTTGACTTTGTGTCGCGACGAGGGGCGGGAATGTGCCTCAGCTTCCGGTTTTAGGCCCGGTTTTGAGTGACAGTTAAATGAACACGTGACAATGAGGATTGAACACATGTGTTTTGAGTCTTTCGCATTGAGAACAGTTGAGTAAATATTTCTGTGTTTTATGGTGTCGACTCCTCGACAGCGAAATTAATGGAGAACTGTGATACTATGACCAAATTGGGAGTGTTATGTCTTACTTTGCATTTGAAATTAATGTTTTTTGAATTTAAACTTGTTTCCCAACATAAAATAATTTACTGACTGGAGACAGCAGCCTAAGGACAGTTTTAATGTTGCTGTTGATCAGCAGGTGATAAAAATCTCAAGGATGCAATTTTATAGCAAGAAAATATTTTTGATGCTATGTATTAATTTTATAAAATATCCTCTTTTTTACTGGGCCGTTTCGTTGGAATGAGGCAAAAAATACTCTGCTCCTACGTGAATTATACTCCTTGGAACCATTTCTGCACAAAGTTGGCAGCAATGAAGCTGGCCAGAAGTGGACAGAAGTAACCGTAAAACTAAATTGTTTCCCAATCGGTCTTTTTAGAGACATGCCTCGGGATCAGCGTAGTGTAAGAGAACAAGTTAATAAGCTGTTAAAAGACTACAAGAACAAGAAAAACAAGGACGAACAAGCAAGTGGGATCAAGCCTGATCCACCAACAGAAAACGAAACATTGCTTGACTGAGGAAATAGTTGAGACCATGGATTCATTCAACAACACTTCGCGTAGGAATTGCAAACAGCAAAAACGATGATCAGAAGAGGAACGATGCACTTGCATGTAGAGATAAAGCCATGACCACATGGGCGAAGGCTAGAACAAGTGGTGAAGCCTCTCATTCTGGGGACGAAAGTGCCACAGAGAAAAAGAATGCAAAGAGAAGAGGAAGAAAAAGAAGAGCTAGTTCTGATCCTTTCCAGTATTTAGCAGAGAAAACAGCTAAGGAAACAGACCACAGAAAAGAAGAGCTGGAACTTCAAAGACAGAAGCTGCACCTTTAGGCTGAGCAGCAAAAAGAGCAATTCGAAGTGCAAGAAGAGCAGATGAAGCAAATGATGCAAAGTCAAATAAACACACAAAGCCTTATTCTTGCTCTATTACAAAAACGTACAAAGTGATAACATTTAAGAAATTTGTTGTTTGAGAGCATGGTTATTTTGCCATCCTACTCATTCAATTCAAAGGGGCATTTTGCAGTTTCTGGAGACTCTAATATGTTGCTTTATTTCACAGCGCCTTTAACAAACTCTTGCATTTTTCTACTAGTCATCAAAAAATCCCCCCAAAATCCATAAGCATGCGTGGTGAACTTTGTTTGGTAAATTGTTGTAAGTAGAAACAAGAGAAAGGATAACTTGCTTATTATATTGTTCATGTTTTCCATAATACAGTAATTTAATAATTTTTACCAAAGTGGTCGTGAAATTGTTGTTTCTTTGACAGTTTGGGTCCATTATCTTTTTCATACAGGAATTAAGTTAACAGTGAATAGTCACTGTATTGGTTGATAGTAAAGTTGTTGCACATACCATAGATGATTACCATAGCAACTGCATACTTTACTCCAAGGTTTACCAACTTCAGTGGAAAATAAACTTAGTGTCAATCAGAGTTTTCTGTGCCCTCCTTCACCGGTTCAGACCTCCTCCCTTACCCAACATCCGGCAAACAAAGACAACGCTGACCAGCGTTTTAAAATCTGATCAGTGCTTCATAAAACGTCATAGGTTATTAAACTAATTGGCCCCTTTGTCCTGGTTTCAAGTGAACATTTGTTTTAGTCTTTTTAAAGCCTTGCTGCTTTCTCTTTTTAAATTTCATTTTGACGGACTGAAGACTCACCAGACACTAGCAGGCTTGTATGAAAAATAAAACCTGAATTCCTGGATTAGGTGCTTGAACAACCATTATATTTTATTTGATATACTATGGTGCCAGTAGGCCAAATAATCTTGAACAGTTGGTGGATCAAGTTGAAAATGTGTTGATGTTGTGGTACTATAAATGCAGGTGAGAATATTTCTGGACAGTGCCGAAACTATATACTGCTTTCCAATTGCGCTTAATCCTAACTTTAGGTTTTTCTTGAAATCTATGAACTTGAAGGAGTTGGAGATATCGCCAAATAGCCATTTCACCGGGGTGTTACGAAAACTAAGACCCTTGAAAACTAGGACCTAAGACCCGTCTCAGTTTTCTAGATTACGAAAACTACTGAAGACCCCCTAAAGTCGAATCCGTCGAAATATGAAGTCGAATTGTAACCGAAATAGGTCTAATCTAACAAATTATCTTCTGTCCTATTCTTTCCACCTAGTTTTAGGTCAAATTTAACGTTAAATTTATGGGTCTTAATTTTCGCAAATTTCGAAAACAAAGATATCCCTTAGTTTTTGTTATTACAAAACTAAGACCCCCTACAAAACCAATCCGTAAAATATATATGAAGCCGAATTACGACCGTTCAAAGACTATCCGTAAAAGAACCAAAAACTTGAAAAACTATATCATCTGCGTGCTGACGATCCGCTTCTTCTAATAATTTGCAGACCGTATCAGTATTAAGGGTTTAAAAAGAGGATGAAAAGCCATAGACTACCTGGGTATAATTGTACCCTGAAAATATACCTCGCCGATTGGTCTATAATTTTGGTTCTTTAAAAATCGTAAAATTGGCTTTCCACCGGAGATGGATTTTTGCCTTCGTGTCTCTGCGGCCGTGATTGCATTACCTAAATATATCCCAACTGGTGTTTTGTTTTAATCGTTTGTTTCTTTTAAAAACGCAAAATTTTCAAGATGATGCCTTGCTAGTACAGGAAATTCATTCATTCATTGATTTTAGCCAGTATCCGTTACAGACTATTTCTCCTTGCCCCCACCCTATCCCTCAACTACCCTGACATTGTAACATTTCACCTGGTTTCCGGTGATCTCTGGGGTGGCGAGTAGCATACCGTAAAAATTCCGAAAATAAGCCCCCGGGGCTTATATTTTTCAAAGGCCCTTTTTGAGGGGCTTATTTCTGGAGGGGCTTATATTCGGAGGGGCTTATCTACGGAGGAAAATTTGCGTTTCAATATCGATTGGGCTAGCCGTATAGTTGGAAGTAAATTTACCGTTTTTGCTTTGTAATACTTTGTATTTGAGGGCAATTTTCCAAGTACAAACCCCCTGGGGCTTATATTTGGAGGGGCGATTTAACGGAGGGTTTTTTGCGCTACCGGTTTGGGGGTCTTATATTTGGAGGGGCTTATACATGGAGGGTTTTTTTTCGGAATTTTACGGTATACTCTCAGAAAAGGAAAAAGAAACGTATTGTTGTGTGACGTTTAACCGATAACTCCGTTGACCATTAGTACGACAAACGCAGACGGCAGACTTGCAGACTGGCAGGTAAACGAGGTAAACCTTGTTGTGGAATACTTCAACAGATTCCCTATCCCTCAAAGTTTAAGTCATTTAAAAGTCTAGTTTAGGAATCTGTTTAAAGCATTTCACAACAAATGTTTACCTCGTTTACCTGCCAGTTTGCGTTTGTCGCACACCGGGATCGGAAGTGGGTAAGCTGGGTCTCCATAGAGACATAGGACCTCCCCCTTGGACTGTAAGCTTCTCTCAGTTTAATGTGTTTGCAGCTGGCCAGCGTCTTTGAGCATCCCTGCATTCGTGGTGTGCATCCTCCACCGGACCATTAAGATTTGCTATCAAACCATTTGGCAGTGCTATAGATTGAATTATTTGCGCATGAAAACGCTCGTGCCCGTTGTATACAATGGGCTGTTTTTCTCCAGAGCGGCATATGGGGTGTACCGTGCCGTCAGTGAAACCAAAAACAATTGGTAAGTGGACTTTCTTGTCTTGTTATAGCACGGGAGTATTCTTGAAGGTAAGTAGGGGTGAGAAATGGCTGATTCCAAGAGGTTAAACGAAACCCGTGTTTATTAAAAACCCAATCAAGTACAGTGTTAGCCATCATACGTAGCTCTGGCACCGGACGTCTGTTCCCTGTGGGCACTTGAAACTCGCCAGGATCCGCAATGCGTTCGATAAAATCGGAATATCATCCTTGGCCACTCCGAAGTGAGCTTCGCAATCGCAGGAGTCGAACACATCCAAACAGAATGGATCAAAATTCCAGTCTGGAAATGGGGGGATTAATATAACGGGTTAGTAATAATCGTAAAGAATAATAAACTCTTCATCATCGAGAAAACCATCGGCATAAGCGATAAAAGGATGTTTCTAACGTCTTCGAAAGACATTTTCTTTTTCAAGCGCAGCCGCATTCTAAGTCTTCGTTGTCACGATCTTAACATAAAACAACAGTCCAATTTTCGCAGCCTTTTAGCGTAGTCGGCCCAGTCCATGCATGGCTTGGACTCTCACGTCCAGAAGTAGTTCGTAGTCCGTAGTGACCGTATCTTAAAGTCCCGATTACCTGAGCACAACCGACGAAGGTTCCTTTATTAAAACGTAGGCTTTTGTAACTCAGCATATGTTTTCTTTCCAGATCATGGTATATATTATTTTAGTATATACTCACTCAGTGCTCTTTTTGATTCAAGCAATCTGATTGGTTCGCTATCTCGGAGTATGACGCTATATTCACTACGCTAGGCGATGAATATAAACTAAGCAAAACAAAATCGCTGTCGTAAACTGGGTGTTTAGTCTGCGTAGCAAGCGTCTCCGTTTGGTTTCGGGGCAAAAAAAGATAGTGAAAGGGGACTTTCGGTTTTGACCGCGCGAGAAATGAAACGTGAACGAAAAAATGAAAGAGAGTAAAAACTCTTTGAAAATACAAGAATATCCTAGTGTTGATGATTTTGCAGGTAAGAAAAGACCACATGGTGTTTGAAAAGCGTGATTTATTGTGAAGTGAGTAAATGTAGCTGACTTTTTATACATACGCTCATGTTTACCACTACCGGGCAAAATTAACGAGGCTGCTTTGTCACTGTTTTGTGATCTCGCGATTTCCTTGCAAGACCAATTTTGCATACAAATACATAGTATAGTATATACAAATATAGTTTATGGAGGAAAAAAGGAAGGCAAATATTTTCGAAAATTGTACGTGCTAGCAAGTTGACAAAGCAAAGAACACTGCAGATAAACAACACTCACCTAGATCGTGGCCGCTGTTGACCACATTTGCCAGAAGCGCCAAAAAAACGTTCTCATTCACAGCGAGTTTACGGAAGCAAATAAAGCTCTATGTTTCTTCTCAGAAGGAATAGTAATTTAAACTTTCGACGTTTTCTTTTAAACCATTGATTCTAAAGACAAAGCTTACAAAAAGACTAGAACTATGATTTGCCATGTTTGAAGATACAGTGTAAAGATCTAACTTTTGCGCATCTACTGTTTACGGCTACATGTTCACGCATAAATTCACCCGTCAATCAAACTAATCGTTTTTTTAATTGTTTCCTTTTCGATTCTGCCGAGATCATTTTGTGTGTATATACTAAAACAATCTATATAATGTTGAATAATTGTTACGTTAAACGTGTTTATAATAGAGACCTTCAGATTCGAGGACGAGAATGACTACGAGTACGAGATTTAACTTACAGCCGAACTCGTTGTATCGCCCTTTGCGTTTGCAAACTTCGAATAGGTTTTCCTGTTACGTCAATCATTTGAGTAGTGTGGGTGGGGTTAGTGGAAATCACAATGCAACGCTCTCGCCCAGCTTGGCCCGCAAAAACAAAACTGATAATGACTCTAGACTGCTCAGGAATAGCGAAGGAAATCGCGATGATGAGTGGAATTTTTGTCCAGGGCAGGAGGCAGACATTGCTTTTTTCTTGCAAAAGACAAGAATAAGAAAGATCAGAAAAATCTTGCCCGAAACAGGGCGATCAAAAGCAACCAACCTTGAAACACAGAAACAAACAAAGTGGATGAAAATGCACTAATGACAAGTACACTTGTGTTTCCTAAGAGGTCCGCTAAGACGATTGAAGGAACAGAAAAAACAAAAATTCCTTCGAAGTTTGCAAAACGCGCAGCACGAAACAACAAATTTGGCTGTGAAGTTTTTTTCGTGTATTCTCAAAAAAATAGACACCCCGGAAAGCTTCATTGTACTTTTTTTTATTATTAGAAAAGATAGCTCTGTTATCTATATTGAAGGATGGAAGTTAAGCCCTCTCTCGAATGGCAAAATAATAAAAATTCTAACATTTGATAACTCGTTTCCGCCATTACGACATTCTCGCTAAAACTCGTATTAGAATGAAGACGGCTACCAAGCTTTCAAGCCAAAATGACGCTGGTTCACGCGCGCGCAATACTTGGTATTGAGGAAATCTCGTCATCGTAGTCGTACTTAGACTGTTCAAAGTCCTCTATTTTTCCGTAAGATCATCGAGATCGAGCGCTTTGCGTTACGGGCTGCCATCTTGTACATTTGAAAATCAAGATAGCCGTGACGGTAAGACGCGGTATATCTAAACGATCTCACGAAAAAATAGGGGACTGTGAACAGTCTAAGTCGTACTCGTCTTAGAATCTAAAGGTCCTAATGTTTATTTTATTGGTAGCTATGGTGACAAGACTCCAAAATCCACACTTGCTCGGGTATATGCTTCGCTGTGGATGATCGTCGGATTGATGTTAATGTCAATCATTACTGCCCAGGTCTCCTCGACCATCACCTCTGAAAACCTGCGCTCCTTGGATGAAGAGTTTGGCAAAAGGGTACAATAGCCACTTAAGAATTTATGTATTTTTAAAAGCTTTAACAAGGAAACGAAGAAACTCTAAGTGATATCGGCAAATCCCTATACAGCCTACGAACACTTATTGAATGATCAGGTTGCTTTTTTGTATTTTTTTTTCTTAGCAATTTAAGTGGTGTTTTAACCCTCGGACGTAAAATTCACACCCCCACCGTGGTACAAGAGCAGGAAGCGGTTTCATGGAACCCCTCCCCAGAGTTTTTGATTTGTTGCAGAATTTCGAAACGATTTTGCCTTCAGTGGAAAGCCTTTGACGGTCTCTCAACAAGATGAGGTATATTTTATGGGTGGTGGCACTAGCAGAAGCCGCCATCTTGGATTTTACCAAGAATTAGAAATCAGGTTAAAATCGCGATAAATGGTAAATCTTTTGTACTTGACATGTAAAATAACACATAAATAAGCACTTTGCATCATTATTCACAAGTTTTACTTTTAGTATTGAAAAAAGTTGAAAAATGGCTTGACCACCTGCTACTTATGACGTTATATCTCGTAACCATAGTAACTAACCATCACTAAACTTGTCTCAAAATGCGCGCGGGAAGCAAGCTTGACGATTCGCAAAAGCAATACAGCCAATAAATTAATGGCTATATATACTACAAACGGTCCTGGAAAATGTGTCAGCACTAAAACTTTTAACAAGAACAATAAAAAAACTGCTATTTGCCTGTCGATGTTGACCGGCGTTCAAAACAAACCAGTTGTTCAGCTGCTGACAAAGTCTACGGGTATCGAGAAATAACGAAAAACAGGCACATCTCGTAGATGAAGCATTTTTTTTCCCATTTTGTTCCACATCGTTATTTTCAACCGTTTTCGTGTTCGCGAAATGGCAGTTTTCATTTAAGAGCACAGTACCGTTGAGAGCGCAGCTCATAGAACTTAAGGTTTAATTGTTATACTTGAAGACAAAATGCCAAAGTGTGAGAGAGAAAGACCATGTGAACGACAAACAAAGGATTCTCCCTATGTAAAGGGAATCTAAGACAATCTTGGATTCTGGATTGTACGCCGAAGATTCCGGATTCCAGGTACTGGATTCCAAAATTTGCCACTGAAACTACAAGGCTGTTTACATGGAGGGAGGAAGATCCTAGTACCAGGAAGATCCTAGAAGGCGGAACAACTTTACGTTGGGTTTACATGCAGACATTTTGGTCTGTGTGGTGCCCAAATACAGAACGTTGGAGAGGGAATTAAAAATGGCGGGCGACATAAACAGACATACAATTTCGGCCCTTCTGTTCTCTTTACTGGCGTTAACAACCACCTTTCAGCAGAATTACTGCAATAATCAGCTCGTGGTAAAGGCCAAACGAAATGGTTGGCCTTTATTGCCGTGATTAGCCACTGAACAAGCCGCCGCCGTTTATGTCTGGTTTGTCCCTAGTACTAGGATCTTCCTAGCGAAAGCAGTTTACATGGTGCTAGGATCTTCTTACCTGTTAGCTAGGAAGATCCTAGCACTAGGGACAAGTACAGCCCTTTGCATGTAAATTGAATACATAAAACATATGGCGTTAGGATGATCCGCCCTCTAGCATCTTCCTGGTACTAGGATCTTTCTCCCTCTATGTAAACTGCCCCTAGGATTCTGGATTCCAAGCGTTTAAGTAGGAATACAGATTCCTTGAGCTGTATTCCGGATTCCACAGTCAAGGATTTTTTCCGGATTCCAAATTCCACAGACCAAAATTTCCTGGATTCCAGAATCCACATGCCCTTACGAAAAGATTGCTCACCATTAGCCTCAGGGAGTGTAGCACCATCGTTTTTATCTTTGACGTTTACTCAGCCCAAAGGGGATAGTTTTCTGCTTAGCTTCAGCTATTCCTTTAGTATTGATATCTAAATATGCTCTTCGTAATACTGCATAACGGTTTTGAAAAAATTGGAAAGGAAAATTCGCATTTGACGGGTCTAGTATGATACTTTCCAGGTTCATTAACCACAGTTAGCCATTTCGTGAACACCTAGGTTTTGTTCGACTCTCTATTTTCTGACTATCTACAGTTTCAGTCTCCTTGCCCGTTCGCACCTTTATCATTTAAAAATTTCCTTCCTAGACTGGAGTTCCAATGGGAAGCAAAGAATTTTTTGAGAAAAGCAGCTTTGAAGCTCATTCAGTGACTGGTAAATATACTTTATTCTAATGATTTCTTTTAAGTTTTTAATCTAAATTAGTTTGTGTATATAAGGAAAAATTGAACTTGAAAACGTTACTCGACGTTTTGATGTTTCCAACATCATTATCAAAAGTGAGAAATGTTAAGGTTAAAAGTTGTTTAAAGAGCGGAAGTTTGAATCACTTACATGTATTCGTGCGCGCTTCATTGTTCTGTATTGGTTTTTTCATAGAAAAGCTTAACAATAGGTGCAGTTACACGGGACACTTCTACCGTGGAAAATGGGTAATTGGCGTGGTGCGTGTGACCGGACTGTCCCATGATAAATTTACCATGGAAAATATCCATGGTTACGTCAAAAAGAAGAAAGAAACCGCCCATGACATTTAACGTGGTAAATAGCTGAGGGTTTTCGATACCCAAGGCAAACAGAGCCAATCAGGTTTCTTCATTTGACACCAACATTAAACCACAAAAACTATAATTTATTTTTCGACATTTTTGGCATTTTTTTAAATTTTACCTTCTTGAGCTATTTAAAAAAAATAGCTCATTTCTCTGTGTGCTCTGAGCGTATGTATCTTTGTGGCTGTGTTTGTTATGATGTGTGTTAGAGGGGCCAATAAGGTTGAAAGTACTATGATTTGAAGCTAGGAACCGACGAGATTTTGGCATCTAAACCATGACATTGTCAAAAGTCAAACAAGGGTACTTGTGACTGTCCCGATCTTGGTTCTTCACAATTACTAGTTTTTCGTCTTTTATTACGGCTAAAGGTGTTTAGAAGAATAACATTTAAATATCTTCAGGATTCAAACACTAAGCAGTAATGGAGCTGTTTAGGGGCTCTTGTTTTTGTGTGGGTGCTGCTTCGAGACATTTCTGACCTAATTTGGCTACCTCGAACGGTGCAACGCACGTATTTGTTAAATTATAAGTTCTGTTTCATCTGCTTCAAGGTAGACTATAAAGGATCATATATTTTTCAAAGTGCTTCAAATGAGACGTTAATAACTGATATTTAGATATGGACTTTAATTCGGTAGTATGCGGCCTATAAATTGTGGTTTTAGAAGTTTGAAAGGAAGCTTATTTTTTTTGAAAGCTATACCGAATAAGTTAATCCTGTAAATATAAGCTTTATTCAGTCTCGCTTACAGAGTTCAACAGACCTTTTTCGTTCCGGCAAACGTGAATTAAGTGAACAACATGATACATGCTTGCTGCTTAAGAGTCACCGATTTCCTTGAAGATACTTTCCCCCTGATTAAGACAAAAACATCATATATTTAGAAAAAAGTATAACTAGCAGAAACACATTCTGCAATCCTTCATTTCCTTATCTTTTCTGAATGTGCTCTTTTCATTTGGGCATTTTCACTGTAGAATATTCCACAGAAAAGGATCTTTTAAAGAGCCTTGAAAATGGAAGTGTGGACCAGATTTGGCTGTTTGAGTGCAAAGCTAAGGCAGACTTCCCTCTCATGGTTGTAAAAGTTCATCATGAAGCACCAGAAATCGGGGTACAAATAACGACACGAGATACAGAAGATGGTCGGCATTTCTCAGATTGGGTTGAGAACAATTTTGTTGACGGAGATGATTATGATGATGAAGATTGCAGATATTCGTTAAATGTGGCACCAGACCAGAATATCCTGGTGGCTGACGCTCACACTCAGGGGTGTTCAGATGTAAGAAAATTTCATTTTCTATTTTATTTTAAGCATAAGTTGTGTTATTGTCTCGAATTCTCCGATACGAAAACGTCCATTCTGCATGAACTAAATCGCAAGAAAACTGTAAAAATTGAAATAAGTACTTTAAAGTTAGTCAGTTACCATTGCTAGCCCCCTTAGCGTCATGTGCATGTAAACCACCTCCTCCGGCTAGCACGGTCACAATCTTTCTCTGTCAACCCCTGCCCACTGATTTTCTTTCGTCCCAAGTAAGGCAATCCAGGACAGTTTATCTGGATTCCAAGCCGTGGATTCCGGATTCTACGCACTAAATTCCAGTCTTTGTCAGTGTAACTTGGATTCTGAATTCCAATAAGAGTGAATGATTCTTTCTTGATTCCAATCGTAAGTAGGATTCCGGATTCCTTGAGCTGTATCCTGGATACCAAAGCTCAGGATTCCGCATTCATCAAGCAAATTTTCCCTAATTCCGTACAGTTCCTCATGCAAAAATTCGGCGTGTTCCGCCTGAATCCGGATTCCCTTGCAATCTAATAAGCGTTTGAAGAGGTGTGAGTGACCGGCGAGACTCGAATCCGGAGCATCCTTAGAGTCTAATTCTCTGGGCAATCCACTCTGCCTTCTCAGTTTAATTTCTTGTGTATTTGAATTTGTTTTTTCAACAGAAGCGCTGCTTTCATTTGTTAGACTATGGCAAATCCCGTAGCAGTCTGAAGAAGAATACGGAAAAGAAGATGGAATTGATCGATTTCTTAATGTGTGGCTTGGCGGGACTGCTGGTTGTTCTTTTCATTGTTGGAGCACTGGCAGAAACCTGCTTAAAAAGGCTAAAAACCAAGACAAAGAAGCCTCTTAAAGGTCCGTTTTACATTCTTAAGATACGTTAAAGATTGTCTTGACAAGCTCTTGACCCGAACTTAGCTGACATAAGTACGTCAAAACCGAGGCTAAGAGCTACAACGGCAGGATGCGCCAGCGTACTAAGTCATAAACCGCTTTCTTCACTTTTCCTACTGCCCGGGTATTTTGGTCGCTCTTTGCTATTCACTCTTAAAGCACCGAGAACCAATAAACCGTGCCGGAATCGGGCAGTAAGTTGCCTTGCCTCCACTGCACAATGAATTTGGCAGTAAATAAGTCTTGCATGATATGGTTAATAAGTAATTCCTGTGACATGCGAATTAGCGTCTAGTTACCAATCTAATCAGTGAATGTATCAAAACAAAAAATAGCATCCTCCAATCATACGATGTTCAAAGGAGGTCATGACCAAACTTGAGTTAAAATGAACGGCGGACTTGTCCATGCATGTCATTTGTCTCTAAATATTTTGAGCAGTGACGTTTGCGGTTACAGTGGTAATATAAGCTTTAGTTACCACTAAGAAGGGTTTAAGGAATGAGGTTATTAGCCCACCGCCCACATCACGCAGAATGCAGGGACATCATTAATTATTCATAACCAGCGAAGCGGCAAATTTGAATGCGAGTTGGTTGGGAAAAGCTCCAATAAGAGAAGAAAGGGCTGAAATTAGTCAGGTAGCGCTGACAAAACTTGCTTTCAGTGCTTTTCAAAAGCCAAATCCTAGAACCCTAAGGGAGGTTTCTTGAAGAAAAATGGTGTACTTACTTTTTGAATCTAAAACGAAAAAGATGAACAAGCTAAGAGTAAGCATTATCCCTTTTAACTTGAAAATACAGCAAGAATGGGCGTTTTTAGCACGGACACCAGGCACTTTGGAAAAGAATTTTCTGAAAATTTACGGTGTTTTCAAAAAACCTACGCGCAGCTTTTGAAAGATGGATCTTTTCCCTAGCAGAATCCGTTTTAATTTGAAAATCTGTTGAGTAGAACCACTATCCCTTTCACTTTGAAAACTTCTGGTAGGAGATGTGTTCGAAAATGGCGCGTCTCGAGCAAGCGAGGTATAATTGTCTTAGGCCCACGAGTGAATAGTCTTTTGACCTCGCAGTAAGTTTATGTACGACATAATCAAGATTTCTCGCGCGCTGAGATAAATGGAAAATTTCATTTTTCTTTCTGTGGTTTAACTTTTGAAGAAACAAAATTCCCGCAAAATAAAGCAAAGTGATTTTGTTAACCTTCACTTTGAAATAAGTGCACATGCGCTAAAACGAGTAAACAATAATAGCGTGCTGCATTCATTGTTTAGTTTTCCACCTACATCATATTAATGGGCATCTTATATTAATACATCCTATTAATACCGGTCAGATGTCGCAATGAATAATGCGGAAATCGAGAATATCAACGATAGGTAGCTCTTTTCAGAGCTCTTAGACAACGCGATCAACGTTTCGTATCCACAAGGTGCCTCCCTTTGTGGATGTAAAATATTTCATTTTCTGCGGTCTTCAGGTAAACGGAGAAGCAATCTGGGAATGGCGGTAAGTTTATGGGCGGCTCGAAGATGGAATTTGATTTGCTCCAACGAAGTATTTTATCGATTTTTACCACCAGGATAAGAGCTGCTGAACTAATCTCGGGAACGTGTTGGCAACGTAGTAGCAGTGAGCATCGGGCGCTTTTGTTTTCCTCTCATTACAAAAAGTCAACCTACTACCCCGACATTACGGTTAATGTAGGAGCTAATTAAGTCTTTTGACTTCGCAGTAAGTTTATTTACGACATAATCAAGATCTCTCGCGCGCTGAGATAAATGGAAACTTTCATTTTTCTTTCTGTGGTTTAACTTTTGAAGAAACACAATTCCCGCAAAATAAAGCAAAGTGATTTTATTAACGTTAACTTTAAAATATTCTCAAATGCGCGATTTTGCAAAAAAAAAAGGAGCTAAAAGGAGACAACAATAATAGCGTGCTGCATTTATTGCTTAGTTTTCCACCTACATCATATTAATGAGCATGCATCGTCGTGCATTCTTGGCAGCCAATGGTTGAAGCGCTTTCATAACGTCTAAGCATGACTGCCCGTAATATGACAGATCTAAGAGCTTTGGTGAACTGGAGGTAAATGTCCCGAGAAAAATAGCCATTCTGCGCGATGAAACCCACTATGGAGGACCAGAGGATCACTCCGCTGGCCTCTACCCTTCGATCTGTTTAGCATGGGTGGCCCTCACCCCACCAGGAGTATAAAAAGCCAGCCGACATAAGCTCTTAGGATCAGAGAAACAGTGCAAACGTCCCACCACGATAGTGTAGTTATTCCCATGTGGAGGGGATTATAGCTGTCATTTATAAGTCTCATAAAACGCGAAAATTCAGGCGTTTTTTTCCAACAGAGTTGTTTTCATTTTTTGCTCTCTATCAAGAGAGGATAATGGGGCATTATTCTCTCTTATCTCTATTGATGCCTTTTTTTGATGCCTTACCCTTCCAGTGTGGTAGTAGTAGCCTTGAGGAAGAGACAAGGATCAAGGAAACACTTCAGCGACATCTTAACAGATTAACCGTAATTACCATCTTTATTTCTCAACAGATGTCGAAAAGGGAGATACTCACGCAGAAGGAATGGAAAACCCTGGAGGCCCCATGTCAAACAACATTTCATAAAAGATTTTCCACATCGCACAGTTAATTTTTTATATAGGATTGAGGGCCTCTTCACATGAGCCAGTAGAACGGGCTGCATGGCCCGGTTCACGCCGGGACCATTTTAGCCTTGGGTTCATATGAGAAATTTCAGCCCGGTTTCCGAAATGAATTAAAAAAGGCCAAAGATCCTGGGGACGAGTTATGGTGCCAATTTCGAGAAACAACGCAAACGTCGCGAAACACAAAAATTATCGAGAATTCGCGTCTTTCATAGCTATGGCAACTCTTATAGCTGTATCACTGCAGTTAAATGAGATGCTTATTATGTGGAAAATACAGCAGGCAATGGGAAGATGCCGTCCAGGCCGCCAGAATTCATCCCGCTTTCATTCCGGTAACCGGGCTGAAGTGTTCATATGGCCAAAAAATTTTAAAACACTTACCGAGATCCCGGTTGGAAAAACGGAGATCTCGGGAACCGAGCCAGCCCGCCCTCTCACATGAACACATCGAAAATTTTATAAAGGATTTAGAGGTAAGGCGAGGTCTCGGAAAACAGGGCCAGCTCAGTCAACCGGGCTCATGTGAAGCGTCCATGAGAATCTCTTCTTGTAGTTTGAAATGTGCACATGTGGTTGAATTATGATGCGTGGTTGTCCTTGTGATTCCGGCTTTAAGTAATATGTAGTAACAGTAACAATGGTGTCCTCATGAAAATAAAATAAAGCCGTTGTTAAAAGATTGCGCATTATTTCTTATTGACCGATCATTTTATTTATATTTTCAAAACGTGCTGATTGCTCAATGCATCTCATGAAAATTCCGAAAACCCAGAAAACTGAAATCACAACAGGCAAAAAAATATATATATATATATAAAGAAAATCATGAAAGAAATAAAGGAACAGGGAGTTTTGAAAATGGCAACATTTGTTTCCTTCGCTGTAGAAGCTAAGTTGGTTTCAAGTTAGCACTTGATTTATATTAAGCGCACTTGCATATCTTAAGTCGCTTTGTCGATAACATGGCTTCACACTTGTTGGCCAAGTATAATACTTGAAGTATAAGCTGTCAATCTTCTTTCGCGGTAAAATCAGTCACGGATAAATCAAAACGCAATTGCCCACGACGTCGTGTTCTGTATTTATCTAGAATGGCTCAACAACGCTCTTTTCGGCAAAGAAACCGCCTGAGGCCTAGGGTTTGGAGTCGTCAACAAATATGGGTTGGATTGGTCTTAGCTAACCGAGACATGGATCCACGATATACGCCTTACTCATAAATGGTGGACGTGCGGTTAAGACTTGAGCCGAGTACACGAAAACAAGGCTTAAGAGGCATCGTAAAAACGATTGCGTTGAAATTTAATACTCACCACTGTGTACCATTTTGTACACAAAGAGGCCCTGTTGGCCCAGAGAGAGAAACACGCTATTCGAAGAGATGTTGGTACATTTTGTGTTATCACCGTGGCATCAAAAGTTTGTTCCTTACAACGAACAGACTTATCGAAGGATCTTAATTGGTGGTAGTTTGTCTGTCAAAAGAGGCGTTTTACCTTTGAATATTTCCTGGAAAAAGCGTCTCCACGAAAGCGTTCTCCCCCGCCGAAATGCCATATCAGCAACAACGGGGGAAGTGTCAATTAGCTGAATCTCTGTCATCGGAGCATGAAATACTAGTCAACAAAACACCTAGGCCTGAAGCAGAAAACGATATTCTTGAGACGGGTACGAACTTCAATAACGAAACTGCAACGTCGTCAGATTTCGCTAAACACTAACGCTTATTCAATTAAAAAAATTCCTTCTACTGGCGACGAAAATAATCGCAGTAACTCTCCAGATCAATTTAGCTTACTCGACGAAAAATGCACAGACCTTGAAAATAAGGTTTCGGATTTGGAAGGTAAGAATCGAACGCCTAATTCAAACGCCTTCTCTCTCAATCGGTTTACCTCTGATTAGGCAAAGTTATATTCTATGCAGGTTTCCCTAAATATAAAGCGTTCTTGGCAACCTTGTAATATTTAGATCCAGGGATGAGTAATGGAGAAAATGTCAGATACTGGTTGTCATGAGATCATTGACATATCCTCGGGACATTATCTGTCTCCGCCCCAGATCGGTGTCAAAAGAGGGAGGCCAAGATTACTCAAACCCGAAGAAGAATTTTTTTCTTACTTTAACTCTTACTTTATGTCGCTTGAGATAGGGATTTGTAGAAACCCACCTTTCCCACCTGTTTGTTGTTTCTCAGGCAACAGTTAGTAGGATTGTTATCAGTTGGATCATTTTTATGTATCTTCGATTTGGAATGAGTTACACCAGGCCTTCAAGAGAAGAAGTGTCAACAAAACAAATCCTGAATCGAAGATTTCAGGAAAGCATCCCAGCACTAGGTTATACTTGACTGTACTGAAGTGAAGTGTTACATGCCCAGTAGCTTGCAGTAGCTGCACTGTTTGTGCTTCAACTCAGGCAGCTATATTTATGGTCTTCTGGCCATTCAGTCCTAAAAAGATTGCGCAATTGTTGAAGAAGTCTGAACGATGACCGAACAAGTGGTCAAAAGTAAAGACCTTAGAAGACAAATCAGGGAGTGAATGGCCGTTTCTTCACAAACTGTGTGAGAAATATTATCGAAAATGCTGTAAGTACATGCGTAATAATTCAACAAAACAGAAAGTTAAAAAAATTTCAACTTCACATTATCGATCAAAGTTTCGAGCACAACGGTATGGGGATAAGTTACCAAAAAAAGTTGGAAAGCCTTGAAGAGAAAAAAGCAGTGCACACTTCATGCAGGCATCGTGTCTGAAGGATTTGCCAACTTTACACCAAAGGAGGACCGGCCAGCAAACTCACGTGATAAGAACACCCTAGAGACCATCTGGATTATCGTAGACGAGACAACGTACAAAGATCCAGCCCCCTAAACACTGTACAAGCTAAGACAGTGACTACGCTTCGCCTGCCGATGTTCTATACCTCAGCGCTTAAAAAATGTCAGAAAACATACAAGAAGACATTCTGGTTACTAATATTTTAGTTATTCAGTGTTAAATGAATAATGAATGACATACTAAGTTTGACAACAGGTTTTTTTTTAATAATTAGTGAAATTTAAGCGAATAAAAAGTCGGAACGAACTTTTGAAATACCCTGTCTATTTGCGTTCTATTACTTGCGACCGGTCGCCACTGTCGATGTTCTTCCAAAACAAAAACAATTAAATACTGTTTAAAAGACGAAGCAAAACCTCATCCGTGGCGAAACTAAAATACAGCAGATTGCATTTCATAACAAAGATGACGTGCCGTATTTTATTAAATGCGTACAACTCGTGCAAGGTGTTATTATGCTAATTGCAATCACCATCATGCATGCTTCTTTTTAATTTTGACAAAGCATCTCATATGTCTTTCTATTTCTTAAAAAACTTCAAAATTAGTTGCACCTCAGTTTTTACTGTTTACTTTGTTGTGTTTTAGTGAAAAAAACGAAGAAAAAAACTTTCCAGTTAACTTTCAATAAGTTTGTTTACGTGCGGTTGCCGGATTTGCAACGAATTGCGCGAATCACCATGGCGCTTTGCACCCAGTAGGCAAAGTTTGAAGTATATACGTCACTATATCCAAATATATCCAGCGAATTTCTTGTCTATATGTTATGAAAAAATTGCCTCCTTTAATATTAATATACATAAGAATGTTAAAGTTGAGTAATTTTGAACTTTTTTAAACGGAACAGCGAAAGACGATAAGATTAACACTTTCAAATTGAACTCGAATTTAATTAGCTTTAATATACTACTAACAAGTTTGACTTATACGCATACAAACATAAGCATATGAAATCAAACTGTTCATCAATATTTCTATGAAAACAAATTAACTTGTTTCACACTGAAGGCTTAAATTACTAGCCTGCGCATGCATAGCAGGCGTCGAAAGGGGTAGGGGATTGTGAGGAAGGAAAAGGGGGAGGGGGATTGCAGGGAGAGAGGGTAAGGGACGCCTGCTATAACAGACCACTTTTGTTCATTTCTGATTGGTTGATCTGTAATAAGTAACTTATTGACGTGCATTAGTAACAAACAACCATGATGCAAAATCAAAGGAAACGTGTTCTACAGGCACAAGCTCATTCTCGTCCCCAGAGCCCGTCGTTTCTTGGTCACGTGGTCGGGAAACGAGGGAGGTCAAAATATTACCCCAATCATGTAGGAACGTCACGTTGAAACCCGAACTAGAACCAACTGTAATAGCTTGTTTAGAAGGTAGCAAATGCTCACAACGTTTGGTATGCTGGATTTGTCCAAACATCGAGCGGCGATTCGAAGCAATTCTTGTCATCTGCAACGCCGATATTCACAGGCAAGAGCACAGGTTACAACTATTGGACAGATTTTAGAAGCTGGACACGCGACTTTTCCTCAATCTTATACCGCCTTGAATGAACTTTGAAATGGTTTGCAAAGATGTATATAATTTCCCTTTAATAAATTAATCGCGTTTTAGGCCGTCGACAGTTTTGTACTTTGCGACAATTGAGTTTGATGAGGCAAGACCAAAGGTTTTTTCTGTATTCACAAGAAACTGATTTATTGTTTGTCGTGTTTGCTGAGCAAGAACAGTAATAATGTTGTTATATTTTGCTCGATTAAGACATCAATTTTTTTAAGAGCCTCACGACCTGACAATTTCCTGTAAACAAAGAAATTAAGTTTGGACCATGCTAAGAAGCGCCCCCTACTAATTGTGATTGATCACGTATATCGGATTAGGGAGGAAATTGTTGGGCGGACTATACAAGAACACGGGCTCTTATAGCAGGCGCTCCCTTCCCTTTTCCCTTTTTTAGTAATCAAGTACCTCACACCTCTGATTTCAGTGGTCGACTACAACAATATTATATTGCCTTTTATTTTCAGGGATAGGCCCATTTTTATGTCACCGTTTCTATAGTTTTCACAGGCAATTGTGTGAGCTGTTCAGTGAGGTGCTGCTTGACCCCCCTTTTCCCTTTCTCCTTTTTTCGCCAGGGCTAAAAACTACAGATAGAAAAAAAAGGTTTCCGGTTTGCAAAAAAGGAAAATTTCGCAGGCCTTCAAACACACCGGAAGCGTGGAAAGAGCGCTCGTGCCAGTTCCACTTCTCATCACATATCACTTGAAGAGCGGAGTGCTCGTTTCATCGCCCAAACATTTAACCGCCCTAGTTCGGTCTTTTGCTTCCGTCTCCTTTCTGAACTTCCGGCCTCTCAAATGACCCTGACGACATTTTTCACTGGTAGGTTTTCGGTCGCTAAAACATAAGAAACATCTGCTTTCCAAAACTGGTGACAATTATTCCATGAAACTCTTAGCTAATAAGTTTTCTTTAACAGTCTGACACGTGACCTGATGTCGCAAAAAGCCCACCGAAAGATTTTGACGCTGTAGATAATTTTTTTCAAGGTGGAGAACCTCGCACAAAATGTCTTTCAAGACTGTCCTGTTTGCTTTCACTATCCTAAACGCTAAATTCTTCTGCATAGCTAAAAACCCGTGCGATGGCGTAAGATTTCACGAGGACGCAAAGTTTCAATTTCCCAGCGTCCTGCCAAACGGTTCTGAGAATTGGAAAGACCTTGTTTGCCGTTTCGCAAATTGTCTCCTCAACTCAGACAACAGTCCTATAAAGACGTCGCGAGAAAACTATCTAAAACGTGATCATGAATCTTGGATACATGTTACTTTTCCTGTGATATCTGAATCGCCAAACATAATATTTAAACGGCTGCCACGGCCTGTTTTTGGTCGTCAAAGAAACTTCCTCAGGCACCGCAAGCCAGATGTTGAGGGCTCTTGGACAGATATGGAAACTATTCGCCTTTGCCTTATAGCTGCCGCATTGTCGGGAATCATAATTTGGTTCTTTGTAAGTACTTCAATACTTACGAAAATACTTCCATTATTTGGAGAGAACACTATTCATTAACAAAAATGTTTTAACTATTACGATCACGTTACCTTTCATTTTTCATGATGAAGTTTAAAACGCGGTTTTACATTTGATAGGGGAATGACGGCAAACAGTCATTGTACACATTAATAATGAACATAGACAATAGAGCCATGACTTCCATTCAGCATGACATTCGTTTAGTGTTATTGGGTTGGAACGGTTAAATGCTAATATTTTTTTGTTTATAGGATCACAAAGCAAACTCCGGTCATTTCCCTCCATCATTTTGGATAGTCATACGTGAAGGCTTATGGTGGGCCATTGTTACCGCGACAACTACGGGGTAAGTACTTTTATATATTTTTTACGGGTAGCAGGATCTTGACGGAGCATTTATTGTTTATACAGCAGAAACCTTTAAGATAAACGTTTTCATCATGAACCGTCAAGAAATTAATATTTTTTCAGTTTATAACAGTCAACCACCTGCCTACTGCAGTAGTCCACTCGTGCTTTTAGCGCTTCTAATATTTCTGGGAAAATTATGCCATTGAAATCAGTTTGATGTAGCCCTAAATTGCTATCGATGTTATATACTGATTATAATAAACGAGCTCGTGCGGAAAC
Organism: Porites lutea; assembly: GCF_958299795.1. NCBI lineage: Eukaryota > Metazoa > Cnidaria > Anthozoa > Scleractinia > Poritidae > Porites > Porites lutea. The sequence goes on along the minus strand of NC_133202.1, from coordinate 43,277,723 downwards.
GTAACTTGAAGCCAAAGCATGCATCTTCTTCAGCCTTTTGAGTGAAATTTGCATGATATATATTTGGCACGTTTTCCAATTATACTTTAGTAATTACGGCGACAAGGCTCCATAATCAATCTGTACTTGTTAGAGCCGCGTCTCACTTTACTATAAAAGATTTCAAAGGGTTGAGGCTCTTAAGCTACGGGCAAATGTGTTGACAGTGGTGTGCAAACGGTTGCAACAACCCCCAACAATGTTGCGGGGACCTGCAGTACCTATTGGGAACGATACAACCCGTAAGACTTTGTAAACTTAAATTCGACAGCCATCTTGGCGCGTGCGTAGCCTCGACAATCTTGAAAGAGCTGTGCAAAAGGATCCAACATTGTTGCACTACGCTTTGGCGATCAAGGAACAAAAGAAATGTTAGCAGTTGTTGGCTTAAACGTTCGACGCGTCGGTTTCAAACTTTGCGCAGCAACAACTCCCAGCAACATGCAACAGGGTGTGCAAACGGACACAAATTATAACATCCAACAATGTTTGCAAGGGGCTTTAAAAAACTGTCGATTTTACGAACGAGTTCTCCCAGCGAAGTGTCCACTTCGTATTCGTATTGAGTATCGAGGTTTTGCTGCCAAAGGTGCAAATTCTTGCTTGTGAGTTTTGTTTAAATCACAAGAAAGTTTTCAATACACAAAATTTTTCATGGTCTATGCTCTTATCGACACCACAGAAGTAGCGCTAAAATGTTGAAAGCTCAAGGGGAACCACTGCAAAGCTTGACAATTTTTGACGTCATTTATCTGGCCGTTTTTTCAGTTTTTGATATCCATTTCCGGTGAAGGTGCCGGGAAAAAACACGCACGAAAGAAAAAGAAATAATAGGCCATCATCATCACGTCATCCCCATTGTTGATACTCTCATCAACAGTAACTCTCGACCGTTTAGCGCGGAAAAATCGCTGAATTATTGCAAAATGTTCAATCCACTGCTGGCTACGTTTTAATGTTTCTTCCGCAATACTGGCAATAATTAAAAATTTCAGCTGACATGGCTGAAGGATATACATAAATGTGATGTGTTTTTCCATGAGATGAATACACTTTTACTAATCTTCAAAAGCTTTCAATAGGAATCTTAGGGATCAACATAACAATGAACTAATAACGGCGGTATCTCTACCCGTTTGTCAAACTTAATTGCCAAAAAAGTAGGCTTTTAAGACTTGAATTCTCTCCATACTCCGTGATTCTTTTCTATTTTTGTTCTGATAGCGGTTTTTTTTTTAAGTTCATACTTTACTTTCAATCTTTTTTCGATAACAATAACAAGTAGGAGAACCGGTTTCGGTGCTAAAAAACTCTCTATTGCTTTAAACAGCTGTCTGCGCCTAATTGTTTCTTTTCGCTACTTCGATTCTTTATATGTGTTTGGCATAGAAAAAACATTCATTGCCTCGTTTTAAATTCAACACTTATGATCGTTCCCTTAACCTTGCCTTCGTATAACTATGGTGACAAGACTCCAAAATCCACGCTTGCTCGAGCATATGCTTCACTGTGGATGATCGTCGGATTGATGTTAATGTCAATCATTACAGCCCAGGTCTCTTCTATCATTACCGCTGATAACCTTCGACCATTGAATGATGCATTAGGAGATGAGGTGAGTTGAGGTAAGGATAATTATATCGCAGTGCTATTATTTTTGTTTTTATCACCAAGGTTTAAGATTAAACAAAACTTTTAGTTTACCCATTAGGAACAGTGCCTCGGTTTTTTTCATATATTAACTCATAATCGTCTTGATTATAAAGGGTCCTTGCCCCTTGCATCTTTCCCGAAGTCTTGTGACCGTTGAGGCGCTACGGACCTAGCAACCCTTTCCCTCCATTTGATTTTGTATACAGATTCTCTTAGGGCGTCACGTCGCAAAACTTCAAACCTGTCCACCAGAGATGTTATTCTCCCAAAGTTTCTTTTGTCGGCCCTTTCTTCTCCCTCCTTGCACTGTTCCTTGTAAAATCGTCTTGGCAAGCCCTGGTAATCTTGATACATGCCCAAACCATTTTAACTTGCGTTTCTTTAGCGTGGTTAATTTATTCAGTTGCTCGAGCCTCCTCTCTTCAATAATTTTCTTAAGATTTTTGGACACATATTGACGAAAAGCGATAGCCTGGGCTATGAGATTAAATGCCATAAGGGGCATAAGGTTAAGCTGTTATTAAGCAAAAAAAAATAAATAAATAAAAAGCTATGAATGTTTCAAAATATCTTGTACTAAGGTGTAGTTAGTTCATTATTTTAACACCTTAAAGATAAATCTAAATTTTTTGGCAAGATCCAAGACTGCAGTCAAACTGCAATAGTATCAAAGGTACCTAGCAACGCCATGTACCTTAGTGATTACATCACCTAGTAGAGCTCATTAGTTTCTTTCTATTCTTTAACAAGAAATTTTCATTGCCCTTATTGATTGTATTTAACTCATAATCAGGATCATAGAGCGAACCAGCGCCAGTTTCCCTCGTCTTTTTGGGAAGGAGTTCGTGAAGGAGCCTGGTGGGCAATGGTCACAATGACGACCGTTGGGTAAGTAGAATGGGTACCGCCACGTGATATGAGTAGGAAACCCCTTATTTGTTTTCAAAAGATTATGAATAAAATTGCTCCTTTGCGTTAAGTAATTCATACTTGCACTTATGGCTCCCCATAGGATTACTATTCTTGTTTTGATCGTAGAGCTTGAGCGTCTCAGTTACCCCTAGAGCTCATAATAATGCCGGCGGATTCATGGCAAGACCAACCTTCCCGGAAAGGTCGAGGGATATGGGAGACAGATTAAGTGCGATCTCAGTTCTGGCCCTCCACGTTGGGGTTTCATCACATGGGCTAAATACCATGTTCTCTAAAGAGGCACATGTTGTAAACCGAACGCAATTATAATGAAAATCAAAAAGCTCAAACGGGGAAGGCTGCCGTGGAGGAAAAAAAGGAAGTCCTTTCATTGATAGCCGCAAAACTAAGGTCCACCACATATTGGCAGATATTGAGGACTATGGTAGCAGTGGCAGATCCATGGGAGGGGCCGGGGGACCCGGGTCCCCCCTTATTTTTAGACCAAACGGAGGCCCGAAGGGCCGACAATAATTCTTTTGAGCCCCCCTTATCTCAGGGTCTGGATGACCGCCCCCCATCCTTATCTGGAGGTCTGGATCCGCCACTGGGCAGAGGCGGAGGCGGATCAGCACAAGCGAACAAACAGATGACGACATATCAGACCATTGAGTGCTAGGAGTGAGTGAAACTAGATGGACGTTTATAGGATCGATGAGGCTGCTAAGATGACGAGGCATATTAAGGTGGAATGGCCAACATGATCAGCACGAGGGTCAAGTGAGCCTTGATGGAATGGATACTAATCAATCAGGAGAATGGTGAAGGCACGGTTCTATTCGAAATACACAACGCTGACTGTGATACAAGCATTAGCACTGGCGATTAAAACCAAAGTAAAGGATAACCATTGCTGCAGAGTACTGAAGATCCTCAACAATCAAGACATGATCTCAGTGATGGGAGCTCTAAACACCATTTACAGTCAGGGGAGAAAACACAATGTTGGAGTTACGAATAACAGCGGTGAGAGACTATGCGACCTATGCAGTATTGATGGTCTGATTATAAGTATCATTGGAACGCTATTCCTGCAATTAAACCTGCAAAAAGAGATTCACCAGGTGACCATCTTTTAGTAAATGTCTGCATGAGAACATCAACAATGGGGGAGGGGGGGGGGGGAAGTAATGATGGTAGCCGTCAAATGGAGTGACTACCTCCTGGTCAAAACTGAAATGACGGGAAAGTTGGCGAGGAATGGAGAGAAGACGGAAGGGAGAGTTTTGAAGCTTTCAAGTAAGCTGCAGAGTGAGAAGATCGCTAAGAGATGAAAGTGAGGTAAAGAAAAGAGTGAGAGTTAGAATACACATAATGGACTTCTGATCGAACTGGTTTGGGCTCTTCCAATTCAGCCCAAAATCCCGGAAATTTCGGTTAGAAACCAAATGGAACGAGCCATTTCGGTACGATCCGACCGGAATATTTGGGACCACCTTTGAAGCTGGTCCACTTTGACCGGTCAGCTGATGGTGGTTTTAAGGTCGTTCACCACAGAGTCTTAATCCATAGCTCGGCTAATGGTAGTCCACCACATTGATGGTTTCCGTTTAATAAATTCTCCCCACGTCTCGCGAAACTATGATATGTTTCACATGATTTCCGTAATTCTTTTCTGTTGCAAACAGATTTTGGGCAGCTTTCTCGATCTTTCCGTCTGATCTATCACATGCAAAAAACCAACGATCACTTGCCTCGAAATTGCCGCGTTTTGCCTAGCTTTTTCGAAATTGATCTTTAACTCATAAAAGCGCGTTTTTTCTGGCGGGAAATACGTGGTTGCTCAGTGCCCTGATTACTAACATTAGTGATATGGAATAAAGTCATAACATCAGCCACTGGTAAGAGTTCTAAATTGTATCAGGGCATTTTAACATCATAATATCAGACTGTGGATAATTCACCACGCGCCATCTTATATACATGTTTATATACATATATATATCCTGCAGGAGCCATAATCTGGAGACCGTAACTGGATACTTTTTTCGGTAATGGGGCTGGTTTCATCGAAATAGTCAAATGTGCCCAAGCCCGCGCATTTCTTTGAGGGCGCCACTCAAAGAATATAATTAACAAACCAAAATGGCGTCGGCAATTACCTCCGTGGAAAATGAATAAATTCCATTTCTGGCATTATTTCCTCTCCTAAATTTGAGGCAAGACCTTGAGGAGAACTTTTTCGACAATAAATTTGAATGCGTGGACTGTGAATGTGATTCCAGACGTGTTATCACCGTAGTGAGAATTTTTTTGGTAAACCCAGTGAAGAATAGATGTCGTGCGATGCTAGCACGCGGGGAAAAGGAGAGTGGAAAGTTAAAGATTCTGTGGAGCTTCAAGCCATTTTAGAGAGAGATTTTAATTTGATATGCGATTGCTGAAAACAAATTGGCATAAATGTGAAGAAGACTAAACTCATGCTTGCCGGAAGTATGAAAAAAGACCATGTTTGTGCGTCATTTGATGATGTCTACTTACAAATGAATGGTACACAAGTTGAACTTGTGCAATAATGTAAATATCTAGGAGAAAAAATGGACGCAAAATGGAGATGGAAGCCACATATCGGTAGTTTGTTAAAGAAGCTGTGTTATATCCTGTATGTGTTTAACCGAATCTCATACAGTATGTTGCCCAGTATCCGGACACTTCAGTTTAAAATTGCCATAACTTTCCTTTGTTAATCGCAAGAGCTCTGAAATTTTGGCCCAGAAGAAAATCTATCTAGTCCTTAATATGACGAAAGACAGTTTAACTTTTTTGCCTTTGTTTCCATCGCTAAATTAATATTTTTACAGAGCTCCTATGTTGCCCAGTATCCGGACAGCTGGCCCAGTATCCGGACACAACAATAACAACGTAATTGTACATAAATTTCGACAGGCAAGCGACTTATAAGCTTCTCTTGCACTTGCAAAGTAGTCTGGCAATCGATTCCGAAAATATAACCTAGCATCGTGAAATAAAACATAACAAATGACTAGGGTATGGTGGGGAACGCGAGTGGCTGTTTTAAAAATGGTATAATTTCTCACTTCTTTGTCTAGGAACTTTTTCACTGATTTAAGGAAGGCATCGGTGGACATGCCGAAGCCGCAGTTTGCAAGCTCAATTAGCCAACCTGCAAACGACTTTCTTTCTTCATTTTTTATTTAAAGAAAAGCTTGGGGAAGGGACCTCAACCCGACGGTCAAAGGTCACTCTCCTATTTAGTCTGACCTGCAGTGTTGATTTCTTCATGCTCAGTCCCCACAATAAGCCTTCTTTTCTAGCACTAATTCCTCCTTCTTTCACATCTCTCAATCCCTTTGTGACATTTTTTAGACCATTGCAACCCCATTCTAGCAGTCTGGGGAAAGTATGAGAATTCCAGGTTCAACTCGGACGCTTTCAGTTATATATAGAAAATGCAGTCACGCGAAACAAGCGGCGCACACGAAATAAAGTCGCCTCTGAATGAGTGAAGAAAATTTCCATACGGAGTTGGGTCGAATTACATTTTACGACTACATCATATATCCTAAGCTTTAATTATAGTCACTGATATGAAATAAATCTTATCCGGATAATGTACACGGCAAATTCATCGATTCTGTACAGAAAAGAAAAAACTGTCCGGATACTGGGCACATGACATCAAAACTTAGTGAATGTTTCTGGCCTCCGTTATTCCAAACAAATCGAATTTCAAGAAGAATTAATAAATTTTCTGAAAACCTGACTTCCTTAGGAATCTTCACTTTAAAAATAAAACAGTTTCTTTGAAAATATCACACACTACCCTCCCTTTTCTGAGCAGCACTAATTTTACTGCGCAGTAAACAGCGTAAATATTAGCCATGAAAAGTTTACTCACCTGAACAGAACGGCGTTTTCTACGACTGTTTCGCAAGCTTTCAAATCGCCAAAACTTTCATCTTAAAGCTGAAATGTTCAGCTTTCATTCGAAATACTTCGTTTACCGAGAACTGAAAAGGGCGCCTCAAAAATTGAGTTTTTGTTTCAAGTGTCCGGATACTGGTACCGTCCGGATACTGGGCAACATACTGTATGCTAGATGACAAGACTCGCATTGCGTATTTATCGGCTTAGTTTCACCCCATTTAGACTATGTTGACATTGTATGGGGAGATCAGCCTGGTTTGAAATCTGAAATGGATTGTTTACAAGCGTTTCAGAATAGATTTACGAAAAGAATTCTAGGTAAAAAGATCTCATCGTCTGAAGCACTCAATTCCCTCCAATGGATTCCACTGGTTGGACGACGTTTTGCTCTCCTATGCTCTGCGATACAAAATGTTATTAGTATAGGTAATAGTGTGATTAGTAGTGATATTTCGAAATTGTTATACGTCAGACCTGATAGCCGTTAGGCGAGTGAAATTTGAGACAATTTTGAGATATCACTTACAAATCATGCTATTAATTATTTATACTACTAGCCGCAAAAGGTTTGTAATTTTCACATGTAGGTATTTCAAATTAAGCTGAAATACCACTGCTATGAGCCAATCAAATTGCAGAAATTACTCATGTAGTAGTATAAAAGGGGAAATACCAGAGTACCTTAAGACTTTCATTAAAGCTTCAGGAGACTTGCATGGACATAACACAAAAAAAATCTACCTACCTAGAACCCCCAATCCAAGGACCGATTGGGGTAAAAGAACAAGTTATTATAGATGCATTATAGCGACTGGACAAGTCTCCCCAGCATTTTAAGGAAACTCGTGACATGCAATATGTTTAAGCGGGACGTAAAAACGTTTTTAACTGCCAAATATTTTTAGCCCGTAGACGTTTAACCTTTTTAGGTTTTTTTTAGTTTTTTTTTGCCCCTAAGCCTTTTATATTCTTTAAGTTTAATTGTAATTTTTTCACTTTTAATTAGTCTTTCTTGAGTCCGAAGTTTGGCCTTTTTAGCTTTTCGTAATAGTGAAATTTTTAAGTATGATTGTCAGTAACTGACTGTTATTTATTTTGATATTGTTTTAATTTTAGCTAAGGACCTTCGTGAAACCACATAATGTGCCAGGAACCTCCTCTATAAAGATTATTATTGTTAATGTTCAGTGTTATTATTATCATCAGTGCCGGATCCAGACCTTCAGATAAGTAGGGGTCCGGTCATCTAGACCCTGAGATAAAAGGGGGGGGGGGGGGGGGAGGCAACCTCCAAAAGAATTTTTTCGACCCTTGTCGGGCCTCATTTGGTCTAAAAATAAAGGGTGGCCCGGGTCCCCCGGGCCCCTCCCCCGGATCCACCAGTGATTATTATTACTAGTAGTATTCTTATTATCATTACAGTACTCTGCAATATATAACTGCAATAAATTTTACTCGTCTTTGATGTTTTTTGAGTTACATCGGGTACATACAGTATTTTTAAACCAACTTTATTGTCAATTTTCACGCACGAGTTAACCTGTCAGTTTTTTGGCCGATCTAAGAGAAGATCGTTAAAGCGCAAAGGAAGTATTTTTCTATCACAAAAAAGACAACATACAAACAAAAACACAAAATGAGCAACGCATTGAAGCAAAATTCTGTTGTGAAATTCTCTCTCTTTCTCTCTCTTTCTCTTTTGAAATTCTCTTTACTAAAAATTCAATTATTCAATACCTCGCTCCCAGGAGTATCGCTTACTTGTTTCCTCCTTCCTGCAGATATGGAGATAAGACTCCCAAGTCGCTACCGGCTAGTATTTACTCCACCGTCTGGATGATTGTTGGCATGACATTTCTATCAATATTCACTGCTGAAGTTACATCTGGACTGATGTCTAAAGAGTTGAAGCCACATCACACATATTTCGGGAAAAAGTAAGTTTTCTTCCCTCGCATCTATTGTGTGTAAGAGAAATGATTTAGAGCCTATAAGGTTGAAAGGTTGATCCAAAACACCTAAAAAGCTTCTGAATGCGTTTTAAAAAATTTCCCATATTATTCGTTGAACAGAACGAAGATGTAAGATCCGTTTCATCAAAAACAGAGAATATCGATAACAACAAAATTTCGGTAAAGCACTGGCTTACAGTTAATCAAATATTGATATCCTCTTGTTTTCAAACAGTTTTCCTGCACCGGATAATAGATCCATCCACGGTTTTTTTAACTTTTTACATGGTCCCGTTTTTTTCTGAATAGTGAAAATCTACCGACTCCGCTGAAAAAGAAAAAGACCCTAAAAAGCAAAAAAAAAAAAAAGGGCGGGGGGGGAGGGGGGACTATATCTTTGTTTAAGTAAGACGTATCACTTTTGGCAAGTTTACCAATGTTAAGGAGCCCTTTTCAGGGGTGTCGACGGACTTTCGCCCATATATATACTGAATCGAGAAAGTTAAAATTTTCTGATAAAGTAACTCTATTGCTTGACAAATGTACCCTGAGTAAACAATCATACTTATATCTCAATATTAGATTGGAGTCCCTCTTTATAGCAGACGTTTCTTTAAAGAAGAGCTCAGAGGAGCAAAGATAAAAGGTACTGTAATCTGGATATGATTTGTGACGATCAGGTGGTCATATGGTAGTAATATTCCATTTTATTATATAAACACTAATGAAATACCAGGTAAGCTTAATTTGGCGCGAAAACATGATATCTTCACACGTGAAAATAACATGTTATTTTCACATGTGAAAAGATCTTCGTTGCTATAACACCTATAAGTACATAATAAATCGCGCCTTTCGCAGCAAAAAAGTTATTTAAGTGAAATGGTTTGGCATCTCATCGGTGCTTATATAATAATCAAAATATGAAATTTCTCTTCTCGTGTTGAAAAATATTTCACTCCTTCGCTGCGCTCACTCCCGCGGAAATGTAATCTCCTGTGTATATCTAATTAAATTCAGTTTAATAGCCAGTATACCTTAAATTTCATCAAACATACCTCGATACTTGTCGCAATATATCGAGACCTTAAGGAAACGTAGTATGCCTAATATCATGACCCGAAAAAACCTTTATTCATGTGACTACTGGAAGATACCGTATTCCAAACTTATAAACCACTGTATACCGTGTACCCAGAAACCCTGACAGACCCTGTAAAATTTCAGGGATGCACCACTTTCTACGTAGGTGATACTCGTTATAACCAAAGATTCACGCCGCCTTTTCTTGCACCCTTGGCTGACCTGATGAAGTAGCAGGTTTTGTACTCAAATCATTATCTGATGTTGCTTAATGTTGCAGTTCATGAATGACATCTGCATTTATGTATAATGCTTTTTAGAGATCCAACAGAATTCCAACGAAAGTTTGATCAAGCACTTACAAAATAGAACTGATGGAATAGAGAAAATAGTTCTTCGTGGTTGTGAAGAGTTTAATGACGACACATACGCAAAGTTACAGTTTGTACGGTCATTGAGAAAGCACTACGTTGGAATACGCCTCCAAGGTGCCTCGGCCGTGAGATCGTGTGTTAAGAATATGGTGGAGGAGCATCCCGATGTAACTGTATCCTTTGAAGAAGCTACAGAATGCGAGAAGAACTCCAAAATTGATATAAACGAATACGGTTCAAGAAAAGGCTTTGACCATCGAGACGTAATCAGCATTGTAATGTGTGTTTCTACTGGTCTTGTTGTGTTGATGTTTGTGACAGGCTGCGTTTGGGATTTGATGAAGACTAGGAATCTTCCCAGAAAAAAAGAAGGTAAGAGAAAGGTCTGGTTTAAAGGATTCATTCAGTTCTTTCAATTGTGTTTCAAGATCACAACTTTTTTCGTCTCAGGTAAACAATACCGATACGCATAAAGCTAATAAGCTGTTCAGGCCTCATCCGAATTCCGGAATCCGGGAAGAATTTGCCCGCATAATTTTGGAATCCGAAAACCACGAACAATTTGGCTTGTGTAATCCGGAATTCTGGGCTTTGGAATACGGAATACCACTCAAGGAATCCGAAATCCTCCCTTAAGATTGGAATCAAGAATATATAAGTTTCACCGACAAATAGTGGAATCCATCTGGAAACCACGGCGTGCAATCCAGAATCCAAGACTGTCTTGCATTTCCTTACATGGGGTGACTGTTCGTCACGTAAGCCCCATTCCCGCTTCCAGCCCTTATAATTATATGCATTTTCTTGTTTTAGGTAGCGTTGGAGACCATGGGAGCGCAGAAATGAATGCGATAGAAGAAGAAATAGACATCAGAGTGATCAAAGAAGACAAAGATGTGTGAAGAAGCTTGAAGGCCGCTTTAACAACTGAATTTTCAAGAGAATAATCGAATAATCTTTATTATGCTCTTGTCGATGTGCATTTTTTGTATTAAAAATAACGTGTAAGCTAGGAAGCTAAATGAACCAGTTGGTTCTCTTGTTAGCTCCCTAAGCATTTTAGGTTCTAGGTAGCAAGGTAAATGATCAAAACAAATAGAAAAAGAAAAAGAAAGCAAAGAAGGAAGTCCTCATTTACCTGTAGTATGATGCGCCATCGGCATAAAGCAAAATTTATTTCATTTGTTGTTCTGACAGTAGATAACGTATAATTTTCTTCGGAAATGCAGACACTCTTGAGTTGTAAATTTAAATGAGTTGGAAGGTCTTTCCAAATGCCATAAAGGAGATGGATTGTTTGCCTAAAACAAAAAAGCCTGAGAACCTTAGTAGTGACAGCGCCATAATCTTCTCAATGTATTCAAGAGGAACGCGAACCATATGCATGGTTAAATTTGTCTTTTTAGTACACTCAGTCAACTGTCTCTTAGCGGATTAAACCGCTGGGACTAGCACATTGTGTCTATTATAGGGCGATTCCCTATTTTAATATAGATGATCAGCTAAAACAGGAGTGAAAAAGGCAGGAACTAGCTCTAGGTGTCTCATTGAGGTTTACCTTTACCAAGAGAAAATAATGGGACAAAGTGGGAGTCTTAGGGCGTTGGCCGGGATATGTGATTTTCACAAAAGTTTTTTTGGAGGTGGTATCCAAATGGAAGTCTTCCTGGGACGTTCACATACTTCAGCCGATTGTTTAAAACGTCATCAAGTCCAAGCGCGACTGCCTCAAAGCAAACAATGCAGAATATAGTAATGGCGACTGTTGGATTCTATGTATGCAACACGAAATAAAAGTTTGCCGGCCTCTCCGAAACTTTCCGAATAATTCCAAGCGTTTAATTGGTCTAAAAATAACTTTGGTGCAATTCACATATCCGCCCCAAGGGCTAGACTGGGCGTTTCAATCTCTGTTCCATTATTTTCTCCTTCCTTTTACGTTTGCAAAATTGCTTGGTCAGCTTTAGCAGGTCACGAAGAATAATTCGGGCGTAAAAAGCCAATCAGGAACTTAGAAATAAGTTGAATAAATGATAACAATAGGGTTATTTGAAAGGTTCATTAAGGACCATTAAGAAATGTTTTAAGCAAAAGAGTGTCTAAACAATGTTAATATATAGTCAAGATTTAGCCAGAGCTAAAAGTGAAACTCCCATTAATAAATTTATAATTTAAATCAAACAATAAACTTGTATTTCCACAATTCAGTTAACTTTAGAGCACATTCATGTGACTTTTTAGGGAAAGGCTAACTGATTTTAGGTAAATAATTTGCAAACAGCCCAAGAGTGAACCAAATCTTACCTCGAGTTGATAACCTCATATGTACACCCAAAAATAGCAATAACCTTCGATCACATTTAAGAGCCATAGTGGCTTTTCATCACCGTAGATTAATTAGGCCTGGGAAAAAATCAGGCCGAATTTTGCGTTCGACAACTTTGCTTTACAAAATCTTGTCAACAAATGTGAGTGCTTGTAAACCAACCTTTCATACCATTTATATATCACATCTGAGGTGAAACAGTACTATGAGGCACTGTTTTTATCATACAGACCTCCGACAGAATGCAGTATTTCACAATTTTGCAATACAAACTGCACTCGTTCAGTATTCGGGACGATCGCTGCAGGCGTGGGCTTTTAGCTAAACCGTTCGAAAAATTTCCAAAACACCTGTGGTCATTTCGGAGTTGCGTAGGGAACTGGGGCGAGTTTCAAATTACAAACCTCTGTAATTTTGTCACAGCGTCCCCCAAAACCATATAAACTCTTATTTTTTTTCACGATTTCTGTGATATTCCTAAAAATGGGCAAACACAGTGATGTTCTACTTAGTTCCTTCTAAGTGGTAGATACACGACGAATTTTACATTTCAATTTTTAAAGAGTTTATATGGTTTTGGGGGACGCTGTCACAAAATTATAGACGGTTGTTTGGATCTTTAACCATGTTTCAAGAGTCATAACTTGATCCCTGTTCAACCTTAGAGCACTAAGTTGGTCAAATGACCAATCTCAACATGACCTTTTATATGGAGGTGTAAGTTTAGCGATTAGTTTAAATTTGAAACTCGCCCCAGTTCCCTACGCCACTCCGAAGTGGCCAATATACGGCCAGCTGGTTCTCATTTTGCAGTTCGAGCTGTGGTCGAGTGTTTGAATGAACATTAATAGAGTTACGCTCCAACAGGAATTTATTATGTTCATTTTTATTGAATGGTTTTATCGATGTGGAATCTTCAAAAGCGTTTGATACGCGCGGCACTTTGAGTACTCCTTTAAAAAAAAAACGGCACAGCGATTAAAATTACAAGAGAGACTACTAACAATCAATTAAAGAAATATAATTCGGTGAAATATATTCAGAAACAACAATTTTCATTCACGAAGACAAGCATTAAAGTGTCTCTAAGCTTGAGCTTGAGTCTTCAAGCTTAAAGCTTAAGTTTATGTTTTAATTAAGCCGGCTTCCCGGTGTTTGCCTTTTTCAAAGATAAACTCGAGGCAAGAAAATCGCTCTAAGCTTTCTTTTACAGCCAGAATTATAGCTAAATATTCTTTGGAACGTTTTCTTTCTATTTGTGGTTAGCAAATGTCTAAAGGCTTCTTAAAGTTCTGTAAGCTTATTAAATCAAACCTGATACTCAAACCTAGATAAACTCAGTCAGATCATTTTATCAAATCTTACAAACGTGCATCGACTAAATAGCCGCATAAACTACGCTCGACTTCATTAAATTAGATATAAAAAACAAACATCAAATACAGTAATTTCTCAGGCTTACCATTGAAGATGCAGCTCCCGAAAGGTCAGGGACACCCAACGAGAATATAGTTCAAAACCACTTAAACATAGCATTGTTAAAAGTATTTTAGTACATAAACGGTAGATATAGGCATATTTTTATCCCCTAAAAATTTTTCATCTGTTCGGATTTCCTTGCTGAAAGTCTAGTGATCCGATAATTATAGGAATCAAAACTTACCTTTTCGAAAATTTCAGCCAGAAAAAAGGCTCCCGAAAATTCTAGGTGGCCTTTTTAGGGTAAAAATCCGTTAAAAATAGGCAAATATACCATTTTTTGGATGTTCGAAAATCCTAGGAGAGGCAGGCAAAAGAAATTTTACAACAAATGTTTCGAAAATTCTAGATCTCAAATCGTCTTCCGAACAGATATTCTTCCGAAAATTGTCGTTGGGTGCCCTTGAAAGGTATCAAGTAAGGCCAGTATCGCTTCAGACTTTTCAACCCTCTTACACATCAAGCAAGGTGAAAAACGAAAACGGTGCCATCCGAAATCGGATTTCCGACTTTGGCAAGTGACGCATTTCTCAACCAAAAACCCAGTAAACAAACTAGCCATGAATAACAGAAGACTCCTGACGTCAGCTGAATTTCATTTTGTACATCCAGTGGAAAAAGACAGTTAAAAACATCTTAAGTTGACACAAAACTCAGTCAGCTTCAGCTATCAAAGTAAACAAGATTTAAGATGCTGCATAAATTTTCCGTATGAACTCACCTGTCAAATTTTGACCAATCAGAGCTTAACAATTGGGCGTAGAGCGTGGCCAACGAGTGACCACTGTGGGCAAAGTCAAGAGCAACTGTGAGGCTGAATTTTCGCGTCCGAGGTCAGTTTAAAATCAAAATTTTAATTGTGCGGCACATAAACACAACATGTTTCGTACGAATTTTAAAAAAATTAAGCTGGAGCCTGAAATCATTTGAAGACTAGTGACTTGTCAGCGGATAACTTCAAAAAATATTTGACCTCGATGGGTCGACACCTGATCCCGCCATACGGTAAGGTTATACTGGTCAGCGGATACCTGTGTTGATACAACATTGATGTCCAATATGAGTGCATTATCAGTTTTCCTGTGCTCCCAAACTAGCTAGAAAGTATGAGATTGAACATTGATCGCGATCTAATAAAACAATTAATTGGTCAGCGGGCAGCTTCCAAATAAATGACGTCACCTCGATGAGATGACACAGAGCCCGCGATATGATCATGTGATACTGGTCAGTCGCTATCCTGTTTTGATAGTGGTCAATTGACTATATTGTAAATGTCCAATATAAAAGATGTGGATTTGCCAAGACACGCCTGAGACACCCCTCCCTTCCTTTCGATAGTCTCCCCTACCCCACCTGTACAATCTGTAGACGCGTACGCTCGGTCAATCACGTGACAACCAAACGAAAAGAGGTTGACCATATTCTATGAGTATGGGGCTCTGTCCCATGCGCGGTATAACTGGTCGTAGCAACTACAGATCCCTGACAGAGCCCTTCGATATAGTAAAAAAATGGGCAAAAGTTACTATATAATACAGTTATTGTTGTAATCATTCGGTAAACAAAACCGTAGGAAGCATAAACCCTTATTTAAAAGGGGCACAATTTATACGCACTGAGAAAATACCCGACATCAGTGGTTCCCCGCAAAATGATGACTGTGGTACGACTGTAGAAATGCTATACTGATGACGTATCACTACCCAGACCTGGGTTGTTCTTCTAATTGGCTGAAGCAAATTTCCCTCGCTGCACGCCCAATTAGAAGCACTACCTAGATCTTATTAGTGACACGTCATCAGTATGGCATTCGTCTGCAATAGTTTATCGGACGTCATTTTGCGGGAAAACCAGTCTTAGCGTGGCGAGATGACCGCTATTTTCTTAGGTTAGCTCAAATATAAATCTCTGAATGTTTTGTACATTTTCGGTATTACCACATCTTTTATTGATGTCTTGTTAAAACGAGTGAAATGTCCGCCTTTTTCTCACCACCAAAACAACTCAACCTCTTCCCCAGGTCTTCTCAGTAACGGTGCCTTAATGTAGCGGGTGCATTTTTGACGTCATTTCCTCGTTACACACAAAATTCTTCCAAATTTGGTCATCAATACCCTTTTATAGTGAATTATGCGTGTGCTTTTAGCCAATCAGAATTATGGAAAAATTTTGAATGAATAATGACGTTTCTTCAGTGTCCAAAATAATTCGCTTTAAGGATAAATAGTTATTTATGACAAATCTGGGAATTCTGAGTACAAGATTGGTGAGTCCCAAAGCGGTTTCTCGTAGCACGAGAAAGTTTGCTCCTAGCAACTCGTGTATGTGTTGAGGGTCTGATTAATCAATAATCATCTATATGGTTAAATGGATAAATTACGTTGTCATTTACGTTATTTGCATCAGTTTGACAGTAACGTCGACAGTATTGACATTAACAAGTCCAAGTAGCTTATTTGCTGCAGTAGCGCCAATATTAGTTTCCTCAGTAATTAAGTATTCTATCAGCTTTTGGCAGCTAATAATATCAGATTTGGCAGCTAATGATATCAGGTTAAATTATCGCTGTATCGGAATTCAACGTCTTCCCGAAGAAATTATGTTGAGAATATTGACTTTAGTGATTAGCCATGATGATGCAAAAGTTTATGGAATCGCATGGAATCTATGACGTGCATGTGCGTTTTTGCCCAGATAATCCTAGTCCCTGTTTAGTGTTAGCCTCCTCTCATTCGCCTGTTCTGATTCTTATCATAAAATCTGTTCCTCACCGTCTTGCCAATAGATTCACTCCTCTTCAGTTTTCTATAGCAAGATGCCTTTCTTCAATAATTAATTTAACGATGGTTTCTTCCTTCAACAAGGCTGGAGACTTCTCAGGATTCCACACTTTGTAATCATCTTAAGAACATGACCACAAAAAGGATGGCTTATCCTATTAATAACGCAGCTGAACTAATTTCATGTCGAAAATGAATAAGGGTTTTCCTACTCATATCACGTGACGGTACTCCTTCTACTTACTCAACAGTCGTCATTGTAACCAAATTTGCCCACCAGGCTCCTTCACAAACTCCTTCACAAAAAGAAGAGGGAAACTGGCGCTGGTTAATTTCATGATTCTGATTATAAATACGATATAGTGAACAATAGCAACGAAAATAATGTTTTCTCGCAAATATCTTTCCTTCAGCTAAGGTAGGCTTGAGTAAAAAGTAATAAAATGGGAATCTACACTGGCTGAAAGTTTCCCCCACTATCAGCCGGAAACCGATAGTTCGGGGATAATAAAAAAAAAATTTTGAGAAGGTAAAAATTTGAAAATTCTTAAAATAAGAAATTGTGATAAAAAATGCACCGATTTCAGACTTTTTATAATAAATGGCATCATAACTCATAGCCAAAGCGAGATGGAACATCTACCTGTTAGATTAATGGATAAGCAAGCCTTTTTATTATAAACCAACTTCACAGGGGCCGCGCAGGGGGAGGGGCTGGGGGGGGCAGGGTCCCCCCCACTTTTTGAAAAGTGAATAAATAAAATTAAGTACATTGGAACTTCGATATAACGAAGGGCCAAGGTACTGGCAAAATATGTTCGTTATAACGAGGCTCGTTAACTTATGTCATACATACATACATACATACTTTATTGACTTTCCCAAGGGGCTTTTCAAAGACAATACATGATCCTATTTACAATTAAGAAATGTTTTAAAATATATATAAAATTACAATTCTTTAAGTAATTTAGTACGTAAACGAGTTTTAAAAACATCAATCGAGTTACACAGTTTAAAGGAATTGTCTAGGGAGTTCCATAAGTTCACAGTTCTATAGAAAAATGTTCTCTGACCGGCAGCTGTTCTAAAAAAGGGAATTTGTAAAAGCTGTGAATTTCTGGTGCTACGTCGGCTAACCTCTGCTCGCTTTATGAATTTTGATGTAAGGTATTCAGGGGCTTGACCGGTCATACATTTAAAAGCCATTGTAGCGTTCCGGTAAT
>NC_133202.1:43209948-43254948 GCF_958299795.1 Porites lutea | reverse complement strand
TGGCAAGAATTTGTAAAGTAAACCTGTCGAACGCAAAAAAAATCGGCGTGATTTGTTTTCGAGGCCTAATCTACTGCGATCTTGAATGTGATCGAAGATGCTTGATATTTTTTGGGTGTACATATGAGGTTATCAATTCGATGTAATTCGAAGTAAGATGTTTCACTCCAAAATAACTTAGCCTTTCCCTCAAAAGTCACATGAATGTGCCCTTAAGTTAACTGATTTGTGGATTAAAAGTTTATTGTTTGATTTAAATTATATATTTATTAATTGGAGCTCCGCTTTTAGCCCTGGCTAAATCTATATATTAGTCTCTATTAATTTCTTGTTTTCTATGGCGGGCGCACCATTTAGTAAAAAGCATTATACATTTTAACTAGTATCGGTTTCCTTTCAGCTCAGTCAGCCAAGAAGGAGTCTTAGAGAGTAGTTAGTTCAACATCGCACTTACTGCGTGCCACATAGTTACAACAACTAGTACATTAAAGATAAGAAACCGAGATATTTACTTACCAGTAGCCATATAATAACTCCTGATATCATCGTCCACGTGACATAGGAACAGTGTTACCCACATTCGGCTAAAGGAGGCAAAGACCACCGTAAGTATGTTTCTCTACCAAATATGCAGGCGGAGACTTATAACCAACACAGTATTGCTTCTATCGTCAGTGTAGTAGGGGTATACATACGAAGGCATATCTGGCGGCCTTCTGTAAGTTGATTGGTTTAAGCACATTTGCGACACCACTGAGTTCAGGAAAAATGACCAACTTTCGTTCTTCCATACCTCATTGACTCGATCGTGCTTCGTTTTAAACTTCACTCTTCGCCATGTGACATTTATTTTGAAGCATTTTGAACCGTTATTTCTTGGTGTTGTAAAGTTGTTTTCTGAAAAGGTAACGTTTCTGCAACATTTAGATTATATTTGGCTTAATGCAAAGGTAGTTAAATTTATCTGAGATCCGTTTTTCGCGCAGGAAGCAATTATCTGCTCCCCGCAGGAAACGTTGTAAAAGTGATTTGGCAAAACGCATTCCTCAGCCTCATTACAGCATTGTTGGAAAGTTTCAGTTAGGTTGATGCTGGCACTGGTTGCATTGCAAAATTCCTTACAGCCAATGTCTGATGACTCGTTTTGTAACATCATTTTTGCAATCACCCGAAACCAATATTACAATGAACACTAGGGCAGTTGTTATTTTCATTGTATCCTCAGACAAAAACGACTTATCGCTACAACGCACTTGCCTTGGTGTTCTTGAAAACGGTTTTTATATATACCTATTTCAAACAAGGTTGCTCCCGTGAAACATGATCCATGATGGATGATCCATGTTTCGCAGCCTGCACTATGGTCCCTTTTGTAGCGGGAAGTGTTCATTGGAATTATGGAGACCATGTACCATTTAGAAAACTTGTTTGAAAGTGTTAATAACCTGTGAGAAGGCACAAATGGTTACGGAAATTCTTAAGCGCGATCGAGCTGAAGAATTTCATTTTGATAATCGCACAGCAAGAAATTACAAGCCGTTTCGTTTAACAACTGATTATAAACTGAGGGTTTTACTGCTTGATGAAGGTGACTCGACCCAGTTATTTTGTGAGGGTACCATCCTACTTTGAAGCTCTCTGGTATCCCCACCTTTACTTTCATCGTCTATGTATCACGCCATCGCCTGTCTCACCGTACCAAAATTATCATATCTCGGTGAGCATTCGGAAGTAAGCCAAGCACGGTCATTGCACGCGTGCTGAACAAGAATGTTGTATCATGACATACTAGAAACAATAGAAAACTCCCAAGCATAAACTCAGCCAAAACGCTAAAAATCGTCAATGTTTACTCAAGTTTGGGCTTATAGGAGATAATGTCACAGCTTTTTAATGATCGTGAAATTCAGATCCGGGTAATTAGTTAATCAATTGTGGCCCTGAAAAAATTTGAAGGAAAAAAAACGACGAATTTTTAAGAAAATGCTTTTTTCGTGAGAAGGACTCTTAAACGCTGACAAACGTCAACAAATAGCTAAAACTATAATTTGTATATGTTTGCACTGCTCGAAATCGCGCGCATTTGCAAGGCCCTAAAGCTTTTTGCTGACTTGCAAGGACCCATCTGTTATAAAGATCCCCAAAATAAAGGGATAAATATCATTGTTTATTAGATATAATCGTGTAAAGTTTGATTATCATTTTCGCATAAATTATGACCTAAATTTGGAAACCGCTGAATTTCTCGATCGCGTCGGGTCTTAGCGATTTTGCTGAAACTCTGTTCAACGCAAAGCACTAATGCGCACTATATGTAGCCGAGAGATGTTCACGAAAAAATGCCGGCAACAGCAGAATTTCGACTCAGACAACAAAGAGGCGTGGCACTCTAACCACGTGACATATACTCCGATCGCCAAAAATATTATGCTATATTGTAGATTGATCTATATGTTATTCATGCCATATGTTAGAATTACGATCAAAGTAAAAGTGGGGATACCAGAGAGTTTCAAAGTAGGATGTTACCCTCACAAAATAACTGGGTCGAGTCACCTTGAGCTGCGCTTTTCGGCCAAAATGCTGATTATTTTAATAAAGCAAGTAAACACTATTCCTCTTTATCTTGTTATTTATTATTGTTCAACAAACGACTTGAATTTGATTTTAAAACTCCAACCAAAATACAATGATAATTTAACCTCATAGCAGCTGCCAAAAGGTGAATACCCAATATAATTAGAAAACCAATATCGGCACTATTTCCTAACTAACGGTTAACCAGGTGTTATCAGCGTTTTATTAGCAGCAAACAAGCTACTTGGGCTTGTTAATGTTAATGCTGTCGACGTTTCTGACAAACGGATGCACTTTACCCATGTAGATGATTATGGATTAATCAGACCAATTTAAAACATCCAATGGTTACTAGGAACAAACTTAAATTTATTTCTTCTTACCATGGGAAACCACTTTGAGAATCATCAATCTTGTACTCAGGAACCTCACTACTCATACAAGGGACGTGACATAATTTATCCTTAAAGCAAATTATTTGCAAATTGAAGAAACACTACTTAGGAAAGTGGACTGTTCTATGCTATCTTGTGAGTAAGACTAATCTGTGGAACTGCAGACCGCGGAACCGCGGAACCTGAGGAATCTACGGAACCTAAAGAAATGACTGTTTTATTACAACTTTCTTTGGCTAACGTGATAAAATAATTAGTTACAATCAATTACAAACTTGATAGACTGTTCATAGTCTCTTTTTTTTCCATAAGATCGTCGAGATCGAGCGCCCACTTCACTGGCAGCCATTTGTAATTGGATTCAAATCAGTAACGAGAGGGCGGGCCTCGGGGTTCCCAAAGTGTCCCCCGCCCTTTAAATAGTTCAAGTTAGACTCGGTCAAGATGGCCGCCTACAGCAAAAAAAAAAACACAAACAAAACGAAACTAATAAAAAAACGTGAGATATTTCTCATTATAATACAAATATCCCCACAACGTTGGATGTAATTTGTCGGTTAATTTGTTTGTCTTGTCCTCGGTAGTAGGTAACTTTTTTTCTCGTTTTGTCGCGTCATCAGTTATATTTTTTGCCGTTTGTCGCTAATCGGTTAACCCCATTCAGACCCTCTAAAAATAACCGGCGCTCAGAACTGATTCAAGAAGGAATAGCTAACATAGCAAATACAAAAGGCAAGGATGGACAAACTTGGAAAAGATTGAAACGGATTGCAATTTTGGTTTTTGAAAACTTGTTAGCCTAACAGTTTTTCAAGGCTTATTTGTTGTTGTTTGTAAAGTTTGAAATCAAGCTTGGAAGGCAGTATACATACATATTTTGCACGAAGCTGGGTTTTGGTTATTCACTGGAAATTTCTCGAGTTCTATAGCGAATTAAGACTAGACAACAAACACATGGTTATTTTAAAATTTCTATTACAATATTACCGCTAGAAAAATATTAAAAAATAATTACAGCACTGCCACTGAAATGCAGATTGGGTAAAGCAACCTGTTGAGAAGAAAGAGCCAAGAAACTGACTTGAGACTTTGACATTCTGAAGATACGATGTCATGATCACTAATTGCGGAGATTGACATGGAATAGAAACTGGGATACTTTGTTACAGTTTTCTGACAATTTGGCACAAAGAAAAAATGTTGTGAACTTACTTACATGAAACAAAGGGGCACCTCGAAGCTCTCAGAACGAGTTCCTTTTAAGGTGGCCGGAACCCATTTATATGTGCGTTGGTTATGTTTTTGAATCATGTTTTTTTGGCAGAAACGGTTTAACCGATTTCTATGATTTTCTTAAAGTTGCATCATTCTCTATGTTAAGTGTGCCAAAAATCATAGAAATCGGTTAAACCGTTCCTGCCGAAAAACGTAATTCAAAAACATAACCAACGCGCAAATAAATAGGTTCGATTCGGGGCCACCTTGAAAACAGCAAACAAAAGAAATAGATGAATTACGCTACAGCTAGAGGAACCTCGGTAAAACGAAGGGCCAAGGGACAGGCAAAATTTATTCGCTATATAGCGAGGTCTCGTTATATCGATTTTTTTTTTCACTTGCTTTACTACTTCTGGGCCGGGGTAAAGAAAACCGTTCGTTATACCGAGGACCTCGTTATATACAGGTTCGTTATATCGAGGTTCCACTGTAGAAACTACAGAATGTTTGTTTTCAAAGGCCAACGTAAACACTTTTATGGCATCATCAAATCTGGCGTCACTAACACTGGCAAGTTTTCAGTTAAGCCTTAAATTAACTGAAAACCTGCTAGTGTTATTGCGCCAAATTTGACGATGACATAAAAGTGTTTACATTAGCCTTTGAAAACTAACCTTCTTTTGATTAGCTCATTTGCAGTAGGAACGGTATAACACCTGGCTCTGAAGTTATCGCAATTGGTAGATGAGTAAATAGATTATTCAGCTATTGGTTCATTTGGAATGCTCACTTTGCTAGAACTTTAGCTGAATAATCGCTGGAAGGAAAATTAGTCTTCCTTCTGAAAAATGTCTGTCGAGTGGCTTCACTTTGTTTTCATTGTTCTAAATATGAATGTGCATGTTCTTGGTACACCTGAAAAACGAGGAACTAATTGCTCACGTGTGAACTTCACTTGGGAAACATTCAATTTCAGTTTTCTTCCTGAAGGTGAAAAGAATTGGAAAGAGCGCATCTGCCGTTACATAAATAAGGGTCTTGAAGCCGAAAATGTGTCACTACTTACAGAGAATGCCACTTGCAAGTGGGCGATAAATGTTTCGTTTCCTGTGATATCTAACGCGTTGCCCAACTTGACATTGAAATTGCTTCCCCTTCCAGTTCTGGCTAAGAAAGAAATCTCCTCAAACACCGCGAAAGACGTTTTAACTGCTCTTAGTCAGACATGGAAACTACTTACCTTTTGCCTTTTGGTTGCTGTCCTGTCAGGAATAATTGTTTGGTTTTTGGTATGTTTTTTGTATTGTTTCGACCTTACTACATATTTATTCATCTATTCACTCGTATAAAACGCTTAATTGCTAACTTTCTGGCGCATAAATTTGCGAGAACTATATTTAGTCATATAACACTTTATGTTGTTAAATTTACGGGTTCCACGGTTTTTTCCTCAGTTGAGGCGAAGAAACTGAAAATTAAAAAAACATAAAAGGTGTGCACACACATAATATTGTTAATATTGTTGGTTTTCACATGACGTCACTAAAATTCAAACTACAAAACTATCGATCCTACCGAGAATTTACTTTCACGATGTATTAGAGCAACTGAAAACTAATTTTCATACAAATTTTCACTTCAAAAGGGTTCTTGGTTTTGTGATAGAGTACGCTTGAATTTCTAAGCTTTTGCGTTACTCGGCATTTACATGACGGCCAAGACAGCTGCCATGTAGGTAAAAAAAGACTTATTTCAGGGAATTTTGTTATCTAAACATTTCATGCATTAGAAAAAAGTATTACTTTAATGTTTATGAGTTCCTCGAAGAATAAATGCACGCTTTTGTAGCAAAACTCGGTAACAGATGTTTCTGTTGGTTTCCGTCCGCCATGTTGGTGCTCATCCGGATGAGCACCAGCATGGCGTCTCCATACAAATCTCTATAAGTTTGGGTAAAACATTCTTCGGATATCTCGTATACGAAATATTCCTCTGACCTGAATCTGGCCGAGGGTCTTTGTATATTTACCTCCTTTCATTTCCCAGATTCTAGACTTTTATCTATTGAACGGTTTTGATTTTTATTTTAATCTATTTTGAATGGCGTGACTCTGAAAACCAGCAATAATAGCAAAATATAGGGGTGTTACTGTAGATACGTTCCATCGCAAAATATAAACCTTACAATTTTTCTGCCAGATAACGATTAAGGTGTTTTATTCATCATAGGATCACAAAACAAACTCCGGACACTTCCCAAAGTCGTTTAAGCACGGAATTCAAGAAGGCTTATGGTGGGCCACTGTTACGATGACAACCACAGGGTAGGGACATCATACTTTACAATTAATCTGCGCACCTGGGAATGGAGTTGACAGTAACGTTTAGCGAATACCCACAGCATTAATTTTGAAAAAAAAACAACAACAACAACAAAAAACAAAAAAAATTTCAATTTTTTCTTTATAAGGAAGTTTACAGAAGGCTAGGCGGTATATTTAATTGACTTTCGCTCAATTGCCATTATTTGAAAGTTTCCCAAACTAGATTATATTATCACAGAGCCTTCCTGGCTCCCTCCAGCTAGCTATTAAGGAGAACAAGATACGGTCACTGCGGACTACAGACTACGGTAATATACGGCGGGGACCGAGTTCGGGATTTACTGCACATGCTCGTTAGCACGCGGGTTTCGTAGAACGTCGTCTGGTCACACGCTACGAGTGAGTAGTCGAGGAGATTCGCTTAGTGAGGACTACTAAGTATTTTTTTTTACCAATTTTTAACCTTTTAAACGTTAGTTTTATGTTGAACAGTCTTTCTGCAATTAAAGTTGAGCGGAAAAGAGGTAAAAAGTCGCATTTTTTACCTGTTTGTTGTTCTGATTACTGACGCCCTTCGAATTCTTTTTTATTACAACAGTGTGTTTACAAGCAGATTATGATGTCAACAGGAGATGAAAGCAGGTAATTCACTTTCTTTTTCTACTTTTCAAAAGTGAACTGCGAACTTGTTGGAATCATGTACCTTTTCAAAATCAAAATAGATTGTAAAAGCTTTTATACATAACGGAAACTTCTTAGTGAATCATGACAGCTGCGTATTTATTTGTCTCTTTAGTGTGTGCTTCAGTGGCCAGTCACATTTCTGAAAATGGCATTTGTATGAATTGTTTTTCAAATGCTTATACATTAATTAATTTACTGGTTTTGTGACCTAAAAATAGGCTGAGTAGATTGATATGCAGGAGGAGAGTTGAACCTTGGGAAGGGAAATGTGCCTCCGCTTCCGGTTTTGGCGCGTTGTTGATTGACAGTTAAATGAACCCGTGAAAATGAGGAATGAACAGATGTGTTTTTGAGCCTTTTAAGAACAGTTGAGTTAATATTTCTGTGTTTTATCGTGTCGATTAAGTGTTCGCTTTTAACAGTCGACTCATCGACATTTGGTCCACCTAGTTAGGATATTTTGTGTGAATTCGAGAGCGAAATGTGAAAAACCAAGGAGTATAGAGTTATTCAACCACCGAGTGAAATTCGTGTCAAACAGTGTAAAGCAAACAACAGCAACACGCGGGAACGTGGAAATAGATTTTGCAATTGTGTCTAAATTAAAATGAGTGTTTCAAACGGACAGAGAGACCAAACACTGAAGTTTTTTCCGTTCAGCGAGTTTGACAGTACGTCCAAAGCAATTAAAAGCTCAATTCTCAGAAAGAAACCTCAAGCAGAGAAACTCCCCCTTCAGTTAAAAGTACCCGAGCAAAAGTGCGAAGAAGAAATCACAGGCTACTGCTAGACCTTAAGGGACCGATCGTTAATAACGTCCCAGAGGGGGGCGGGGGTTTTCAGAAAAGTGTGGTGTATCAAACTTTACCTCCCCCAATTAATTACATATGAAAATTGTACCCCCCTTGGCAATAAAAATTTTTAAAATGCACCCTCCCCCTTCAACCCCTCTTCCATCCTTGGGCATTGATTTCATAACCTGTAAGATACCGGTAGTCAGCAGCGTAGCGTGAGATTTTGAAGGTTCACGCAGGGGAAGAAAAGTTAGCGCGCCGAGGGCGCCCCAAACCTAGGGGAGTCTGGGGGCATGCTACCCCACAAAATTTTTAAATTTAGGGTCTCCCAGGAAATGCCATCACTTGCATTCTCTGTAGGACATTCTCAGTAAATAAAGACGAGGGGAAATGCAGTAATAAGTTGTTTATTTTATCCATCTCTAGCGTTATCAGTAAGGTACAGTGCTTACGGCAAAAAAGGGTAAAACAGTGACGCCATAAAGGAGTTACAAACAAAGGGCGAGATGTGTACCTTTCAGACAGACACACTCTGTTATAATACCATCAATATCAATTACGTCCTTCTGCTCATATGCCGAATTACAAGACAGCTCAATCTCTCGTCTGCCTTGGTCCTCCTAAAGGAGTTTGCAGTCTCTTCAAACCGCTGAGGCTATGCTCAGCTGTGTGTATTGACACAGGATAAGTCAACAAAGTTATGAGAGCCCATGACATATAATCCGGGATAGAATTGGAGTTTGCTTGGTCAAAAGTCTCAACCAAGGTCTGTGCTTCGCATTCGGATCCATTTCACTCCACTTAATCAGTAAAAGGATAAAGGAAATCCTAACACAAAAACACCAATATAATGCGAAATATTTTTCCTGATTTAATGATAAAAATGCTCTCAGGAAATAAAATAATCTACATAATCTATATTTTTTCCAGATTTCAGCTGTATGCATAGGCGTATGTGCGCGGTCGTACATGCATGCTACATTCCTGGTAGGAGAAATACCTGATAGGTTCCTTGGCCGAGCTTTATACGGGCAACATTTTGTTGCCGACAAAGAACCACCAAAGTGGTCTTTTTTTGTCCTCTTTTGAAGGAAACGTGGATTTGCTTCAATCATAATATAGTTTGACAACTCTTACATAGAAGGCCAGTCCTGTGTCTTAATATTTCGCCCCCCCTCACATTCTGTGCATTTTCAAAACTGACCCCCCAAATCAAGCCTCTTAGAAAATTGTACCCCCCTCCCCACCCCCCTCTGAAACCCCCGCGCCTCCGGCATGTAATAAACGATCGTTACTAGAAGTGTCTTATGAAGATGCTCTTGCTATTGAGGGTCGTGTTTCACGTGTACATCTGAGGTCAGCTTCCAACACTCAGACTGTTGTTGATGATAAACATTCCCTTGGTAAAGAATCCTTAACCGTTCCAGGCGTTGAAGAAGGCGATGACAATAGAGAAATTAAGCCAAATGTAAAACCGGAGACAAGAAAACCTCGAGGCGAAAATACGATGTGCAATCCGCCTGCCACGGTGAGCCCAGGTGGGCCACAAGTCAAGCTAGATCGTTTTTTTGGGAAAATGCCTCCAGCTTTCACTAAAATTGTCAAACCAAGTGTGCCAAAATTTAGCGGAGATCCACTGGAGTACGGCGAAGTTTAAAGCAGCATTTAATGTGGAAGTTGACAAAAAGGAGGTTTATGATGCTACGGAGAGGCTTAAATCTCTGTTAGATGCAGAGAAAGAAAGTGCAAAGTCCTCTTTGGTAAAATTCATGCCAGGTTCTGATAAATATAAGAAGACATGGGTTGCGCTCGATGAACGTCTTGGTCGCGTGGACACTGTTGTGTCCGCAGCTAAAAGGCGTGTAGATCAATTCACAATCATAAAGAAAGAAAATAGTTAGCAGATGAGGCAGTATCAAGAAATGGTGTTGGAGTTAATAGGCGTGTATAGGGAACACAACTTTGTTCATGAGTTAAACTCACAGATACCTGAAGCAAACGTTGCTAAGCTTCCTGTTCGTCTTTGCGGTAGATGGGCTGAGTCTGTGGAAGGAAAATCGAAGCGGTCTACCTGGGAGTCGTTTGCGAACTGGCTAAAAAAAAGAAGCGAAAATATGCGAGTCAACATAGAGGTGGATGCAGGAGAAGCGAGAATGGAGAAGGTTTGATTCGACTAGGCGTGATTTACCTAAAAGTGGTTCACGTAGGTCTGCTGGCAATGCGGTGCCAGGACTGTTTGCGCGAGCAACACAAGAGGCTCCCTCAGGTGATGAAAAGTTGACAAAAAACTTTCCAGTTCATAACTCGACAAGTCATACGTTAGAGTAGTGTAAGAAGTCTAAGGAACTGCCCACTCTTGAGAAGGAGAAACTCGTTGAGGAACATATACAAACTTTGGCTGCCTTGTCTATTGCCGGGCCATCGGCTGAACAAATACAATGCTAAGAAAGCATGCAAAGATGAGGGCTTGGCTATGCGTCACCATAATCTAGTTCATCAGGTTGACTTGAACATTATTGAGGGATCAAGAGCCAGAAAGCAGAAAAACTGGCAGTGGGTGAAGGAGCCCAGAAACCTTTTGTTCCGGAGGGTGATAACAAACCTCTAAATCTGTCAGAGAAATCGCTGGAGCAGTCAGGGGCACACAATGAGAATATAGTTCAAAACCACTTAAACGTAGCATTGTTGAACGTATTTTAGCATTTAAAAGGTAGATACAGGCATGTTTTTATCCCCTAAAAATGTTTCATCTTTTTAGATTTCCTAGCTGAAAGTCTAGTAATCCGAAAATTATAGGGATCAAAACTGACTTTTTCGAAAATTTCAGCCAGAAAAAAGGCTCCCGAAAATTCTAGGTGACCTTTTTAGGATAAAAATCCTTTAAAAATAGGCAATTATACAATTTTTTACTTATATTTTAGATGTTCAAAAATCCTAGGAGAGGCAGGCAAGAAATTTCACAAAAAATGTTCTGAAAATTCTAGGTCTCAAATCGTCTTCCGAACAGATATTTTGCGAAAATTGACGTTGGGTGCTCCTGGAGCAGTTTCATCACTCGGTGTGTTTAGGCTGCGAGGTTGGCGGTCGTGCGTTGGCTGAGGTGCTGCTTGTGGTTCTGTTCTCAGATAAAGGCGGGCAACAAGTTATGCCGTTGCGTGACTCAGGATGTAACACAACACTTATGGATGAAGAATTATCTCACTCACTTGGTCTTAAGGAACATAAACAACTGCCTTATTGCTAGAGTTGGAAGAGAAGGGGTGAAGTACGTATTGAGAGATGTTAAAACCTTTCCTAACCCACGTGGTCTGGACCAGAAGATAAAGTGGTCGGCAATTAAACAGAACTTTAGCCACCTGAAAGACTAGGACTTGAAGGAAACAGACACGCGTCCAGTGCGACTGATAATAGGAAGCAACAACTCAGATTTGATTATACCAATGCAGATTGTGAAACCTTCAGGACAGTCTCATGCTGACAAAGTACCGTATGCAGTCGAGACACCTCTCGGTTGGGCAGTCAACAACTGGTTACCCGGTGAACAAAGAGTGGCATCACCATAAAACGCGTTTAAAGTGTATGAAACAAGTGCAGGCGACGAGGAGGAGTTGCAGCGGTTGCTTACTGCTCAGTGGGAGGTAGTAGAGTCATTAGGTGTGGTGAAGCTTGCAGATTCCGTGCGTTCAGTTGAGGACAGACGCGCGTTGGTAGTAATTGAGCAGACGACTAAGAAACTGGAGGATGAAGACGATTATGTGTCAGGGCTGCTTTAGTCTGCTACACAGCCGTTTTTAGAGTCGTCACGCAACGCTCCTCCCCACTAACGGCTGCTCAAAACCGAACTACATTCCTTTCCCGTGATTAGCCAATTATAATTCAGCTCCCATTTTCTGGAAGGTGTTTGCGCCACGTTTGCGGTACTGTGACTCCTCCAATCACAGCTTTGCTTTTATCGGTACTCCATGTGTGAATGACAGAATAATCAAAATCGTCGCGTGAAAACAAGCAATTAACTACAGTAGTGTTGTCGTAGTCGAGTCCTATTCAAAATTTAGGAGATAAGTAGTAGCAGCAAGCAAGTCGAGCAAGTTGCGATACACAACATGGATGTGCTCATAAAGTTGCCAGGTTTAGTTTCGGGAAATCGCTCATCGATAATTTATAAGATTGCTTTTTGAATCAGTACCCTTGAGAGTTAAGTCTTGACAGGAACACAATGAGCACATCTGGCACATTAAATTCTTCATTACATATCAGTACCTATGCACGGTAAATGAAGAACCGACCGATCCTGGTAAAAATCTTCTAGGCGTATCAAACCTTTTTTTCACTTGGAACTTTCTTGACCGCTTAAAACAAACTTTTTTGCAAATTAACCTTTTCGTTGCTTGAAAACAGAGCCCGTCTAAATTCAGCGACGATTGATTGATTTGTCGAAAACTGAGAACGTGCTCGCTTCCTAGCACCCTGCGGTTCACGTATTGTCAAATTTCTTATACATGATTGTTCGTTAGACCACAAACACAAAGGGAAAGGAATGTAGTTCGGTTTTCAGCAGCCGTTTGTGGCGAGGAGCGTTGCGTGACGACACTAAAAACGGCTGTGTAGCAGACTAGGGCTGCTTCGGCGCGAAGAAGACCCAACGCTTCCTTATAATCATGACATGGCTGTGCGGAGACTTGAGTCGTTAGAGAAGAAGTTTAAAACTAATCTCGAAATTACGGACCGATATGCGAAGTCAATCCAGGATGCTATTGAGAAGGGTTACGTGAGAAATCTAACTAAAGAGAAAGTATGCACTGACAGCAAAGTGACTTGGTACTTACCGCACCGTTTCGTAATCAATCCCGAGAAACCTGATCGCCTCAGGAGAGTATATGATACATCAGCGAAATTCAGGGGTCCAAGTCTAAATGATAAAATGCACACAGGACAAGACTACTTGTCGTCGTTGTTTGGTGTTTTGCTTAGATTTTGAGAACTGAAGGAAGAATAGCGTTAGCAGCAGACGTGAGAGAAATGTACCATATGTTGCGTTTCCCCTAGAGTGATCAGCCAGCCATGAGGTTCCTTTGGAGGGAATCGCCGAACGAAGAACCAAGTGTTGATCAGTTTGGGAGAACAGACAGTTTTTGGAGAGAAGTGTCGGCGACATCTCGGGGTAACTACACGATGAGGCGTAATGCAGATGAGAACGGGGGACATTTGCCCCTCGGCGTCAAGACTGTTTACAAGCATTTTTACACGGATGACGGTTTACCCTATATTGACTTGCGAGAAGAAGCTATTGAAATGCAGAAGCAGATGACAGAGTTATTGCGCTGTGGAGGTTTCAAATTACACAAGTGGCTAACAAATAACCCTAATGTATTAGCCACAATCCCGGTAGAGAATAGATCTCCGCGTTTCCTCGAGCTGAGTGAAAATAAATTACCTTGACAGACCGAGCATTAGGAGTTACGTGGGATGCTCAAGAAGATGTATTCAGGTTCAATGCACTTAAACAAGAACCAGAACCACAAAGAGAGCAATCTTAAGCCAAGCGTTCTCTGTTTGGGACCCTCGAGGACTTCTCCTCCCGTTTCCAATCAGAAGCAAGATTATCGTTCTAAATCTGAATCGCTTTAAGTACGGATGAGATGATGAGTTGAAAGAAGCTGATCTTCATGAGTGGTGCGAATGGTTTAAAGAATCAGAGCTGCTTGAAACTGTGCAAATTCTGCGGGCACTATTCAGCCGAAATGAGCTATTTCGAGAAACTATCCTGAATGTGTTTTGTGACGCGAGCCAAGATGCTTACGGAACGAGTGCGCACCTTAGACGAGAGTTTGAAGATGATGTAGACTAGTCGCTGGGAAAGGTCGAGTTGTGCCACTTAAGGCACAGACTATCTGTAGAATTGAACTAATTGGAGCTCTTATTGCTGCCTGTTTAGCTGAAACACTGGCAGCAGAGTTAATGACAAAGATAGAGAAGATAACCTTTTGGAGTGATTCTACCACCGTTCTTCACTGGTTTCACCAGACCAGCTCCAACTACAAGGCGTTCGTAAGAAATCGAGTATCCGAGACTTACACAATCATGAGTAACCTGGAGACTACACTAGGGGCGGGTACGGTGAGTTGGAGATACGTGCCGACAGGTGATAATCCTGCAAAATGATATTACCCGGGAACTCCACCCTGTAGGACTATACGTGAAGCATCCCTACAGCGCTGGGCTGGAGTTCCTTTACAAAGCAGCCGAGTTCTGTCCAGAAAACAAAGTTGAAGTGCCCCTGGAAGAAGACAAGAGAGAAACGAAAAGGCTAAGATGGGTCGGAGGTTCCCAGGAAATTGAGCCTGTGTTGGAGTGGAAAAGATGTTCGTCCCTAGCGAAACTAAGAGAGGGCTGGCGTACGTGATGCGATTTGTAAGGAATAGACGAGTAAGGAACTGCGTCAGACGGGACCAGTGACAGCAACAGACTTAAGAGCTGCTCAGAACCAGCTAGTGAAGGGAGCGCAAGTAGAGTCTTTTGGCGAGGAGGTAAGGTGCCTGGAAAATGGTCAGGAGGCTCATAAGCGGAGCAGAATCAAATCTCTTGATCCGAGAATGGAGGGTGGATTTCTAGTACTCGGTGGAAGGTTGCAAAAGGCACAAGCCCTCCCTTACAAGACACGACACCCGAAGATAATTGACTCACATCATGAGCTTGCGCAGCTGATCATTGAGGACATGCATCGTACCTACCACGATCCACCAACCGAACATTTGCTGAATCAAATTAGACAGGACTATTGGATCATCCATTGTCGTTAAGCTGTAATGAACGTGAAATTTAACTGCAATTACTGTTATCGTCTCTGCTGCAAAACAGGATCTTTGGAAAAGAAGCTCTTAGAAATACTCTGGTCGAAGCAGAAGGGGGTACTAAACAGTCGCCCCATCACACATGTCTCAAACGATGCGGGTGATATAGAAGCGCTGGCGCTAAATCATTTTCCGAGTAATGAAGAGGCTGAAGTTAGTGAGAGAGAGATCAACGCAACGAAATTACGGCGACAGTCTCAAGCGCCTGTCAACACTTCTTTTGGAAGCGCTTAACCAAGGAGCATATGCCTAGTCTTATAGAGAGGGAGAAGTGGAGAGAGAAAGAATCTGAAGGAAGGAGGCGTAGTACTTGTTGCAGAACCGAACCAGCCACGCAGAATATGGCCTTCGGGTAGGATTGTGTCTACTCCGGCCTGGACAAGATGAGATGGTCCGAGCAGTCACGGTGCGTTCTCAACGCGGGGAGTACAAGAGACCAATCACCAAACTGTGTTTCTTAGAGGAAGGCAAGACCTATTGTAAGTCTAGAAACTGTAAATCGACTTGATTTTGTGTCGCAACGAGGGGCGGGAATGTGCCTCCGCTCCCGGTTTTAGGCGCGATTTTGATTGACAGTTAAATGAACACGTGACAATGAGGAATGAACACATGTGTTATGAGTCTTTCGCGTTAAGAAACGTTGAGGAAATATTTCTGTGTTTTATGGTGTTGACTCCTCGGCAGGGAAATTAATACAGAACTATGGTGAATCGAAATCTGACACCATGATCAATTTGGGAGGCTTAGGTTTTACTTTGGATTTAAAATTAATGTTTTTTGAATTTAAACTTAACTTGTTTCCCCAAATAAAATAATTTACTGAGTAGAGACAGCAGCCTAAGGACAGCTTTTTATGTTGTTATTGATCGACAGGAGATAAAACATTTCCAGGATGCAATTTTATAGCAAGAAAATATTTTTGATGCTACGTATTAATTTTATAGAATATGTTCCTTTTTTAGTGGACCGTTTCGTTGGACTGAAGCAAAAAATACTCTGCTCCTACGTGAATTATACTCCTTGGAGCCATCTCTGCACAAAGTTGGCTGCAAAAAAGATGACCAGAAGACGAAGATGCACTTCCATGTAGAGATAAAGCCATGACCACATGGGCGAAGGCTGGAACAAGTGGAGAAGCCTCTCATTCTGGGGAAAAAAAGAGCCACAGAGAAGAAGACTGTAAAGAGAAGAGGAAGAAAAAGAAGAGCTAGTTCTGATCCTTTCCAGTATTTAGCAGAGAAAACACCTAAGGAAACAGACCTCAGAAAAGAAGAGCT
Source organism: Porites lutea (assembly GCF_958299795.1). Classification (NCBI taxonomy): domain Eukaryota; kingdom Metazoa; phylum Cnidaria; class Anthozoa; order Scleractinia; family Poritidae; genus Porites; species Porites lutea. Next base: position 43,238,828 of record NC_133202.1, on the reverse strand, counting down.
GGAACTTCAAAGACAGCAGCTGCATCTTCAGGCTAAACAACAAAAAGAACAATTCAAAGTGCAACAAGAGCAGATGAAGCAGATGATGCAAAGTCAAGTGAGCACACAAAGCCTTATTCTTGCTCTATTACAAAAACGTACAAAGTGATAACATTTGACAGTTTTATTGTTTGAGAGCTTGGTTATTTTGCCATCCCACACATTCAAGACAATTCAAAGGGGCATTTTGGAGACTCTAATATGTTGTTTTGTTTCACAGCACCTTTATCAAACTGTTGCATTTTTCTGTTAGTTATCAGAAAATTCCCCCACAATACATAAGCATGCGTGGTGAACTTTGTTTAGTAAATTGTTGTAAGTAGAAACAAGAGAAGCGATAACTTGTTTATTGTCCATGTTTTCCATAATACAGGAATTTAATAATTTTTACCGAAGTGGTCATGAAATTGTTATTTCTTTGACAGTTTGGGTCCATTATCTTTTTCATACAGGAATTAAGTTAGCAGTGAATATAAGTCACTGTATTGGTTGATAGTTAAGTTGTTGCACATACCATAGATGATTACCATGGCAACTGCATACTTAACTCCAAGGTTTACCAACTTCATTCCATTACAACAGTGGAAAATTAACTTAGTGTCAATCAGAGTTTTCTGTGCCCTCCTTCACCGGTTCAGAGCCCCTCCCTGACCAAACACCCGGCAAACAAAGACAACGCTGACCAATGTTTTAAAATCTGAACAGTGCTTTATAAGAACTTCATAGGTTATACTAATCGGTCGCTTTGTCCTGGTTTCAAGTGAACATTTCTTTTATTCTTTTTAAAGCCTTGCTGCTTTCTCTTTTTAACTTTCATTTTGACGGACTGAAGACTCACCAGACACTAGCAATGAACTTGTATGAAAAAATAAAATCTGGAATCCTGGATTAGCTGCTTGAACAACCTATTATATTTTGCAACTTGGCATGGGCTCAAACATCTCTATTTGATATACTATGGTGCCAGTAGGCCAAACAATCTTGAACAGTTGGTGGATCAAGTTGAAAATGTGTTGATTTTGTGTTACTATAAAGGCAGGTAAGAATATTTCTAGACAGTGCCGAAACTATATACTGCTTTCCAATTGCGCTTAATCCTGACTTTAAGTTTTTCTTGAAATCTATGAACTTGAAGTAGTTGGAGATATCGTCAATAACAGCCATTTCACCAGGTTGTACGAAAACTAAGACCCTCGAAAACTAAGACCTAAGACCCGTCTCACTGTTTGGAGATTACGAAAACTACCGAAGATCCCCTAAAATGGAATCCGTCGAAATATGAAGTCAAATTGTAAGCGACATAGGTCTAACCTGTCAAATTATCTTCTGTCCGATTCTTCCCACCGAGTTTTAGGTCAAGATTTAACGGTGAATTTACGGGTCTTAGTTTTCGCAATTTTGAAAACAAAGATCCCCCTACCTACAAAACCAATCCGTAAAATATATATGAAGCCGAATTACGGCCGTTGAAAGACTATAATCCGTAAAACAACCAAAAACTATCATTCGCGTTCTGACGATCCGCTTCTTCTAATAATTTGCAGACCGTATCAGTATTGAGGCTTTAAAAAGAGGATGAAAAGCCATAGACTACCTGGGTATAATTGTACACTGAAAATATGCCTCACCTTGCCGATTGATCTATAATTTTGGTTGTTTATCCTTAAAAATCGTAAAATTGGCTTTCCACTGGAGATGGATTTTCGCCTTCGTGTCTCTGAGGCCGTGATTACGTTATGTATTGTAAAGAATATACTCTATAGCAGAAAATTCTTGTGTTTTGTTGAATTTTATTTTTTCTGAAATTAAAAACGCAAAATTTTCAAGATGATGCCATGCTAGCACAGGAAATTCATTCATTCATTGATTTTAGCCAGTATCCCTCACAAACTAGTTCTCCTTGCCCCCACCCTACCCCTCAACTACCCTGACACTGTAACTTTTTACCTGGTTTCCGGTGAGCTCCGGGGTGTGGCGTGTAGCATATACTCTTTTTTTTTTCGCCCTTTTAATGAATTGAAGCATTTTTCTGGCAATGGCTTAGGCATGGCCAGAAAACGAAAAAGAAAACTGTTTTGTGTGATATGTAACCGATAACGCCGTTGACCTTTAGTGCGACAAACGCAGACTGCAGACTTGCAGACTGGCAGGTAAGCGAGGTAAACCATGATGTGGAATGCTTCAAAAGATTCTATTCTAAGAATCTATTTTAGGGATAGGGAATCTGTTAAAGCATTTCACAACAATGTTTACCTCGTTACCTGCCAGTCTGCAGTCTGCGTCTGTCGCACACCGGTACGAGGTGGGTAAGCCGGGTCTCCATAGAGACATAGGACCTCCGCCATTGGACTTAATGTGTTTGCAGCAGGCCAGCCTCTTTGAGCATCCCTGCATCGTGGTGTGCACCCTCTGACCGGACCATAGAGATTTGCTATCAAACCATTTGGCAGTGCTATAGAATTTAAGAGCATGAACACGCTTGTGCCCGTTGTATACAACGCTCTGTTTTTCTCTAGAGCGGCACATGGGGCCAACCGTGCCGTCAGTGAAATCACAACAATTGGTAAGTGGACTTCCTTGTCTTGTTATAGCAGAGACGTATTGTTGAAGGCAAGCAGGGGTGAGAAATGGCTGATTCCAAGAGGTTAAACGAAACCCGTGTTCATTAAAAACCCAAACTATCATGCAAAGCTCTGGCACCGGACGTCCAAAATTTGAAATTACATCGAAATAGCGGCATGCGTATGCTAATATTTTTAGCAGTAAACCGAAGTCCTTCTAAGCTACTGCAAACTGTTCCCTGTAGGCACTTGAAACTAGCCGGAATCCGCAATGCATTCAATAAAATCGCAATATCATCCTTGGCCACCCTGAAGTGAGCTTCGCACTCGCAAGAGTTGAACACATCCTAACAGAATGGATCAAAATTCTAGTCTGGAAATTGAGGATTAACGCGTTAGTAATAATCGTAAATAGTAATAAACTCTTCATCATCGAGAAAACCATCGGGAAAAGCGATTAAAAGGGTGTTTCTAACATCTTCGAAAGAGATTTTCTTTTCCAAGCGCAGCCGTAGTCTAAGTCTTCGTTGTCACGATCTTAACGTCAAACAACAGTAAAATTTTCTCGGTCTCTTAGCGTAATCGGCCCAGTCCACGCGTGGCTTGGACTCTCACGTCCACAAGTAGTTCGTAGTCCGTAGTGACCGTATCTTAAAGTCCCTATTACTTGAGCACTACCGACTGAAGATCTCGATTAGAGCGTGCATAGCTGTCGACGAAGGTTCGCTCATTAAAACGTTCGCTTTTGTAACTCAGCATATGTTTTCTTTCCAGATCATGGTATATATTATTCAAGAATTTGTTCATACTTAGCGAGCGTATATCGAGTTATGGATGCACGCAGGAAGTTTGGAGAGCACGAAAGATGGGTGAGATTTTGCGCCTCGAGCAACTCTTATCTTGAGTGCTCTCCAAACTTCCCAAGGGCATCCATAACTTGTTATACCCACAGCTAAAAGCATAAGTAATTTTTTTTATAACATATCTGACAAAAATGCTTGCTTTTTGATTAACTGCAAAATTCTCAAAATTGTTAAGTTAAACGTGTTCATAATAGAGACCTTTAGATTCGAGGACGAGAACGACTAAGAGTACGAGATTTAACTTACAGTCGAATTCGTTGTATCGCCCTTCAAACTTCGAATAGGTTTTTCTGTTCCGTCCGAATCATTTGAGTGTGGGTGGGGTCAATGCAAGTCACAATGCAACGCGCTCGCTCAGCTTGGACCGCAAAGACAAAACTGAGAATGAGTCTAGACTGCTCAAGAATAGCGAAGGAAATCGCGAGATGAGTGGAATTTTTGTCGAGGGCGGGAGGCAGACATAAGATAAGAATAAGAAAGATCAGAAAAATCTGTGAAGAAAACTGATCGATATATTATTGCCCGAAACATGGCGATCAAAAGCAACGAACCTTGCAACACAGAAACAACCAAAGTGGATCAAAATGCACCAATCAAAAGTAAACATGTGTTTCCTAAGAGGTCCGCCAAGATGACTGACGGAAGAGAAAAACCCAAAATTCCTTCGAAGTTTGCAAAACGCGCAGCACGATACAACGAATTTGGCTGTTAAATTTTTCTCGCGTATTCTCAAAAAATAGACACCCCGGAAAGCTTCATTGTCCTTTTTTATTTTTATTAAAAAGATAGCACTGTTATCTATATTGAAGGATGGAGTTTAAGCCCTCTCTCGATCGCAAAATGATAAAACTTCTAACATTTGATAACTCGTTTTCGCCATTACGACATTCTCGCTAAAACTCGTAGTAGAATAATAATTAATAATAATTTAATTCTTATATTGGGCGCTTCCCATGAAATGATCAAGCGCGCATTACATGATTTCTATCTATAAGAATTTAATACAGGGTATCTAACTAATAATTATTTAAAATATACTATGATAAAATTAAAATATACAACATACCGTAAAAGTCCGAAAATAAGCCCCGGGGCTTATATTTTTCAAAGCCCTCTTTGAGGGGCTTATATTCGGAGGGGCTTATCTATGCAAGAAAATTTGCGTTTCAAAATCGATTGAGCTAGCCTTATAGTTGCGCGTAAATTTACTGTTTTTGCTTTGTTTTACTTTGTATTTGAGGGCAATTTTCAAAGTACAAGACCCCGGGAGGCTTATATTTGGAGGGGCGATTTAACGGAGGGTTTTTTGCGTTACCGGTTCGGGGGGGGGGGGGGTGGGGGGCTTATACATGGAGGGGCTTATTTTCGGGATTTTACGGTATTGTAAGATACTAGTAATTATCGTGATAAAAATTAATAAAAAGCTTCCCTAAAGAGGTGCGTTTTCAGATGGCACGTAAAAATCCCTAGATCTGTAATAGAACGAATCTCACGCGGAAATACATTCCAGAGTGCCGGAGCTGCGACCTGGAATGATCTGTCTCCTAATGTAACCCTCCTTTCATAAGTTGGCGTTGTAAGCAACAAAGCATCCGAGGAGGATCTTAAATTATAATTTCCTGATCTTTTAATTGACATAAGTTCTCTTAAATACGTTGGGGCGAATCCATGGATGGCCTTAAAAACAAATGGTAGAATCTTAAAACTAATGCGTTGCCTAACCGGTAGCCAGTGCAGCTCGTACAGCAACGGCGTTATGCGACAGTAGCGTGGCGCGTGACAAACTAGTCTTGCTGCGGCATTTTAAACGCGCTGGACCTTATTCAGGTGAGAAGCTGGCAAGCCATATAAAAGACTATTACAACAATCTACGCGCGAGGTAACAAACGCATGTACGAGGGCTCTATGAAGAATGAAGACGGCTACCAAGTTTTCGTGCCAAAATGACGCTGGTTCACGCTCGTGCAATACTTATCTCGTCCTCGTAGTCGTACTCGTCTTAGAATCTAAAGGTCTCTAATGTTTATTTTATTGGTAGCTATGGTGACAAGACTCCAAAATCCACACTTGCTCGGGTATATGCTTCGCTGTGGATGATCGTCGGATTGATGTTAATGTCACTCATTACTGCCCAGGTCTCCTCGACCATCACCTCTGAAAACCTGCGCTCCTTGGATGAAGAGTTTGGCAAAAAGGTAAAATAGCCACTTAAGAATTTATATATTTTTAAAAGCTTTAACAAGGAAACGAAGAAACTCTAAGTCATATCGGCAAAGTCCGATACAGCCTACAAACACTAGTTGAATGATCAGATTGCATCTTTTTATATGTTTTTTCTTAGCGGTATACGTGGTGTTTTAACCATCGGACGCAAAACTCACCCCAACCCCCCCTGGTTCGGGGGGGGGGATTTCGAAACGATTTTACCTTCAGTGGAAAGCCTTTGATCCTCTCAACAAGGTGAGGTATATTTTATGGGTGGTGGCGCTGCTAGAGGCCGCCGTCTTGGATTTTACCAAGAATTAGAAATCACGTTAAAATCCCGAGAAATGGTAATTTTTGTACTTGACATGTAAAATAACACATAAATAAGCACTTTGCATCATTTTCTTCGCAAGCTTTACTCTTAGTATTGAAAATAGTTGAAAAAACATGCATTTTCACTGAAAAATGGCTTGATCACCTGCGAGTTACTGAAATCGGCAGGTACTGATGTTTTCTCGTCGGGGGGGGGGGGGGGGGGGGGGGGGGGGGCAACCACCCCTCGTTTTACGTCCGAGGATTAAGACACCAAAAGACACCGAGTCGGAAACAAAGTCAACATCCTCTCTTTACTCTTTCTTCATCGCTTAACTTTCAATTCTCGGATGCAAGTACGAAGTACACCATAATCTTTCCAATTCTTCCGGGAAGCAAGCTTGACGACTCCCAAAAGCAATACATCCAATGAATTAATGAAACTATATATACTACAGACGGTAATGGAAAATGTGTCAGCATTGTAAATTTTAACAAGAACAATAAAAAAACTGATATTTGCCTTTCGATGTTGACCGGCGTTCAAAACAAACCCATTGTTCAGCTGCTGACAAAGTGTATGGGCATCGAAAACTAACGAAGAGGAGGCACATCTCATAGATCAAATATATTTTTTTGCATTTTGTTCCACATTGTTTAAGGTGATGATTACAATGTTTATTTTCAACCGTTGTCATGTTCGCGAAATGGCAGTTTTCATCTAGAGCACAGTACCATTGAGAGCGCATTTCATAGAATTTAAGGTTTAATTGTTATACTTGAAGACAAAATGCCAAAGTGTGAGAGGGAAAGACTAGCACTATGTGTTACAAAGCGATAGGCTACTTGCACTAAGAGGTCATGTGACCAATGCTTCCTTTAAACATTGATTTGGAATTTTGGTGATGCCAAAAATTGACAGAGCACATAAAAATTACCTTACACCCGAAATTTGAGAGGAAACGCATTTAAGGGACACATTTTATGGCACTTCGATTTTACAACAAAGTAGTATGATTTGTATTTGCCGCCAAGTTGGAGGGCATACTCTTGCCCTCCAACATGGCGGCCAAAACTACTTTTTGCTTATATCTTGTTGAACGTTTGATAGTTACTCTCAGATGTGCTGTAAAGGATACCACATCAACTTTTCAACATTTTCCTTGAAGTTTAAGTTATAAGTTTGTGTTCAGAAAGAGGTAATTCATAAATTTAAAAAATTACATTTTGGTCAAGTGACCAGCTACGATCTGACTCATTTTAAGAAAATAGTGCTGGTTTGAAAAACCAAATCAGTATTATCACATCATTTTGTTTAAGATATGACCCACTAATCGTTTTTCGAAGGCAAAATCGTATAACTTTCATTTTCATAAAAACGATGTCATCACATGACCTCTTAGTGCAAATGGCCTATTTGTGAACGACAAACAAAGGATTCACGCCATGTAAGGGAATCCCAAACAGTCTTGGATCTGGAGTCTACGCTGTGGATACCGGATTCCCAGGTACTGGATTCCAGTCTTTGTCAGTGAAACTACGTTTCTTGAGATGTATTCCGGATTCCACAAGCATTTTTTGCGGATTCCGAATTCCACGGACGAAACTTTCCTGGATTTCAAAATCCGGTTGCCCTTACATCAGCCTCAGGGAGTGCAGCACCATTGTTTTTATCTTTGACGTTTACTCAGCCCAAAAGGGGTTGTTTTCTGTTCCTTCAGCTATTCCTTTAGTATTGATGTATTGATATCTAAATATGCTCTTCGTAATACTGCATAATGATTCTAAAAAAATTGAAAAGGAAAATTCGCATTTGACGGGTCCAGTGTGATACTTTCCAGGTTCATTAATCACAGTTTAGCCATTTCGTAAACATCAAGTTTTTGTTTGACTCTTTATTTTCTGACCATCTACAGTTTCAATCTCTTTGCCCGTTCGCAGCTTTATCATGTAAAAATTTCCTTCCTAGATTGGAGTTCCAAAGGGAAGCAAAGAATTTTTTAAGAACAGCAGCTTTGAAGCTCATTCAGTGACTGGTAAATATACTTTTTTCTAACGAATTCTTGTATAAGTTTTTAATTTAATTTAGTTTGTGTATATAAAGAAAAATTAAACTTTAAAACCCGGCGTTACTCGACGTTTCGATGTTTCAAACATCATTACCAAAAGTGCGAAATGTTAAGTTTCAAAGTTGTTTAAAGAGCCGAAGTTTGAATCAATTAGACTGTATTCGTGCGTGTCTCACTGTTCTGTAGGTTTTTCATAGAAAAGCTTAACAATAGGTGCAGTTACACGGGACACTTTTACCGTGGAAAATGGGTAATTGGCGTGGTGCGTGTGACCGGACTGTCCCAAGATAAATTTACCATGGGAAATATCCATGGTTACGTCAAAAAGAAGAAAGAAACCGCCCATGACATTTAACGTGGTAAATAGCTGAGGGTTTTCGATACCCAAGGCAAACAGAGCCAATCAGGTTTCTTCATTTGACACCAACATTAAACCACAAAAACTATAATTTATTTTTCGACATTTTTGGCTTTTTTTTTAAATTTTACCTTCTTGAGCTATTTAAAAAAAATAGCTCATTTCTCTGTGTGGTCTGAGCGTATGTATCTTTGTGGCTGTGTGTGTTATGATGTGTGTTAGAGGGGCCAATAAGGTTGAAAGTACTATGATTTGAAGCTAGGAACCGACGAGATTTTGGCATCTAAACCATGACATTGTCAAAAGTCAAAAAAGGGTACTTGTGACTGCCCCGATCTTGGTTCTTCACAATTACTAGTTTTTGGTCTTTTATTACGGCTAAAGGTGTTTAGAAGAATAACATTTAAATATCTTCAGGATTCAAACACTAAGCAGTAACGGAGCTGTTTAGGGGCTCTTATTTTTGTGTGGGTGCTGCTTCGAGACATTTCTGACCTAATTTGGCTACCTCGAACGGTGCAACGCACGTATTTGTTTAATTATGAGTTCTGTTTCATCTGCTTCAAGGTAGACTATAAAGAATCATATATTTTTCAAAGTGCTTCAAATGAGACGTTAATAACTGATATTTAGATATGGACTTTAATTCGGTAGTATGCGGCCTATAAATTATGGTTTTAGAAGTTTGAAAGGAAGCTTATTTTTTTGAAATCTATACCGAGTAAGTTAATCCTGTAAATATAAGCTTTATTCAGTCTCGCTTACAGAGTTCAACAGACCTTTTTCGTTCCGGCAAACGTGAATTAAGTGAACAGATGATACATGCTTGCTGCTTAAGAGTCCCCGATTTCCTTGAAGATACTTTCCCCCTGATTAAGACAAAAACATCATATATTTAGAAAAAAGTATAACTAGCAGAAACACATTCTGCAATCCTTCATTTTCTTATCTTTTCTGAATGTGCTCTTTTCATTTGTGCATTTTCACTGTAGAATATTCCACAGAAAAGGATCTTTTAAAGAGCCTTGAAAATGGAAGTGTGGACCAGATTTGGCTGTTTGATTGCAAAGCTAAGGCAGACTTCCCTCTCATGGTTGTAAAAGTTCATCATGAAGCACCAAAAATCGGGGTACAAATAACGACACGAGATACAGAAGATGGTCGGCATTTCTCAGATTGGGTTGAGAACAATCGTTATTTTGTTGACGAAGATGATTATGATGATGAAGATTGCAGATATCCGTTAAATGGAGGACGAGACCAGAATATCCGGGTGGCTGACGCTCACACTCAGGGGTGTTCAGATGTAAGAAAATTTCATTTTCTATTTCATTTTAGGCATCAGTTGTGTTATTGTCTCGAATTCTCCGATACAAAAACGTCCATTCTGCATGAACTAAATCGCAAGAAAACTGTAAAAATTGAAATAAGTACTTTAAAGTTAGTCAGTTACCATTGCTAGCCCCCTTAGCGTCATGTGCATGTAAACCACCTCCTCCTACTAGCGTCACAATCTTTCTCTGTCAACCCCTGCCCACTGATTTTCTTTCGTCCCAAGTAAGGCAATCCAAGGCAGTTTATCTGGATTCCAAGCCGTGGATTCCGGATTCTACGCACTAAATTCCAGTCTTTGTCATTGTAACTTGGATTCTGAATTCCAATAAGAGTGAATGATTCTTTCTTGATTCCAATCGTAAGTAGGATTCCGGATTCCTTGAGCTGTATTCTGGATGCCAAAGCTCACGATTCCGCATTCATCAAGCAAATTTTCCCTAATTCCGCACAGTTCCTCATGCAAAAATTCGGCGTGTTCCGCCTGAATCCGGATTCCCTTGCAATCTAATAAGCGTTTGAAGAGGTGTGAGTGACCGGCGAGACTCGAATCCGGATCATCCTTAGAGTCTAATTCTCTGGCCAATCCACTCTGCTTTCTCAGTTTAATTTCTTGTGTATTTGAATTTGTTTCTTCAACAGAAGCGCTGCTTTCATTTGTTAGACTATGGCAAATCCCGTGGCAGTCTGAAGAAGAATACAGAAAAGAAGATGGAATTGATCGATTTCTTAATGTGTGGCTTGGCGGGACTGCTGGTTGTTCTTTTCATTGTTGGAGCACTGGCAGAAACCTGCTTAAAAAGGCTAAAAACCAAAACAAAGAAGCCTCCTAAAGGTCCGTTTTACATTCTTAAGATACGTTAAAGATTGTCTTGACAAGCTCTTGACCCGAACTTAGCTGACATAAGTACGTCAAAACCGAGGCTAAGAGCTACAACGGCAGGATGCGCCAGCGTACTAAGTCATAAACCGCTTTCTTCACTTTTCCTACTGCCCGGGTATTTTGGTCGCTCTTTGCTATTCACTCTTAAAGCACCGAGAACCAATAAACCGTGCCGGAATCGGGCAGTAAGTTGCCTTGCCTCCACTGCACAATGAATTTGGCAGTAAATAAGTCGTGATGATATGGTCAATAAGTAATTCCTGTGACATGCGAATTAGCGTCTAGTTACCAATCTAACTAGTGAATGTATCAAAACAAAAAATAGCATCCTCCAATCATACGATGTTCAAAGGAGGTCATGACCAAACTTGAGTTAAAATGAACGGCGGACTTGTCCATGCATGTCATTTGTCTCTAAATATTCTGAGCAGTGACGTTTGCGGCAATAGGTTACAGTGGTAATATAAGCTTTAGTTACCACTAAGAAGGGTTTAAGGGATTAGGTTATTAGCCCACCGCCCACACCACGCAGAATGCAGGGACATCATTAATTATTCATAACCAGCGAAGCGGCAAATTTGAATGCGAGTTGGCTGGGAAAAGCTCCAATAAGAGAAGAAAGGGCTGAAATTGGTCAGGTAGCGCTGACAAAACTTGCTTTCAGTGCTTTCCAAAAGCCAAATCCTGGAACCCTGAGGGAGGCTTCTTGAAGAAAAATGGTGTACTTACTATTTGAATCTAAAACGAAAAAGATGAACAAGCTAAGAGTAAGCATTATCCCTTTTAAGTTGAAAATACAGCAATAATGGCCTTTTTTAGTATGGACTCCAGGCATTTTGGAAAGGAATTTTCTGAAAGTTTACGCTGTTTTGAAAAAGCCTACGTGCGGCTTTTGAAAGTTGGATCTTTTCCCGAACAGAATCCGTTTTAATTTGAAAATCGGTTGAGTAGAACCACTATCCCTTTCACTTTGAAAACTTCTGGTAGGAGATGTGTTCGAAAATGGCGCGTCTCGTCTTAGTGAGTAACAATGGTTGTCAAGAATGATACAATGCCCATTCAAGAAAACCAATCAGTTTTCAGATGTGTTCGAAAATGGCGCGTCTCGAGCAAGCTAGCTATCATATTGTCTTAGGCCCACGAATGAATAACAATGGTTGTCAAGATTGATACAATGCCCATTCTAGAAAACCAATCATGTTTAAAATAGTTCACTATATTGCCGCGAATTTTAAAGCCGATTCAGTGCAACATCTGAATCATTCGAACTGCTGGTCAGATTTCGCAATAAATAGCGCGGAAATCGAGAACATCAACGATCGGTAGCTCTTTTCAGAAGATCAATGTTTCGTATCCACAAGGTGCCCCCTTTTGTGGATGTAAAAGATTTCATTTTCTGGGGTCTTCATATAAACGGAGAAGCAATCTGGGAATGGCGGTAAGTTTATGGGCGGCTCGAAGATGGAATTTGATTTGCTCCGACGAAGTATTTTATCGATTTTTACCACTAGGATACGAGCTGCTGAACTAATCTCGGGAACGTGTTGGCAACTTAGTAGCAGCAACCTACTACCCGACATTACGGTTAATATAGGAGCTTATTAATTCAGTCTTTTGACCTCGCAGTAAGTTTATTTACGACATAATCAAGATCTCTCGCGCACTGAAATAAATGGAAAATTTCATTTTTCTTTCTGTGGTTTAACTTTTGAAGAAACACAATTCCCGCAAAATAAAGCAAAGTGATTTTATTAACGTTAACTTTGAAAAAGCTTCAAATGCGCGATTTTGCGAAAAAAAAAGGGCTAAAAGGAGAAAACAATAATAGCGTGCTGCATTCATTGCTTAGTTTTCCACCAACATCATATTAATGAGCATCGTCGTGCATTCTTGGCAACCAATGGTTGAAGCGCTTTCATAGCCGTCTAAGCATGACTGCTCGTAATATGACAGATCTAAGAGCTTTGTTGAACTGGTGGTAAATGTCCCGAAAACAATAGCCATTCTGCGCGATGAACCTCACCATGGAGGACCAGAGGATCACTCCGCTGGCCTCTACCCTTCGATCTGTTTAGCATGGGTGGCCCTACACCCCACCAGGAGTATAAAAACCCAGCCGACATTAGCTCTTAGGATCAGAGAAACAGTGCAAACGTCCCACCACGGTAGTGTATTTATTCCCATCTGGAAGGGATTATAGCTGCCATTTATAAGTCTCATAAAAGGGAAAAACTCAGGCGTTTTTTTCCCAACAAAGTTGTTTCCATTTTTTGCTCTCTTTTAAGAGAGGATAATGGGACATTATATTCTCTCTTATCTCTGTTGATGCCTTTTTCCTTTACCCTTCCAGGGCGGTAGAAGTAGCCTTGAGGAAGAGAGAAGAATTAAGAAAACACTTCAGCAACATCTTAGCAGATTAACCGTAATTACCATCTTTATTTCTCAACAGCCTGCAATCGAGATGTCGAAAAGGGAGACACTCAGGCAGAAGAAATGGAAAACCCTGGAAGCTTCATGTCAAACAATATTTCATAAAGGACTTTCCACATCGCACAGTTAATTTTTTTTTTTTGTAGGATTGAGGGCCTCCTTACATGAGCCAGGTAGAACGGGCTGCATGGCCCGGTTCACGCCGGGACCATTTTCGCCTTGGGTTCATATGAGAAATTTCAGTCCGGCTTCCGAAATAAATTTAAAAAGGCCAAAGATCCTGGGGACGAGTTATGGCGACAATTTCGAGAAACAACGCAAACATCGCGAAACGAGCATTCACGCCTTTCATAGCTTTGGCAACTCTTATAGCTGTACCACTGCAGTTAAATGGGATGCTTATTATGTGGAAAATACAGCAGGCAATGGGACGATGCCGTCCAGGCCGCCAGAATTCATTCCACTTTCATCCCGGTAACGGGGCTGACGTTTTCATATGGCCAAAAAATTTTAAAACACTTACCGAGATCCCGGTTGGAAAAACGGAGATCTCGGGAACCGAGCCAGCCCGCCCTCTCACATGAACACATAGAAAATTTTATAAAGGATTTAGAGGTAAGGCGAGGTCTCGGAAAACAGGGCCAGCTCAGTCAACCGGGCTCATGTGAAGCGTCCATGAGAATCTCTTCTTGTAGTTTGAAATGTGCACATGTGGTTGAATTATGATGCGTGGTTGTCCTTGTGATTCCGGCTTTAAGTAATATGTAGTAACAGTAACAATGGTGTCCTCATGAAAATAAAATAAAGAGCCGTTGTTAAAAGATTGTGCATTATTTCTTATTGACCGATCATTTTATTTATATTTTCAAAACGTGCTGATTGCTCAATGCATCTCATGAAAATTCCGAAAACCCAGAAAACTGAAATCACAACAGGTAAAAAAATATATATATATAAAGAAAATCATGAAAGAAATAAAGGAACAGGGCGTTTTGAAAATGGCAACATTTGTTTCCTTCGCTCTAGAAGCTAAGTTGGTTTCAAGTTAGCACTTGATTTAAGCGCACTTGCATATCTTAAGTCGCTTTGTAGATAACATGGCTTCACACTTGTTGGCCAAGTATAATACTTGAAGTATAAGCTGTCAATCTTCTTTCGCGGTAAAATCAGTCACGGATAAATCAAAACGCAATTGCCCACGACGTCGTGTTCTGTATTTATCTAGAATGGCTCAACAACGCTCTTTACGGCAAAGAAACCGCCTGAGGCCTAGGGTTTGGAGTCGTCAGCAAATATGGTTTGGATTGGTCTTAGTTAACCGAGACATGGATCCACGATATACGCCTTACTCATAAATGGTGGACGTGCGGTTAAGACTTGAGCCGAGTACACGAAAACAAGGCTTAAGAGGCATCGTAAAAACGATTGCGTTGAAATTTAATACTCACCGCTGTGTGCCATTTTGTACACAAAGAGGCCCTGTTGGCCCAGAGAGAGAAACACGCTATTCGAAGAGATGTTGGTACATTTTTTCTTATCACCGTGGCATCAAAAGTTTGTTCCTTACAACGAACAGACTTATCGAAGGATCTTAATTGGTGGTAGTTTGTCTGTCAAAAGAGGCGTTTTACCTTTTGAATATTTCCTGGAAAAAGCGTCTACACGAAAGCGTTCTCCCCCGCCGAAATGCCATATCAGCAACAACGGGGGAAGTGTCAATTAGCTGAATCTCTGTCCTCGGAGCATGAAATACTAGTCAACAAAACACCTAGGCCTGAAGCAGAAAACGATATTCTTGAGACGGGTACGAACTTCAATAACGAAACTGCAACGTCGTCAGATTTCGCTAAACACTAACGCTTATTCAATTAAAAAAATTCCTTCTACTGACGACGAAAATAATCGCAGTAACTCTCCAGATCAATTTAGGTTACTCGACGAAAAATGCACAGACCTTGAAAATAAGGTTTCGGATTTGGAAGGTAAGAATCGAACGCCTAATTCAAACGCCTTCTCTCTCAATCGGTTTACCTCTGATTAGGCAAAGTTATATTCTATGCAGGTTTCCCTAAATATAAAGCGTTCTTGGCAACCTTGTAATATTTAGATCCAGGGATGAGTAATGGAGAAAATGTCAAATACTGGTTGTCATGAGATCATTGACATATCCTCGGGACATTATCTGTCTCCGCCCCAGATCGGTGTCAAAAGAGGGAGGCCAAGATTACTCAAACCCGAAGAAGAATTCTTTTCTTACTTTAACTCTTACTTTATGTCGCCTGAGATAGGGATTTGTAGAAACCCACCTTTCCCACCTGTTTGTTGTTTCTCAGGCAACAGTTAGCAGGATTGTTATCAGTTGGATCATTTTTATGTATCTTCGATTTAGAATGAGTTACATCAGGCCTTCAAGAGAAGAAGTGTCAACAAAACAAATCCTGAATCGAAGATTTCAGGAAAGCATCCCAGCACTAGGTTATACTTGACTGTTCTGAAGTGAAGTGTTACATGCCCAGTAGCTTGCAGTAGCTGCACTGTTTGTGCTTCAACTCAGGCATCTATATTTATGGTCTTCTGGCCATTCAGTCCTAAAAAGATTGCGTTATTGTTGAAGAAGTCTGAACGATGACCGAACAAGTGGTCAAAAGTAAAGACCTTAGAAGACAAATCAGGGAGTGAATGGCCGTTTTTTCACAAACTGTGTGAGAAATATTATCGAAAATGCTGTAAGTATATGCGTAATAATTCAACAAAACAGAAAGGTAAAAAAATTTCAACTTCACATTATCGATCAAAGTTTCGAGCACAACGGTATGGGGATAAGTTACCAAAAAAAGTTGGAAAGCCTTGAAGAGAAAAAAGCAGTGTACACTTCATGCAGGCATGGTGTCTGAAGGATTTGCCAACTTTACACCAAAGGAGGACCGGCCAGCAAACTCACGTGATAAGAACCCCCTAGAGACCATCTGGATTATCGTAGACGAGACAACGTACAAAGATCCAGCCCCCTAAACACTGTACAAGCTAAGACAGTGACTACGCTTCGCCTGCCGATGTTCTATACCTCAGCGCTTAAAAAATGTCCGAAAACATACAAGAAGACATTCTGGTTACTAATATTTTAGTTATTCAGTGTTAAATGAATAATGAATGACATACTAAGCTTAACAACAGGTTTTTTTTTTAATAATTAGTGAAATTTAAGCGAATAAAAAGTCGGAACGAACCTTTGAAATACCCTGTCTATTTGTGTTCTATTACTTGCGACCGGTCGCCACTGTCGATGTTCTTCCAAAACAAAAACAATTAAATACTGTTTAAAAGACGAAGCAAAACGTCATCCGTGGCGAAACTAAAAGACAGCAGACGGCATTTCATAACAAAGATGACGTGCCGTATTTTATTAAATGCGTACAACTCGTGCAAGGTGTTATTACGCTAATTGCAATCACCATCATGCATGCTTCTTTTTAATTTTGACAAAGCATCTCATATGTCTTTCTATTTCTTAAAAAACTTCAAAATTAGTTGCACCTCAGTTTTTACTGTTTACTTTGTTGTGTTTTAGTGAAAAAAACGAAGAAAAAAACTTTCCAGTTAACTTTCAATAAGTTTGTTTACGTGCGGTTGCCGGATTTGCTACGAATTGCGCGAATCACCATGGCGCTTTGCACCCAGTAGGCAAAGTTTGAAGTATATACGTCACTATATCCAAATGTATCCAGCGAATTTTTTGTCTATATGTTATGAAAAAATTGCCTCCTTTAATATTAATATAAATAAGAATGTTAAAGTTGAGTAATTTCGAACTTTTTTAAACGGAACAGCGAAAGACGATAAGGTTAACACTTTCAAATTGAACTCGAATTTAATTAGCTTTAATATACTACTAACAAGTTTGACTTATACGCATACAGACATAAGCATATGAAATCAAACTGTTCATCAATATTTCTATGAAAACAAATTAACTTCTTTCACACTGTAGGCTTAAATTACTAGCCTGCGCATGCGTAGCAGGCGTCGAAAGGGGTAGGGAATTGTGAGGAAGGAAAAGGGGGAGGGGGATTGCAGGGAGAGAGGGTAAGGGACGCCTGCTATAACAGACCACTTTTGTTCATTTCTGATTGGTTGATCTGTAATAAGTAACTTATTGACGTGCATTAGTAACAAACAACCATGATGCAAAATCAAAGGAAACTTGTTCTACAGGCACAAGCTCATTCTCGTCCCCAGAGCCCGTCGTTTCTTGATCACGTGGTCGGGAAACGAGGGAGGTCAAAATATTACCCCAATCATGTAGGAACGTCACGTTGAAACCCGAACTAGAACCAACTGTAATAGCTTGTTTAGAAGGTAGCAAATGCTCACAACGTTTGGTATGCTGGATTTGTCCAAACACCGAGCGGCGATTTGAAGCAATTCTTGTCATCTGCAACGCCGATTTTCACAGGCAAGAGCACAGGTTACAACTATTGGACAGATTTTAGAAGCTGGACACGCGACTTTTCCTCAATCTTATACCGCCTTGAATGAACTTTGAAATGGTTTGCAAAGATGTATATAATTTCCCTTTAATAAATTAATCGCGTTTCAGGCTGTCGACAGTTTTGTACTTTGCGACTATTGAGTTTGATGAGGCAAGACCAAAGGTTTTTTTCTGTATTCTCAAGAAACTGATTTATTGTTTGTCGTGTTTGCTGAGCAAGAACAGTAAAAATGTTGTTATATTTTGCACGATTAAGATATCATTTTTTTAAGAGCCTCACGACTTGACAATTTCCTGTAAACAAAGAAATTAAGTTTGGACCATGCTAAGAAGCGCCCTCTACTTAATTGTGATTGATCACGCATATCGGATTAGGGAGGAAATTAGTGGGCGGAATATACAAAAACACGGGCTCTTATAGCAGGCGCTCCCTTCCCTTTTCCCTTTTTTAGTAATCAAGTACATCACACCCCTGATTTCAGTGGTCGACTAAAACAATATTATTATTATTAATACAATACAAGTTTGGACCATGCTAAGAAGCGCCCTCTACTTAATTGTGATTGATCACGCATATCGGATTAGGGAGGAAATTGGTGGGCGGACTATACAAGAACACGGGCTCTTATAGCAGGCGCTCCCTTCCCTTTTCCCTTTTTTAGTAATCAAGTACATCACACCTCTGATTTCAGTGGTCGACTAAAACAATATTATATTGCCTTTTGTTTTCAGGGATAGGGCCATTGTTATGTCACCGTTTCTATAGTTTTCAAAGCCAATTGTGTGAGCTGTTCAGTGAGGTGCTGCTTGAGCCCCCTTTTCCCTTTTTCCTTTTTTCGCCAGCCAAGCGGGCTAAAAATTACAGATAGAAAAAACGGGTTTCCGGTTAGCAAAAAAGGAAAATTTCGGAGGCCTTCAAACACACCGGAAGCGTGGAAAGAGCGCTCGTGCCAGTCCTACTCCTTATCACATATCACTTGAAGAGCGGAGTGCTCGTTTCATCGCCCAAACATTTATCTACCCTAGTTCGGTCTTTTGCTTCCGTCTCCTTCCTGAACTTCCGGCCTCTCAAATGACCCTGACGACATTTTTCACAGGTAGGTTTTCGGTCTCTAAAACATAAGAAACATCCGCTTTCCAAAACTGGTGACAATTATTCCATGAAACTCTTAGCTAATAAGTTTTCTTTAACAGTCTGACACGTGACCTGATGTCGCAAAAGGCCCACTGAAAGATTTTGACGCTGTAGATAATTTTTTTCAAGGTGGAGAACCTCGCACAAAATGTCTTTGAAGACTGTCCTGTTTGCTTTCACTATCCTAAACGCTAAATTCTTCTGCATAGCTAAAAACCCGTGCAATGGCGTAAAATTTCACGGGGACGCAAAGTTTCAATTTTCCAGCGTCCTGCCAAACGGTTCTGAGTATTGGAAAGACCTTGTTTGCCGTTTCGCTAATTGTCTCCTCAACTCAGACAACAGTCCTATAAAGCCGTCGCGAGAAAACTATCCAAAACGTTATCATGAATCTTGGATACATGTTACTTTTCCTGTGATATCTAAATCGCCAAACATAACATTTAAAAGGCTGCCACGGCCTGTTTTGGTCGTCAAAGAAACTTCCTCAGGCACCGTAAGCCAGATGTTGAGGGCTCTTGGACAGATATGGAAACTATTCGCCTTTTGCCTTATAGCTGCCGCATTGTCGGGAATCATAATTTGGTTCTTTGTAAGTACTTCAATACCTACGAAAATACTTCCATTATTTGGAGAGAACACTATTCATTAATAAAAAAGTTTTAAATATTACGATCACGTTACCTTTCATTTTTCATGAAGAAGTTCAAAACGCGGTTTTACATTTGATAGGGGAAATGATGGCAAACAGTCATTGTACACATTAATAATGAACATAGACAATAGAGCCATGACTTTCATTCAGCATGACATTCGTTTGGTGTTATTGGGTTGGAACGGTTAAATGCTAATATTTTTTTGTTTATAGGATCACAAAGCAAACTCCGGTCATTTCCCTCCATCATTTTGGATCGGCATACGTGAAGGCTTATGGTGGGCCGTTGTTACCGCGACAACTACGGGGTAAGTACTTTTATATATTTTTTACGGGTAGCAGGATCTTGAAAGAGGAGTTATTGTTTATATAGCAGAAGCCTTTAAGATAATTTTTTTTTTCATCATCAACCGTCAAGAAATTAATATTTATCTTTCTATAACAGTCAACCACCTGCGTACTGCAGTCCACTCGTGCTTTTAGCGCTTCTAATATTTCTGAGAAAATTATCCCACTGAAATCAATTTGATGTAGCCCTAAATTGCTATCGATGTTATATACTGATTATAATTAATGAGCTCGTGCGGAAACGTAACTTGAAGCCAAAGCATGCATATTCCTCAGCCTTTTGAGTGAAATTTGCATGATATATTTGGCACGTTTTCCAAATTATACTTTAGTAATTACGGCGACAAGGCTCCATAATCAATCTGTACTTGCTAGAGCGGCGCCTCACTTTACTATAAAAGATTTCAAAGGGTTGAGACTCTTAAGCTACGTGCAAATGTGTTGACAGTGGTGTGCAAACGGTTGCAACAACTCCCAACAATGTTGGGGAGCCTGCATAACCTAGTGGGAAGGATAAAAACCATAACACTTTGTAAACTTGAATTCGACAGCCATCTTGGCAGTTGGCAGTTGTTGGCTCAAACGTTCGACGCGTTGGTTTCAAACTTTGCGCAGCAACAACTCCATCAACATGCAACAGGGTGTGCAAACGGACACAAATTATAACATCCAACAATGTTTGCAAAGAGTTTTAAAAAATTGTCAAGTTTACGAACGAGTTCTCCCAGCCAAGTGTCAAGTTCGCATTCGTATTGAGTGTCGAGGTTTTGCTGCCAAAGGTGCAAATTATTTCTTGTGAGTTTTGTTTAAATCACTAGAGAGTTTTCAATACACAAAATTTTCCATGGTCTATGCCCTTATCGACCACAAAAGTGGCGCTACAATGTTGAAAACTCAAGGGGAACCACTGCAAAGCTTGACAATTTTTGACGTCATTTATCTGGTCGTTTTTTTTAATTTTTGATAGCTATTTCCGCTGAAGGTGCCGGGAAAAAACACGCATGAAAGAAAAAGAAAATTAAAGAAAAAATAGGCCATCATCATCACGTCATCCCCGTAGATGATACTTTCATCAACAATAACTCACGACCGCTCAGTGCGGAAAAATCGCTTAATTATTGCAAAATGTTCAATCCACCGCTGGCTACGTTTTAATGTTCCTTCCGCAAGTTTCCTTGAACTCGTTCCCAGGGCCTCCTCCGTTGTCCCTTCCTTGACTGTTGTGGCAAACAGGGAAAATTCGCAAAAGGTAAAGGAAAATACTTGAAAGCTGTGTTTATCAGTTTCACTGTTCATAAAAAAAGTTTAAAAGCATCTAAGTACTCCTTTTTCAATCTGAAGAAAACTGGAAGACGAAAAGCCCTTTCTCTTTGAAGTTTACGTCCATATATATTTAATTCAACAGACTTTTGTTTCAGATATTTCACAAACTAGTAACTTGTTTGCCTCTACTGTAGTAGGTGTACCTGCAATACTGACAATAATTAAAAATTTTAGCTGACATGGCTGAAGGATATACATAAATGTGATGTGTTTTTCCATGAGATGAATACACTTTTACTAATCTTCAAAAGCTTTCAATAGTGATCTTAGTGATCAACATAAAAATGAACTAACAGCGGTATCTCTAATGGTCTGCCAAATTTAATTGCCAAAAAAGTAGGCTTTTAAGACTTGAATTCTCTCCATACTCCGTGATTCTTTTCCATTTTTGTTCTGATAGCGGTTTTTTTTATTTCATACTTTACTTTCAATCTATTTTCGATAACAATAACAAGTAGGAGAACCGGTGTCGGTGCTAAAAAAACTCTCTATTGCTTTAAACAGCTGTCTGCGCCTAGTTGTTTCTTTTTGCTACTTCGATTCTTTGTATGTGTTTGGCATGGAAAAAACATTCATTGCCTCGTTTTAAATTCAACAGTTATGATCGTTCCCTTAACTTTGCCTTTGTATAGCTATGGTGACAAGACTCCAAAATCCGCGCTTGCTCGAGCATATGCTTCACTGTGGATGATCGTCGGATTGATGTTAATGTCAATCATTACAGCCCAGGTCTCTTCTATCATTACCGCTGATAACCTTCGACCTTTGAATGATGGATTAGGAGATAAGGTGAGTTGAGGTAGGGATAGGTAGGGATTTTTATCACCTGGCTTTAAAATTAAACAAAACTTTTAGTTCACCCATTAGGAACAGTGCCTCGTTTTTTTTCATATATTAACTAATAATCGTCTTGATTATAAAGGGTCCTTGCACCTTGCACCTTTCCCGTAGTCATGGTGACATTTGAGGCGCTACGGACCTAGCAACCATTTCCCTCCATTTGATTTTGTATTCAGATTCTCTTAGGGCGTCACGTCGCAAAACTTCAAACCTGTTCACCAGAGACGTTATTCTCCCAACGTTTCTTTTCTCGGCCCTTTCTTCTCCCTCCTTGCACTATTCCTTGTAAAATCGTCTTGGCAAGCCCTGGTAATCTTGATACATGCCCAAACCATTTTAACTTGCGTTTCTTTAGCGTGGTTAATATGTCATTACATGGCCAGATGGCTTGCCTGATTTTGTTTCTGACTTCACCGTTAGGGATGTGGTCTCTGTATGAGATGCTAAGCAGTTCCTAAGTCATCACATCTCAGTGGCCTGCAATTTTTTCAGGATATCCGCTGTCAATATCTACTGGGTTTCGCGGGCGTACAACAGTGCTGAGATAACCAGGGAGCGCATAAGTTTGATCTTTGAGTTTAGAGACATATGCTTATCGTTGCAGATGGTCTTCAGTCTCGCTAGTGCTGCTATTGTCTGTGCAATTCTAAACAATATTCCGGCTTGGAACCTTGATCTGTGACGACTGCGCTGCACCCAAATACATGAAGCAACCTCGTCCAATTTTTCGCCGTTGATTCGGATGTCAATGCTGACGCCATTTGTGATGCTGGTCATCACTTTGTCTTCTCTGCACTAATTTCAATGCCAAAGGATGCAGAGGTCCTATCTAGGCGATCCATGGATACATGTGTCCAACTTGTTTGTGGGGTGAGGGAAGGTGTTGGGCCTGTGTGAATTGGAAAACGCCCAGAAATGCAAAAGTGTCCCAAGACTTTTGTCCATGATTGTAGTTCCTCCTCTTTTCCTGCCAAGCAATCAATGTCATGGGCAAAACGTAAGTTGATACTTATTCTGTCTCCAATGCTGACTGTTCCTTGGTGATCTTCTAGTGCGTCAGTCTTAGTTCTCTACAGAACGATGTTGAAAACAGTCGGTGAGAGTAAACGTCCTTTTCTTACTCCGGCTGTGGTTCTGAACCAGTCTATGCCATACTCAATAAAGTCAATATAGACGTGATAGAGGTCTTGTTGATGTTAGAGGTACCTCTCACACAGCATCCTAAGACTGAAGATGTGTTCTGTCGCACTGCGTCCTGGTCTGAAGCCTGCCTTTTCTTCTGCAATGATTGTTTCTGCCTGAATCTTCAGCCTGTTGAGCAGCACCTTCAGCTTGACCTTACTTGGGTAGCATATTAGGCTGATTATGCCGTAGTTCTTGCATTGTTGAAGGTGACCTATTTGGGGGAGGGTGATAATAAGAGACGGGGGGCGGGGCCCATGGTATGAGCCAATTTCCAAAAACAACAACAGCAACAACAATGTTTATTGCGTTCTTGATACAAAAGTGTAAAGACATTAAAAGGAAATAATTGTGAAAAAAAGAGAGCACAGCCACTCAGAAATAACAAAAGCTAATCGCGCTGAGTGGCTGTCCTGCCTGCCATATTTTATTGCTCTAAGATTTTATGCAAGGCGCTTATCACTGCATATCCTCCCGCCTGAACCACTTTTCCCAGGATATTGTCTGTCCCTGTAAATTTTGCTTTCTTGAGCGATTTCACAGCTGCTTCGACTCTTTCCGCAAGATTGGGTAGTTATCAGTGTTGGTTACCTATAAGACAATCAGCACCGCTGGACCACCTTCGACTGTGTGTCTCTACAGTTCTGCGAAGTATTGTTTCCACTTCTTTAGAATGCTTCGGTAAAGGCAATTCTCGTCTTTGTACTGTAGGGTGTTGCTTTGTCCTCGTTTTGTGCTCGTTAGAGTTTTTAGAAATCCAACACCTTGTTTCTGTTTGACTTCCTTGCCACTGAAGAAAAATTTATGACCCTCCTGAGTGGATATTTCGCCAGAGTTTTTCCATCGTACCTCGCAGAGATCTAAGATGTTCATGCGGTACCTGCTCATCTGGTATGACAATTCTTCCAATTTGCCTGCCATTTGCAAGTTTGTCACGTTCCAGGTGCCAATAATGATATTATCTCTAGCACGTATTTTGCTACTTGTTACACCAGTCGCACACTTTTCACCTCCGTTATTACGGAGCATCCCACAATTTGAATAGATTGAAATCTATTTTGAATTAGACATAACACAACATAACCCATAGCAGTCGATCGACCGTCACCAAAGTGTGAGGAATATGTGATCGAACTGCCTCTAAAAAGTAGGAATATTTAAAAACACTTGCCTTAAAGATGAGGTTGAACTCTCTTTGTATAAAGTACGAGCGTTAAACTGATTAACATTACGGCAAACATCAGGAGTAGTTTCATTGACCATCATTGAGCTATAGCACATCTGTAAGTGATGTACTTTTCCGATCTATTGTAGGTTGGCGTGCCTTTGGGAAGCCTTACTTTTTTTCAGGATTACAGCATGGATGCCCCATCCTTCAAAGGTACAATATCAAAGCTTGCATGCTTTTTATTATAATCCCTTATCAATATGACAGCAATCTCCATTTCATTGCACAGCATAACTTCCCACTCATCTCAGAACTTGTAGGTAGCCCTCACATCTAAATACCTTAAAGTGTTACAATGACTTTGAAATCCGAGGTCCGGTAATTTACTTTATTTGTTAAAAAGATAAAAATAATACCTAAAACGATAAAAAACGTGAAACGCTAAGCGAGACAAAGCTTCAAGTTTATACAGTGGCCAAAGCTGTGAACTGGAAAACTTTAACGATCTCTAATATCAGAGACATGGATATCGACATTCAGGTAGACACACTGCAGAGTGTCCTCATGAGTTGGAAATAAACAAGACCCTGCATGAACATTATACCTATAAATCATCAGAGAAAGGTGAGATGTACAATGGCAAAGATTTTTACATAGTGCTTAATTACATTTATGTGGAAACCACGTGAGATTGGTGGAGAATGCAGCACAGGTAGCCGTGAACAGCAGGTGCAAGGGTACCTACTTTTCCATCGATACTCCACAGCAGCAAAAAAATTAAGGGAGGCTGGAACCCTCTCGCACAAGTCTTTTTCTGACGGGCTTGAACGTACATCTCAGGAAGGTTGCTGATGCAATATTAGGTAGACTTCAATTTCAAGACGGCTGTACCCTGATACGAGACATTAAATTGAAGACCTGCCATTTTATTCCTTGTTTAAGTTTCTTCTTCAATAAAAGTGGAAAGTTGAGACTGTGCATTGATTACAGTTTAGAAAACCTTGGATCGTTTGGGTAGGAACACTACTAGGGGTTTCTGACCAGCACCAACTATCAGCACTAAAGCACACGTACTAACTCAACGGTATTGGTTAGTACCATACTCATGCGCACATCAATATCAAGTGGCAGTGGCAGCCATGGACAGTTGTTTCGTCCTCTTTCGGGCTCATCAGCATGGCTTAGCCGTCAGACCGACGACCGGATAAAGTCGTGTTTTTTTTTTGTTTCGAAGAGGGGTATTCGCAGCAGAGTGCAATGGCCCGCCACACATTCAATGTCCACAGAGCACCAACACAAGACCATTGTACTTAACAACTCCAAACTATATGTTAAATGCCTCAGGATTGGTGCACAGGCACGCCCAAAGTCGCCTGGGTAATGAACTCTACATCCCTTACAAAAGTAGGTGACAGGAAAAACAACTGCAAAGCGAAAAACGCCACAATCAGTCAAGTTAAAGGACGCGAGAGGAACTGACTAAGCTACTACAACTGACTAGAACTGGGTAATGCAAGCTTGGTGAACAGATGGGCAAAGGACCTGATGTACCTCCACGACAATGATGGCGCGCTATGGGATGGAATAAAAGGGCCAGGCAACGACGCAGGGGGCCAATATTCAGGGACAAAAACTAATTTAACAACGCCAATGAACACCAAAGGACGTAAAACGCTGTAGGCAACACAAGAACATGCACAAATAGACAACCAGCTGACCATCACTAACAGATGCCACAACATCACGGGTACCTCACTGTCGAACAAGATAACGGCGACGACAATAGCAACAAAAACGCTTGAAGAGCAGGGGAGGATGAAAACGAATACGCACCCTCACCTGCGCAAGCACAGCAACAGCATAAGGAGCCACATCACGAAAACAATAACACACCAATAAATTACCTTAAACCTACTAAGGAACTGAAAAACGTGCATTTGTTAAAACATTCCTTTCACCTCATTTCTGCACCACTGTTGAATATTAATAATCTTTCTCTACTTAATTAGGTTTTTTTCCGGATAAAATAAAGTCATTCCCGTCCACACAGCAGAGGAGCCTGGTCTTTCTGTAAATTGTAGACCAAATTCGTTGCTACCTACTTTTTCAAATTTTTTTGAAAAAGTTGTGTACAACCACCAAGGAGAATTTGCTGAAAAATTCGAAATATATTGCTGTTGGCTTGGATTACGAAAAATCACTCGACATCACTTGCGTTAATTCATTTAATAACAAAATATCTTCCGCAAAAGAGCAGTCAACTTGAAACCACTGAAGATTTTTTCGCGGATCTTTCCAAAGCATAAGCATTTGACACTCTTGAACAACAAAATATCCTGTCTGCAGCTCTGCACTAGTAAATTAAACGCTATTTTTCTTGCCGGCAACAATCTTTTCAATTCAATCCAGCTTGTTCCCCATTGCAGACGGTGTCCCTCAAGGTTCCATCCTGTATTTTTCAAATCAATACATTTCAATAACCAAATATATCCCTAATTGTCCGCCCCCACGACTAGCTTTCCACGTATTTGCAGGGAAAACAATGCAACTCCCGTACGCAAAGAATAAAGTTGTTCTTGTTGTTGATGTTGTTGTTGTACTAGCTAGATTTCAACTTTAAACAAACCTTTCAACCTATTTAAACCTTTTTTAAACTGTGCTGAAACAATGCAAATTAGATAAACAAATGATGATGAGGAGGAGGATGACGATGCTGATGATGAAATATAAACACTTCTTAAATTAATTTTTTTCCATTCTAAAGGTCATAAAAATTGATTCGTAGGAAGTATGACTTTTGGCTTCAATTCTTTGCTTGGTCTCCTTTGGTCTCTCCTAACCATGCGTGGTTGGTCCCTTTTCATAAATTAATGTTAGTCGGCTTTTTTTTCCTTTTTTTTTTTCAGAATACCCGACGGAGAGAGAATTGATTGATAGTCTCAACAATGGGACTCAGGATAAGGTTTGGCTGCTCAATTGCCTTCCCAAACCAGACAGCGACCCCGGTTCAACCGTGATTGTAGGCGAAGCAAAAACAGATCTCAAAATCGGTGCAAACATTAAGGTGCCATGGAAAATAAATCAAGATCAAGAGATGTATAAAACGTGTTACGCTAACTGGTTTAACGAGACAGGGCAAAAAAGTGAAAATATGATAGATAAAATCAAGGCAAGTTGTTAAATTAGTCATTACAAGCTAATTGGGGACCGTGCATTTTTTACAAGCTAATTGGAGACCGTGCTAGCTTTCACAGATCCGCCGATTCAACCGCAGCAATCAAGTAGATCACGCTATTTTGAAGCTAGAAGAACTCTCAAATTTGACGAACAATCTGGAACTTTCAAATACTCCCGCATAATGTGGAAGACTTGCAACGTGGACAAAATTTCTGGACAGAAAAGATCTGCTAAAATCACTGACCGTTTCGCATGCCTGTACTCTCAATGCAAAAATCTTTACATAGGAGCAACAGAACTAGGTGAGGGTATCCACGCACATTTTCGAGATGCTGAAATAGATTATGACAAAAGATGCATCAAAACCCGTCTCGCGCCATAGAGTACTAAAGTGATGACGTCATAAAAATGAAATTTCTGAAATTATGGGATTTGTCAGGATATTCTGAAAGAACAATGTCCAAGAGGCCTACTTGCCAAAAATGAGCATTTTGCGGCAAATTGTCTCTGAGATCGTAGCCCAGTTATACTCAGAAAACTCCATACAAACCCTTCTACTTTTTTTTTTGGGTCGACCCAAAAAAAATTTAGAAGGGTTCGTATGGAGTTTTGTAAGCATAACTGGGCTACGATCTCAGAGACAATTTGCCCCCAAATACTCATTTTTGGCAAGTAGGCCTCTTGGACATTGTTCTTTCAGAATATCCTGACAAATCCCATAATTTCATAAATTTCATTTTTATGACGTCACACTTTAGTACTCTATTACAACATTCATAATTATTCTAGAAAAAACATAGACTTGCCTTAAAGTCGCAGAGCACCAGAGCTTTAATTCTTTAAGACCCCCCCCTTCGAAGTTTAGCTATCGAGGTGAAGAGCTCCTTAGGTTTCCTCAAGCTAGGAGAAAAGCTGATATGAATTGTAAAGTACCTCAACAAATCCCGAAGAAATCCGAAAAAGTTGAAAAAGGCTGTAAACACTGTCACTCCATTTTTGGTTAAATTGTGCGTGTTCCCTTGAGAAAAAAAGGCTATAAAGAAATGCCCGCGTTTTTCCGCGTTTCTTGCTTTAGAGTCTGGTTTTCAAGAGTAGCAGGAGACCTTTGTGAGTGTTAAGCTGCGATCATTTCATCTAGTTTAGTTCAACATCGCCAATTAAGCCATTGCCGGTTTTCCTCGTAGTCAATAATAAAACCCAAAACCATTCATCATATGAGTTGTTTTTTAATATCATATAGCTGTAGTTATTTTAGATTTTATTTGATTGATTGATTGATATAATCATTAAGTAAAGAATCTGACAGTTGAAAAATATAAGTATTCAGAAAGACTGTAGTTTCTTGGTTTTGCGAATGGGTGTAATCACCAAATGAAGTAGACTAAAGATTGAAAAGACACTGAACTGAATTGAATACGCAAATGCATGTACAACAACACACAAGCAAACCCACAGTGGTTTTCGCAACACCAAGAAACAGCCAGAAAGTCTCGCCAAAATCCAGATCTGAA
>NC_133202.1:43149948-43204948 GCF_958299795.1 Porites lutea | reverse complement strand
TACAACCCATTGCAAAACACAAGATGAGTCATTTTCATTTCTATTTTCGTCCAAAAATAGAATTTAAGGAGTATTTTGTTTATTTCATGCATTCTGTTACAAATTCAAAGTCTAACGAACTCCCACAGAGTCTGGGCCGCCTG
The DNA here is from genome assembly GCF_958299795.1 of Porites lutea. Taxonomy (NCBI): domain Eukaryota; kingdom Metazoa; phylum Cnidaria; class Anthozoa; order Scleractinia; family Poritidae; genus Porites; species Porites lutea. The sequence continues at coordinate 43,204,805 of NC_133202.1, read as the reverse complement.
TAATTTCACGCCTTTTTCATGGTACGTTCGCCAGCAAACGCAGTGTAAAACTGATCGAGACGTATTAAACACGAAATACGCAATTCAAAGGTATATTTCAGGAAAATGATCGGGCTGTTGACAGTAAAAAACGGATGTAAACGCATTTCATGGCAGTGAAATAAAATATGCCCAACTAACAATACAACAACTCGTACAATACAACTCGTCTGCGAAGTAGGAAGCAAAACATATGTTTACTTACCTCTATTTCTGCTGTTATTTAAATGGTCGAAATCACGTCCATTTTCTGTAAAAGGTACTTCTACCTTCGAAGCCTATCGTTAAAAGCATTTCTTGACCTCTTAAACGGCCGCTAAAGCAACCGGGCCAGGTTTATGGCGGTTTTGTTTACACGCTGCCTTGTAGCTAGGTAACTGCGTTCGCCCAAACCGATAGAGAAAGAGATATTTATGACCAAAGCAAGACCACTCCTCGCTTAGCGATTGTCGTACGCGTTGCGTCGCGCTGCGCAAGCGACAAATATATAAACTCGCTTCGCGAGATTAACAACCTGACCCCAGTTGTTCAAACGTTGGATAAATCACCATCCAGTGGATAAGTACATTAGGGAAACCAATTGCCTTATCCACTAGGTAGATTTTTACCCGGTGGATAGCGCGGCGAGCTATTTACCTTCTTTGTGCCAGATTTACTGCTCAGTTTTAAAAAATTTTCGACATACTTACAAAAAGCATGCAAATTTGTGCCAATCTATTTTTTCGGGATCTAATGTTTATTTGGCCATCGCCGTTGTAAAATTTTAGATGAAACCAATTTTTTTAATCTTCTGTAATTTAAACTGTATCCTTAGCAACTCAAGTGTTTGACCCAACCCAATACTCTTTGAAAATAGATTGGAACTACACGGCCCTGTTCTCCTAATCTGTGACGAGATAAGTCAAGGTCTGCCCTCTGAATGAAAACATATACTGCTATGATAGAGCGAAGCATTATTAAATACATCAGGCCTTAGTAATTAAAAATGATAATGATGATGATGATGAACCGCGTAGACTCCGTAGGAAAGGATCAGCCTTTTAACTTATTTAGTTCAACATTCCGGAGACTGAGGACATAGTCATAATATATATGTCGCGACAATAGAAAAAAAAAAGCTCTTTAACAACCGTAATAAATGTGGGAAAACTTAACGTTTTTGTAGATTTTTTTGTTTGTTTGTTTGTTTTTGCTTCTACATTAATATTTGGTGTTGGGTGTTGATAATGTCAAATTTCCCTTTTAAACCACCGATTTTTTGTTTTATTATATCCATTTTGAAATTAGTGGTGATCCCTGCAATCTAATTGGCTCTCAGCGGAGTGATTTATTCACGAATTACACGATTTTTCACTCTAAATCACCCCTCTTGTAGTAAATCGCGTCATTCATGTTCTAAATCATGTCCCATGATTTCTGTTTTGCTCTATATTGCATCATTTCTGTTTCGGGTATAAAATGAGATGTAAAAGCCTTTTTGTTTCCCCTTTTCAATAAACCGGCTACTTGGTCAAGTAAATATTGGTAATGCCTGAAAGTTGAGTTTTGATTGTAACTTACTTGTGAGTCGAATGGTATTCAAGTCCTTGTCTCCGATTGGCTTACATCTTTTCAGGTATAAGATCTACAGTTAGTGTTGACCATAAGTTTGGAAGACGTTTGCTAATATCCATAAAACTGACTCCCCTTTACAGATAGTTGACAGAAAATAGCCGAACTACTGCCTATAATCAGTACCATTCGACTGATGACATAATGCCATTTGAAAAATGTGCAATAGAGAAGAGAAGGATGACGTCACAAGAATTCAATTTTTTTGGAATTTATGAGACTGGTTAACATATTCAGAAAGAACAAGATGAAACGCCCCCCCCCCCCCCCCCCCCCCCCTTCCCAAAAACCAACCTGTAAGTGCAAATTGGTGAGGAGATGAGAACCGGTTTGCTCTGATTACTTCATACAACTCCACACAAATACTTGGGGTTGAAACGTAGCGTTAACGAACCACACCTATTTTATAAGGTTATATGTGGAAACATCGGAGCATGTTTAATGAGCATGTTTTAGATAGTGAACAGCTAATGCTATAAAGGCCTTTTTGTTATTGTAATTTCGCCCGTCGCAGCCTTTAATTTGTTATTGGAATTTTATTGCCAGCAACCTTTCCACGGCAGCAACTTTTTCCTTTATTTTTTTAAAATTGAAATTGGGATTTCAGCTGTTTTCGGTAATTACAATGTGATAAATCTATCAGTCAATTAATTTGATTTTATAGACTGTATTAAATTTGCTGAATTTGTTACTTCGTGCCTAAAAACGTACCAGGGCTTTCGAGCAGCTTTGTTAGTGACCCTTCAAGTCTCAATAGAATACCTTATTATAGGAAATTAACGATGCACTTTATTAAATTAAAATCGCGTTAACTTAAGGTGACTTTATTTACGTCGATATTAATTTAAATTACACTATTTTACATCGTTATTGTTTTACAGCACCTCTTTTTCAATAACAAAACCTCGTCTGTTCATAGTTCCTCAATCAACGCCTCGGAGTCACTCTCTGACAGTTCCTCTTTAAGAATTTAGTTGAAAATGTCTTTCGACTGGTCTTCGAATTGATCCTTTTTCCCGAGGGGATAGCTAACTTCTTCAGTCTAAACTTTCTTTTTCATGGAAATGGTGCTATTTTTTTCCGTTCGATATGTATGTTGAGAAGTTTGTATACTAGCAGCAAATTCATGTAAAATACAGTTAGGCGCACATTGTTTTCGAACATTTCGCGTTAATTTGATGTATGTAAACCTAACTTTTGGAAAATTCGCGTTAATTTTGAGTAAGGTGCATCGTTAATTTCCTATAATAAGGTAATGACGAACCCCAATTTTTTCTCCTAATGACATCCATACATTGTCAAGAGAAAAAGGATATCAGAATTAATAAACAGATCACCACACAGAAAATGCTTTGATCTTTTATCAAATTCTCTCAACTAATTCTTTAGGGAAATGTATAAGGATCAGTTTGGAGTATTTGTAGGTGGACATTGGGGGTTAAAGAGCTAATTTGAACATATGGTTACATCTGGTCTCTAATTTTCAGTCAGGTTCTTCGCAAGCTATTTTGTTAGATCTGTAGTGCAGTATAGTAATTGCTGCAAGAAGTGGAACTTCGCGCAAAATGTCTTTCAAGACACTTTTGTTTGTTTTTACTATTTTAAACGCCAAAATCTTTTGTCTATCTGAAAACCAGAGCAATTGTTCGTGTATTGGTTTTCTCTGGGAAGAGTTTAAATTTGAGAGCGTGCTTTCAAAAGATAGCCAGTTTTGGAAGGACCAAGTCTGCCGTGTTGCAAACTCTTGTGTTCAAAGCCTGGCTACCCGCAGTTCGTCGTTATTTCGGAACAACAAAGAATGCTCGGAGCAACCTCTGATAAATGTATCATTTCCTGTAATATCTCAATATCCAAATTTAACGTTTAAAAGGAATCTACGGCCCTTTCTCGCCGAAAAGGAAAAGAATAACGGTATAACAACGCAGGTGTTTGAGGCCCTTCGTAAAATATGGAAACTGTTCGTCTTTTGTCTGATAGCGGCGGCATTATCAGGAATCATCATTTGGTTTTTTGTAAGTATACAGAAATTCATTTCATTCTCCTAGGAGGGATTAAAGCTATAAATAAAAGTTCATGTTCCGTTAGTCTCGATTACATTTCGAAAAGTTCAGTTCAGTTCAGTTCAGTTTATTGTTTTGTTATAATGATGTACAAAAAAACAAGAAAATTGTCGAATTTTTTTAAAACGAGGAAGCCCAACGGAAGCCACCGGGTTTATAAGGAATGGGAGTCCCTCAGTTAAATTATTACAACCAAATTTTAACAGAATTATAAAGTTCTTTTTTGACCGAAATTTACCCACAAAGAGGAAGGGACACTGGGGCAAAATCATGATTTGTCGATGATAAAAGATAAAAATAAAATAAAATAAAAGTCTGATTAATCCTCGCGAACCTCGGTGTGCACTTCAAGTTAAGCCCTGGTTTTCGTAGTTAGCGATTGCAGTGGCTGTGTGACCAGGCGCCTTTTTCGAATTCCCTTTTTTTCTTTTAGTTTTGGTGTGTTTCATCACTTGTGCGACAACAAAGCATATTTAGCATCATGTCTTTTTGCAGACAGAAAACAAATAAAAAACAAAACACGGCAAGTCAGCTTTGCAAGGAATTAAATGATGAGTAATTGAGCAACAAGTGATCACCCAAAAACAAAGATTCAGTAAAAGCATGTTATTTACGCTTTTGCATTTCATTAGTCAATATTGAACTTATCTTTATCCACACTTTTGCTTAAAGGATCATAAGGCGAACTCCGGACATTTCCCTAAGTCATTTTGGGTTGGCATTCAAGAAGGCTTATGGTGGGCCATTGTTACAATGACAACCACGGGGTAAGTACTTAAAGTTATAGAAAAACATCATACTTTATGTTTAACCAAGCACTCGTTAATTTCCATTCATATGCATGCGGAATATTTTGCCTTTGTAGGTATGGTGACAAGACTCCAAAATCCACGCTTGCTCGAGCATATGCTACATTATGGATGATCGTTGGACTGATGTTAATGTCAATCATTACTGCCCAGGTCTCCTCTACCTTGACCGCTGACAACCTGCAGCCTCTGGGCGATGTATTTGGTAAAAAGGTAGACTTTTACAATTATAACCTGATAAATATGAATGAAATAATGTAGTTGACAACAATGATAAAACGTTCTTGTTACATTTTCCCTCGAACAAAATTAGCTAGTTTCTAGAAAGTAATGCCTTCATAGATCCTTATAATAAGACCATTATCCTTCTGTCGCGTAGTTTAAAGTCTTAATAAGTCTCTAACGATCACCTTAACTTGACCAGTGTGGAGAATTAAGGAGTCCTTACAACCTAGCGCCGAATATACACATTTGTTGAAACTATTTTGCATCGGTTAGTTAGTGAGTTTAACGATTTGTTTATTTCAAGATTACTTTTCTTTGAACATTTATTAAAACTGAAGGTTTTTCATGTTTTTGTTTTGGTTTTTCATGCATAACTTTTTCATCAAGGTCCTGAGAGATCCCAAACCTCAAAACATAAACTAAGGGATAATTAAGTCTATTCCGACCGGGCTTTTTTTTGCTTTCTGGGTGCGGGGAGCTTCTGAGAGCCCTACTCGTTCGCCCGCTAGGTTGTAGTGCTTAGCCGTTGGCCTTTATTTATCTAATTCAACTATTGTTGGTTTTCACATGACGTCACTAAAATTCAAACTAAAAAACTATCGATCTTACCGAGATTTTACTTTCACGATGCATTAGAGCACTTGAAAACTACTTTTAATACCAATTTTCGCTTTAAAAGGGTTCTTGGTTTTGTGATAGAGTACGCTTGAAGTTCTAAGCTTTTGCGTGACGCGGCATTTACACGGCGGCCAAGAGAGCTGTCATGTAGGTTTAAAAAAATGACTTACTTCAGGAAATTTTGCTATCTAAACAGTTCATGTATTAGAAAAATTATTACTTTAATGTTTATGAGTTTCCCGAAGAATAAATTGACTCTTTTTTGTAGCAAAACTCGGTAACAGATGTTTCTGTTAGTTTCCGTGCACCATGTTGGAGCTCATCCAGGTGAGAACCAGCATGGCGCCTCCATACAAATCTCTATAAGTTTGGGTAAAACATTTCTTCGGATATCTCCTATATTCCTCTGACCTGAGTCTTGGCGAGGGTCTTTGCATATGTACCTCCTTTCATTTCCCAGATTCTGGACTTTATCTATTGAACGGTTTTTCATTTTTATTTTGATCTATTTTGAATGGCTTGACAATGAAAACCAGCAATTCTTATTTTCTTGATTTAGATTGGCGTGCCTTTGAGAAGCAAAACTTTTTTCCAGAAGCACAATCAAGGAGCCAAAACTGTGCAAGGTGAAAAGAAAATGACATTCATCACTTAAGTTAATGTGCAATAAATAGATAAGTAAATAATACCGGTTGTAAAGATAAAATTTGAAGAAGGTATTGGTTTTAATTATTTCTATCAGAGTTCTTTAGACTGGTCGATAAATGTTAAAACAAAATGGCGCTTGTTAACGCGCCCGCACCACTTAGTATTAAGAAAATCTCGATACAGCTTTCAAGAAGCAATTCATTAAAGGCAAACATTGAAGTTGTCACTCAGTATCCCCAATGCTTCAACGAAGTGGTAAAGTTTCAGGGCGAATACCACATACTACTTGCTCCTAATGTACCGCGATGTACCGCCTGTTGTCCATTCACAAAGAAGTGTGCCATCAAGGAACTAGACGAGATGGTTAGAAATAATAATATGACCAAGATCGAAGATGGTGAGCCCACACAATGCTTTAGAAGCCTTGTTTACCACCGAAAGCAGAACGAAAGGTTGTGGTTCTGCCTGGACCCTAAAGACTTGAATGCAGCCATTCAGAGGAGACATCATGTCAATCCCAAACTAGAGGTGATCCTACCAAAGCTGACTGACGTTAAAGTATTTTCTATTGTGGACGCAAAATGCGGATACTGGAACGTGCTCTTGGATAAACAGTCTTATTACGTAACTACATTTAGTTCCTGATCTGGGTGATATAGATTCAACCGCATGTCCTTTGGGCTCAAAATGTCTCTCAAGACAGCTCAGACCAAGATAGACCAGACATCTGAAGGATGCAAAGGCATTGTAGGAATTGCAGATGACTTTGTTGTTTCCTGGGAGACCACCGAGGAGCACGAACACAACATGCACGCGATGCTAAAAAGGTGTATAGATACCACAGTTAAGCTAAACCCTAAAAAGTGCTTTGTGAAACAAGAGAAGATCAAATTCTATGGAGTAATTTTTGGTCAAGAATGTATCCAGCTAGACACGAGCAAATTGTCAGCTTTGAAGCAGATGTGTGCCCCCTACAAATCGCCAGGAACTGTAGAACTTTCTTGGGCAAGCAGACTACATGGATTCATTTATTCCAAACCAAAGCCTACTGAAAGCCCCGCTTCGTAAGCGCCTGAAAGAGGACAACCCTTTCAAATGGAGGCAGGGCACCAAACGTCCTTCAGTAAGATCAAGGACAATCAGCAACGAAGTCACTTCGACATACTTTGATTCAAAGAAATAATCCGTTCAACAAGTCGATGATTCCATGAAAGGCCTAAGTGCTGCCCTCACTCAAGAACCGGAAACCCGTCGTTTTCGTCTGCAAATTAAAGTCCTGTCGGATGTCGAGGTGAGGTACACAGACATCGAAAGGGCCTTATTTCAACAATCGAGCCTTCCAAGAGTTCCCTTAAGAGACAGGCTTTAAAAACATTACAACTACCCTTCACTATTCCCGTACGATTTATTGAAAGCCAAGTAAAATCAGTCAAGTTAGCTCTCCTGAAGTGAAACATGACAAAGTCAAAGTGAAAGTCCCTAACACGTCGCTTCTTTGTGACCCCTGATGACCATCAGCTCCCTTTACCTGCCGAGTTACTATTGGGGCGTCCAATACGAGACAACCTTCCAAGAAAGATTCGAAGGGACCCTTTAAATGAAGAAGCCACCTCAAGGCTTACCAAAAGACAACAATTTATCCTCCACTTTTGGGAATGAAATCACCACATCGTCAGACACCTTCATAACCCACCGTGGCAGGCTGATTACGCCACCCAGAGAGGCTGGATTTGTAAAAGCCGAGTTAAACCAAGTTATGATCTGAAGGAACACTTAAGAATGGTCATAAAAGACTTGTTATTGTTATTGTTAAGCATGTGATTCTGCGTACACTGAATTATCTTAATGCATAACTAATTTGTTTTTATTTTCAAGGAAAGGAGGGATGCATTGATTCTATCTACAGCAACAATCACTTTATGGCCATGTTACCGCTCAAAATATATTAGTGTTTAAACCTCAAGTCCGCATTTCCTTAGTGCGATACAGAAGTATTGCAATGTCCATTTTTTTTACAACGTTATAAGACGCTACTCGATAAATTTAACCTTTCGTTGATTCTCTTCTTAGCCGAGCTCCACGGGTAATAAAATTACCCAGCGGAACCCATGGGTAATAAAACTTGGTTATCAATTTTGGTTGTGCGAAAATCGTCGGTCAGGGTCCCTACGTCCGTCGCATATGATATGTTAGCTGATGCCGAGAAATGCCACACTCATTACCTTGCGGTCCAAGCTATTTACAATCTATGTTCAACTTAATGTTGGACATCCATGTTAAGGTCAATTGACATTTGTCAAAATAGGGTATCCGCTGACCAGCGCCACATGGCTATATGTTGTGAGCAATTTTACAACTCATTGAGGTGACGCGGTTTTTTTTAAAGTTCTCCGCTAACCAGTTATGGGTTTTCAATTGATCGTAAGGTCGATAAATATTTTCAGGAGGAGTTTAAGCAACGCATGTGTCAATTTTTTAGAAAGGTATTTCTCAAAAATCCCACGAGAGCTTCTCTTTTGATCTTGTCTTCATACATATATTAAAACTATCGAATGCAGTTTTAAAGTGTGATTCATCCCAACATGTAGTACCCACATTTTTCTTAATTCTTACCATATCATTTTTATTATTTTTATTTTTTACTATACGATTTTTCATGATCTGGTTATTCCGCTATGTTTCAGAATATCAAACAGAGACGGAGTTATTTCAAAACCTTTCGAATGAGAATTTGGATAAAGTATGGCTGTTGAATTGTTCAAGCCATAGCGACCATCCGATCCTGATAGTCAATGACGCTGGTGAGAATGTCGCGATCGGGGCAGAAGTTCAAGTCATACACGGGGAGAATCGAAATAATGAAGAAGCTGAAGATCTTTCAAATTTCACAAATTGTCTGATGAAAAAGTGGGAAGAAAGAAATAAAAAAACGTCTCCAAACGCGCTTGCTAGATATAACGTTTCCGGCGAGTCATCGGGCTCAAATGGTATGCACAACGGGAGCAATCAAGACAGGCAAAGAGGAGCGGATAACATTGAAAACAATGAAATGGGTGACCATTTGGTAAGTTTAGGAAATTTAAATATAAAGGGAAAAAATGGACATTTATATTAAGAAGAACATGATTTTATCTTATACTAACTTAAAAGACAATAAGTACCACCTTTTACTAAGTATAAGCAAGCCCACCAAAGTTCTCCAAAGATTGAAAACAAATACCGCTAACAGTTACTGTATCAAGATCAGTCGCCATTTTGGAAAATGTTTAGCACCCTGCAATATGGCTTTCATTTTTCTTGAGGAGTAATCTCACGTAAATAATTTTTGAATAATAGTGAAGTCTCCAAAGCTATAGAAATTAAAGACCTACCGATGCGAGAAAATATGGTTATGAAGTGAGTTACGTCCACATGCACCCGTTCATCGCCTGGCAACTCGTACAGACTCTAGGGCTACGAGTAGAATTGTTCTTGGCGTTTATAGATTAACCGGGGCCGTTAGGGAGCAAACAAGGAAATACTCCGATAAAAATCTAGATATAATATTTTTTGTGTTTGACTTACTAGAAAAAAATTTTCGAATATAATTCTTTAAAGTTTGGCTTTTGCCTTGTCACGCGTTTGGTCACACTCCAGGATTAATCTACATTATCTGAGACTGGTCAAGTCTTGACAGGTGAATTCATGCGTAAAAACCATGCAGGATCTTGAAACTTGTTTGCCGATAAAGAGAGACTTCTCTTATTTTCTTCTTCTGCCTCCACAAAATAAAATACAACTCCATGCCGTCAACATTTTTTTCTTGTTATTCAAAGCTGATTTAATTTGTTTAATGGTTTTGGTTGAGGATTAAACATCGCAACGGATTCATAAGTGGCTGCGTTTGGAAAAGTTCATCAAGGCTCTTAATATTTTGTCCTTTCAAGTTTTTCACTTGTCGTGTTTTTCCACTGCCACCCCAAACTAAATACCAGCTGCTATCAAAATTATTCTGATATTCAAAGCAGCTTTGTTTATTCGGTTCTTAGGCTGATGAAAAATTCGCAACTGGATTAAGCGATAGCTGTATTTGGGGGGAGAGGTGGGTTGGGTTAGTGACGCAATCTGTGTGGACAAGAATTCTTTTCGAAGCCTACATATAATATTACTGCGATCGAATTCGATTTATTTTTTTCTGTTAATATACAGTTATTCCCGCATAGGCTCATAAGAGAGTACACCTCCCGGGATTGAAAACACCTTTAACTCATGATTTCTTTTTGAATATTAGTGGGGCTCCCACGCGCGCGACTCGTGGAATATGGTCAGCCGCTTTTCGTTTAGTTGTCACGTGATTGACCGAGCGTACACGTCTACAGATTGTACGGGTGGGGTAGGGGAGACTATCAAAAGGAAGGAAGGGGTGTCTCAGGCATGTCTTGGCAAATTCACATCTTTTATATTGGACATTCACTTTTGACAATATGGTCAATTGACAGCTGTCAAAACAGGATAGCCACTGACCAGTATCACATGACCATATCGCGGGCTCATGTGTCAACTCATCGAGGTGACGTGATTTATTTGGAAACTGTCCGCTGACCAGCTAAATGTTTTACTAGATCGCGATCAATGTTCAATCTCATATTTTCTCGCTAGTTTGGGAGCACAGTTGATAATGCACACATATTGGACATCGGACATCAATGTTGTGATCAATTGACAGCTGTCAAAACAGGGTATCCGCTGACCAGTATCACTTGAGCGTATCGCGGGCTCAGGTATCGACCCACCGAAGTCAAGTATTTTTGAAGTTATCCGCTGACAAGCTACTCAATTTCAAATGATCGCAGGCTCAAGTTTAATTTTTCTTTAATTCATATGAAATATATTTTGTTTATGTGCCACACAATTAAGATTTTGACTTCAAACTGACCTCGGACGCGAAAATGCAGCCACCTATTACAGTCAGGGAAGACAGTTGCTTTTGACTTTGCTAACCATGGTCACGCGTTGGTCACGCTCTACTTCCAATTTTTATGCTCTGATTGGTCAAAATTTGACAGGTGAGTTCACGCGGAAAACTTATGCAGAATCTTGAATCTTGTTTACTTTGACAGCTGAAGCTGACAGAGTTTTGTGTCAACTTGTGATGTTTTTAATTGTCTTTTTCCACTGCATGCACAAAATGAAATTCAGCTGCTAGGAGTCAATTCAGGAGTCTTCTGTTATTCATGGCTAGCTTGTTTTTGGTTGAGAAATACATCAATTGTCAAAGTCGGAAATCTGATTTGGATGGCATCGTTTTCGTTTTTCACCTTGCTCGATGCGTAAGGGTTGAAAAGTCTGAAGCGAACAAAAGTGACAATCAAAACTGAGAACCGGGTGGCCGTATATGTGATTTTGGAAATTTTTTTACCGGTTTTATAGCTAGAAGCCCATGCGTGCTTCGATCGTCCCGAATATTGAATGAGTGCAATTTGTATTGCAAAATTGTGAGATACTGCATTATGTCCGAGGTCTGTATGATAAAAACAGTACCTCATAGTACTGATTCACCTCAGATGTGACGTATAAATGGTATAAAAGGTTGGTTTACACGCATCCAGATTTGCTGGCAAGATTTTGTTAAGTGTTAAAACTTGTCGAACGCAAAAAATTCGGCCTGATTTTTGTCCAGGCCTAATTAATCTACAGTGATCAAGAGCCATTATGGCTCTTAAATGTGATTGAAGATAATTGCTGTTTTTAAGGTGTACAAATAAGGTTATCAACTCGATGTAAGATTTTATTTACTCTTGAGCTGTTTGCAAATTATTTTTCTCAAAATCACTTAGCCTTTCCCTCAACAGTCACATAAATGCGCTATGTGCTCTAAAGCTAACTGAATTGTGGAATACAAGTTTATTGCTTGATTTAAATTATAAATATATTAATTGGAGCCTTGCTATTCGCCCTGGCTATATCTATATGTTACCGTAATCAGAGCCTTTCTCTAAATTAATTCATCATATTTTTTGCGACTACTAAGAAATCAATCTTAATGAAGCGCCCGCCTGTTTCTTGAGCGTTTCTGGCGCGATATGGTTGACATGGATCCTTCCCTTTGAGATCTTTGGCTCGTTGGCTCCCCAGGTGATGATTTAGCAGTGGTGTAGATGTGTCCAAAAAAACGCCATCTTGTGAGAAAGTTAACGCAGCTGCATTCTTAACTTATATGTGGCTCGAATGTGTAATACTTTTCAAACGCCATTGTAAAATTTCATTTTTTCTTTTAACAAAATGTTATAAAGCGAAATTGACTTTCAACTCTTGTAAATATTATCTAGGGAAAACTCTAAAAACCAACACTTTCAAATTGCAATTCGATCTGGAACGCACGGACACGTTTCAACGAGTTCTTATGAACTCCTTAGTGCTACGTGGGTAAAACAAATTACAATTACAAACGTTTTCGTCTTTTTCTTCTTGAAGTCTGCACATTCACTCTGTTATCAAAGTCACAGCATTGGTAAAAACGCTCACAGTATACAGCGGATGCCTGGGAAGCAAATGAAATTTGATGATTATCTGCTGTGTACCTGTGGAGGAGTCCTTGGTGTTTGCCTAATGATGGGGATACTATGTGACACTTGCTCAAAGCTGCGAGAAAAAAAAACGGAGAACAAAGGTTAGTGTCGTAACGAGCCCTTTGCAGAGGGGACCAAACCACCTCTCAAATCGGTCATTTAGGCTAAATTTACATATATTTTACATTTCTTTTCATTTCTTGACCAAACTTGCCGGGTAGACTTCGATTGTTGACTTGGTAATTTTAAGTTTTTGTTTGACGCAGAATGTCAAATCATGACGTCACAAGGACTGACGTCACCAAAATGGGTTACTGTAAATCCTCTATTTAGCCCCCCCTCTCCAATAAGCCCCCCCTTTTCAGAGGAGGAAAGTTAATAAGCCCCCCCTCTCTATGAAGCCCCCCGCTCCTCCTCCCCCAATCCTTATTCTTCACAAAAAAAATGAACGATTAACTTGGACTGATCAGTTATGGTTTATTCAGGCTGAAAGTTCATATTGTTTTTGGTCTTTGGCCGATCGACCTCCAACTTCATATGCTTAACTTTCTCAACTTTGCGCTCTAGTTCTCTGTGGAGAACATTTTTGAAGAATAAGAATTTTGTTTTTGTTACTTTTAGGCTCCCACAAGTGAAATAAATACTTTTGACAGTGACTTTAATTGTACAACGCGTAAGTCTACTCTGTCTCATACCACGGTGTTTTTGCTACAGGTGATGCGTTTTGCTAAATTAAATAAGCCCCCCTATTGTTTTCCCTCCACCACCACCACCACCGCCACATTTCTATTGTTTTCCCTCCACCGCCTCGCCTCATTTCTGGAAGAAATGTATGTAAACTCAGACTGATGGGTTTTTTTTTATGCTCGAAATACAACCTGCGTGTGTTTGCGAAAATAAAGACACATGACTAGAAATGGCCCGTTTGTCTCCTTTTGTCCCTTTTGGCCTGGTTTTGGCCTTTCAGGCCTGATTATGGCCTTTCTGGCCTGTGTTTCGCCTTTCTGACACTCTATATTACCTGACTATTTGCGAAAAAGATGTCATTTGTGTTCATCCATCGAACTGTCAACATGGTTTACAAGAGAGTTTGCAGAAACTGTACTATTTCATCGTGCAGGGCGAAGTACCTTGTCAGATTAGCTAACCATCTCGAGGATGTTCATTAGTTAGACCACATACAGCGAAGGCAGTATTTACAAGAGTCGAAACTGCAACCTTAAGTTAAAGTCGTCGTTTACAAAAGTGAAGCGGATAATTCCGCAAAAAATAACTCAACTAGTACTCGCATTCCAAGTACAGACACAAGAAACGGTGTACGAACTGTCAAGATCACGAAAAAACGGAGTCTCTTTCAAAGAAAAAGCTAAAAGAACAACTACAAATAACAAGACAAACCGAAAGAAACAAAAAAAGTCGAACTCTTAGCTGAGAGGCTATAGGAAAATTGTGTAGACACGGAAGGATTATTTATTATTGCTCGAAATAGAACGGACAAAACGGATTTGTAATAGTCAGTCAAAGGATTAATTTTCATTCTATCTCCTTTCAAATCGCTAAGTATTTGACTCTTTTTGTTATTGGTTTTTAATAAAGTTTTTAAAACGGTATCTCTCTTGTGGTTTTATTGCTAGCAATTATTTGTCGCGTGTTTTAATTGATCCTTGTTAAGCTATTTACAATTGTTTATATAATAATACGTCAAGGTGCTCCCTTGGGTCTAGCCATAGAGATGAACTAATTTGTATTCAACTTTGGGCTTGTTAACCCGCATAATTAACTGACTAATGCTCACGGCACGTGAATTGACAAGACCATAAGCTCATCAAGCGCTGAGTTTCCTCGAGATAGAACGCAGAAAACGCTTTTGTAATGGTGAGTCAAAATTGAAATAGAGAGTTTTCAGCTCCACTTTGTGTATGTGTGTGTGTGTGTTTTGTTTATATATCCGATTTTTAGCGCTAAATAAGAAGACATGTGTTGCTAGGCGATCGCACCTCTTCAGTCCTATCTTTTTTTTTTTTTAAATAGACGTTCCACTTATTCGTTACAAGAACCAGAAGAGTTAGGGTTTACTTTAGAACCACCTGTTGTTTTCTATAGAATATTTATACCCTGTGCAATACTTTCTACAGAGTGAAGTAAACAAAGATTGACATTTTTGCTTGATAAGCGGTTTTTCGCTTCGCTGAGCTTCGACCTCGTTTTCATGTTATGCCCGAAAAATTAGTACGATTTTCGCTTTCGCTTAACAACCTTTTTCCTTTTTTTGAAGTAAAGATTTTTCAGTTAACCTCCGTGTCTTGGTTTTGTTTATAACCGATTTTTAGTGAAAATAATTTAATGATTAAAGATTTTTCATTTAGTATAATCTGCAAAGATAACACGTTCAAAATATGCCCGCTTTTATTTTGCACACATAACAGTTTCTACAATATCCAATCAGAAGACTATAGCAAACAATATCTAATCAGGAGACTATAGCAAATAGCTAATTACATAAAAATAACTTTTCTGTTTATAGATTATGATCTCAATATTTTTTGATGACGTCAACTCCAGGAAATTCTGATGTCACTTGCTCCTTGCCAGCTACAAGTAAACTATAACATCATCCTATCTTAATGGATGCATGACGTCATCGGCATTAATTTAAGCCATGACATCACCCTATCTTAATGGCATGCGTAACGTCATCGGCATTAATTTAAACTATGACATCATCCTATCTTAATGAGATGCATGACGTCATCTGCGTTAATTTATACCGCACTAAAAGTTAATAAAATCCGCAAAAAAAAGGAGTAACAGGTGCCTCCCCTACTACTTTTGTCTTTCTACAGGCTGCGATGTTGACGTGGAGAAGGGAACAGTTGAGTGAATCAGTCCCATGAAACGACAATATTGTGATGAAGACAAACTGAGTTCTTAGTCGTTTGTAGTTATTTGTAGACATTTAGTGTAAATATTTTTGTGTCCCTCCCGCCCCTTGAGCAATGTCTCGGTTTTAAAAACCTCCCAGCAGTGGGCTGAGAAATACGAACGCAGGTGAAATAGCTAGCGAATGACGTGTCATGTAGGGAGCTTAAGCAACGAAAACGGCAACGGCGGCGAAAATGTCACCCGAAAAATGAATTCTTGGTGTTTCAGAGTTCATCGTTCTTATTCCAACTCTTTTCATTTGTCAAATGTTGGCGAGTTTCTCGAGAGTTGAATTCTAAATGTATCAAAGTTCACAAAAAGGAAAAGAAAATCGTTGTGTTGTGCTCACGTCCTCCATGAAACATGAAATTTAATAGTTTCACGTCGTAGTCGTGGAGTGATGGCAAAGAAGAAAGGTTTCGCCTTTGCCTCGTTTTGAAAGTGGGAGTTTCTGGAACTCGTGATAGCCACTTGCCTTTTTAATTAGTGGCGACGTGGTCAATATTGAAACTTGTGAACTGGGACAGAGGCTTCTCTGGGAACAAGCACATAAAGGTTGCATTCCTTTTAGGCAAACTTTTTTCGGATTTAGAAAATCCAGATTGCTTGGATTTTTCTGCTTGCAGGAACAACTATCTGAAATAAGATTGATCCATAGAGTAGTTGCCTGCTTCTCTGATCATTTTCTCGATTTCAACACATCGTTTTTTATTTCCTTCCGCTAGTAGAAGTAGGTCTTTAACTAGTGGTGGTTCAAACTGAGACTCTTCAACTTAAAATTATCTGGAATTTGATCAAGAAAATTCAGAAGACACTTACGAATTCTAGAGTGTTGAGAAGCGCGTTCTACAAACACACACACACACATTGGACACTATAGTTTTAGAGTGAAAAGATCCAAGCGTTTTAGCTTCCTTACGGATTTAGAGTTACAGTGGAATCTTAGTGAGTTTATATACAATCCTTTAGCGGCATATAACAACGGTGGAGTATAATAACTTTTGTTCGAACTAACCTTGCATGACCCGCCATGTTTATCGCTGAACGAGCACGTTCTTGCGATCGAAAAGCAGTTTCGTTAAATGGAGAAAAAAAACTGAAACCAGATTGCGATACCAATATGAACGATCCAAGTGGGGAAGTGGATCGTTCAGAATGCAATCTTAAATCAAATTTCAGATCGCAAAATCCGCCGGATTTAGATTGGTCAAAAGGAACGCAACCTTATCGAGTTATTTGTAGTTTTTCAAAAAGGATCAAAATAACAGGCGAATCTCATGTGTTTTTTTATGTTTTTTTAATAGCACGATATGCAACTGAATTCCAAATTGAACAAGAAAGGTGATATGATCTCCGTTTAAAAAAAAATTTCTTGGCCAGTCATTATCAGTGGAACCTGCTAATAACGGCCACCTTACAAACTGTACACTTATGTTAAGCAATGTTTAGGTTGCCCTTAAAATGCAGCACCTTATTGGTTTTCATATTTTTTTAGTTACCCAATCACAGTTGTTCCATTCTCTGAGGTATTAGCATTATATTTCTTAGTTTTGCACTGTGTTTTTCAAAAGTCTGCATTGCTCTCAGTCAATTAGATTCAAGACGTTTTCCATGTATATTATTAGTGTCCATAATAGAATGATAAAACGTACGCTTGTATTGGTTTAAAACTAAGAAACAAAACAAGTTATGAATAATAACAATAGTAATAGGGATCCGAAGTTCTTTTTACAGATGGCCTATGTCACATAATCTGGTTTTCAATATGGCACTGCATAAAAACTAAAAACTACTGTGACAGTACTAAAAATGACAAAATATTAAAATAGATGAACTAAAAAATGTCACACTAAGCGAACTTATTTAGATTTAAAATGTTTAAGTAATGAAATTTTAAAAGCATTCTAAGGTAGACATCTCATGTCTTCTGGAAGGGAATTCCAGTCTGTCAATTTACTATTAAAGCATCTGAGTAGACCCCAGTTCGCGTTTGATCTAATAGATCGAACAGTTTCCTTGGAGCGGGTGTTATGGCTATGATAGTCTGAGCCTCGAGTAATCATACTGTTTCTTTCACAGTCAGTAATAAAATTATGCATAACGATTAAAGAAGTCAAAACCGGTTATGGATACTTGCTGCGAGTGCCTGCATGAACCCGTTCCAATTTTCGCTGAATTATTGCGGTATAGATTGTTTCATCTATTTATTCACTGTAACAAGACCAAAATAAAGATAATTAGCAAAAATTGGGTGAGACTGAGTTTGGCCGCTAAAGAATTATGGATATCGAGGAGGGTCAGTGTTCTCCCCTGAGACCCAAGGCGCTAAGGCGTGGCTTGATCTCTAATGACGAGTGTTATAGTTAACTAAATCACAGCTTTTGCTAGCCTGAGAATTTTGCGTAGATGTCCAAGAAATAATACACAATTCTTCAGATGTTCAAGAAATAATACACAAATTTTCAGATGTTTCAAAAAATAATACACAATTTTTCATAGTTCGCTAGCGTATTTCTTTAATTTACACATTTAGAGACAACCTCCGGGAGGTAGTCTCGGCACCCCTAAAATTTTGAGCACTGGTGCCAGATTACGTCTGAGACCGATACGTTTAGACGTCGAAAATTGGGAGTGCCTTGCCTTAAAATCGTCAGCATGGTGCAAAAAAATTTGGCGTGACGTGCCAATCTTTTTAACGCGTGTAAATTGGGTATAAATGACTGTAAGTTCCTTAAGTCTTTAGGAACCCAAAGCAAAGACGACCACGACAACAACAACAACGTAAAAAAAACAATTGGTTTATAAGCAAAGCAACTTCTCTGCTCGTACATCACGCTTTTTAGTACATTTCTTTTAAGTCTACTGCACGACTACGACGTTTTATGGAGGACGTGGACATACTACGACAAATTTTTCCTTCTCTGTTTGAACGTGGATAAAGCCCTTAAGAATTCAACTCTTGGAAAAGTCGCCCACATTTGACAGATTGAGCGGTTCCAAACAGACGTGATAAAGTTTGAAAGGACGCAAATTCATTTTTTTTAGTAATGTTTTCACTGCCGTCGTCGCCGTCGTTGCTTAAGTTCCCTTTCTGGCATCCTTAATGAAAAACAATTTTCACGGCATGCAAATAATTAGAGGATATTTCACGGTGGCGCTGAGAAGATATGAATCCTATTTTGTTCTGGCCACTCCGAGGTAATGTGAAGTTTTGTCTTTAAATATGGACAACAAATATACACGGTCTAGATTGTAAAAAAACAAAGCTGGGGTTTAATACAGATACTCGCGGCTGCTATCCCATACTGAGCTCGAAATACCTCATCCTCCGTGGAAGTTACAGACAGTGCTAGGGTTAAAAGTGTAGTTTCTCGGAGCAGTGTGTGTTGCGGTTCAATTTTGTCCCTGGTTTAATTCTCATTTTCTTTTGTTTGAAACTCATTATCATACCTAAAGACAAAGAAAAATGAAATTAAAACCAAGGACAAAATTAAACCACAACTGTACATAACCTGACGTGGAATTAAAGCTAAGACACATAAGGACCCATGAATACTCTCCGAGAGTAAAAAGGATTTTTTGAATGATAGTTCCACGGAAGTAATATCCGGCTACATCAGTTTTCTTGACGCAACGTAAGAGCAATTTCCTAAAAATCTTCGAAACACAGCATATCTCATATATGCACTCCGCCGCCCGGTAGCTCAATGGGATAAGCGCTGCTCTGCTGAGCGGGAGGCCGTAGGTTCAAACCCTTGCCGGACCAACACTCAGGGTCTTTAAATAACTGAGAAGAAAGAGCTACCTTTGTAATAAAATCTGCAAAAGGTTTGACTGTCTAGTCTTCTTGGATAAGGACGATAAACCGTAGGCCCCGTCTCACAAGCCCTTGCACATGTAATATAAAATCTGTGGGACGTGAAAGAACCCAAGCACTCCTCGTAAAGAGTAGGGCACGTAGTGCCCGGTGTGGTGGTTTATCTCACTTTCACACTCATGTATGGGGGAATCATTTCTCATTCCTTCATTACTTGTAAACTGCACCTTAAGCAGTCTGGCAAAGCCCCCCAACCAGTGTTGTAAATTATCCCTGAAAAGCCCTGAGGGGAGTGGATAATATGATATTTACATTTACATTTACAAGAGTTACGAAAACAAATTTTTCGGCGGCCATAAATATTATTTCGAACAACAAACAAAACAAGCTCAAGCAGCAAAGTTTGAAAACTCCTGATCGTCCATCGTAACGTTGCTTCTCGATATGATCACTCGTCATTAAAACGAAAAATAAGTCACTCGTGCTCGTTCCCGGCTTTAACGTTTTTGTTCCCAGTAAACGTTCCCGTCCATTTAAACTAACGTATCTTCACATTGAAGGTTCTCTTACCTATCCTTATTTTAAAAGCAATGGGTTTTTGAAAGTCTGAAAGGGCCCATTTCTTTGATATAAAGAAAGAAAACGAACAAAAAAGAGCAAAAAGAAAAAAAAAAGTTTGCGGTTGTATTCTAAGCTCAAGAGTCACGTAAATTGTTTATTGCGTAAGTGGGCTAAAAATTGGTTTTTCTTGTTTGCCGTGTCAAAAGCCTGTTTATCAGACAGAAAGTTGATTAATTCCTCCTCAAGATTAAAATTTTAAAGGCAGTAGGTGATCCAAATTAACATAAATGTCCTCCACACTGAGGAGCCCACCTGGTCAGTAAGTGTTTTTGAATACATTTTCTTAAACGATGATACTAAATGTTTAAATGTTAAATAGCTCAAAATTAAAGCTGGTTTCAAATATTTTCCCCTAGATTGACATTATTACACCATCTTAACCGATAAATCAGCGGGTTAAATTGTTTCCTTGCATCAGTCGCTTATTTCTAAGGAATAATTAACCACGCTATTTGGGTAATGGCAACTTTATTCACCACTTATCAATTATTCCAATATCTATAGAAAATACACATAATTACAAACAAAAGTTGCATCACGTAGAAATGAAATAGGAAGAGTTCATTGCCAAGAGCGACTCCATTGTCGCTTATTCATTGAAATGCAACGATAGCATTAACATTGAAAAGGCACGGTCCCGTATAAGATAAAAGATGTTGATCACTCTGACAGTTTTGAGTCTTTTATGTTGTTACCAAGAAGCCGTAGCTGAAGGAGGAGCGAATCGAAGTATCCATCAGAGGAATGGTTCCATAGCACCCAGCGCTAGTACTAGCTCTAACAGTCGACCGGCTACCAATTCAACCGTGAGACCAACTACACCGAAAAGTACTCTTAATGTGAATAATTCGAACACGCCTAATAAACCGAAAAATTCGGTAAATATAACTCTTCATGAGCACGATATCCCGTTTTTCTCCGCCGACTTCAAAAATCGTTTAGCAACATGGAAAAAACTCTTGCAGAATACTTCAAGGCACTGCATCGAACCAAACTATACCAACCAGAGGCCCATAGAGATAGATTTTCCAGTTTTCGGAGTGAAAGAAGATGTCGAGGATGGCTTTTTGCCCTTGGAAACTATACTGCCGGTTCTAGTGAGACGAAGGAAAAAACATGACCTTGTCCAAATCGCTTACATGGCCATTTTGGAGTTATGGCCTCTTCTAGTGCTATGCTTCTCATGTGCTGCACTGTCGGGAATTCTAGTGTGGATACTTGTAAGTTGTTTTTGCACGAGGTCATTCTTGTAACAGAGTTAAGGGTTACCTTCAGTGAATCGTAACTTTAAGCGACTTCAAAATAAGGCCTCTTTCAAACGTCGTGCTACTGCCGTGCTAAGCTGGCTCGACTGTATCTCGACTGCAGCACGACACTAGCACGACTTGGTTTCAGACGTCGAATTTAATTCAGTCGAATAGAACGGCTGTTGCCGACAAAACACAAAAATAAAAAACGGTTTAGCAAATTTTTATATGTATTCTAATGTATTTATAATTTATGAATTGAGTTCGGTACGGCGGTAGCATGACGTTTGAAACCAAGTCGAGCTACTGCCGTGTAGCACGGCAAGGCGGCTAAACAGCAGTAGCACGACTTGGTTTTGCCGTGCTACACAGCAGTAGCACGACTTGGTTTCAAACGTCGCGCTACTGCCGTGCTAAAGTCGAATTTAATTCGATTGAATTGAGTTCGGCACGGCAGTAGCACGACGTTTGAAACAGGCCTAAATCAAAGCGCCTTTGGTTTTAACGTTTTAAATATTTCAAAAGAAAACTGTTAAGACTAGAGATTAAAATATATGTGTATTTCTAGCAAAAAATAAGATTCAACCGACATAACCATATTAATAATTAACTAAAGTTAAATGAATGCAAAATATTTGCCGACTCTTTGAAAATAATGATAAATCAATTTTTAAGCTACAATTTTCTAACAGCTACTGCTTCATTTCTAAAGGACAGCAGATCAAATCCGGAGCAGTTTCCTAAGCGATTTTGGCGGGGAATTTTTGATGGAATTTGGTGGGCCATCGTAACCATGACAACTGTTGGGTAAGAACACGAGAAGAATGTTGAGAACGTTTTACATAATTTTTATACTATTCATCCCGTCAGAATGTCATTTTACACTTTTTTCATTTCACCCCCCCCCCCCCCCCCAAAATTCGGTGGCTGCATTGCTCTTGGAGCGACTGGCAATTCGTAAAACCAGATGTCTTCAGTAATAAAGCTGTACTGTTTCCGTGTGGGATCAGATGAATGATAGCAATAATGAAACCAGAAAAAGATGGCCTCAAAACGTTTAGGGACAAATTATAAACAAAAAAAAGAAAATTGAATTGATGAAATGGGTCCTTGAATGAAGTAGTTATATGAAATAGACAAATTGACACGCGCGCACTACTGATAGATGGATAAGACGTCAACAGCTTGGTCACCATCTGCCAACAACCGCCCCACCAAGAACTACATATATTCATACGGAAATATATGTTCAATGGACTTAACATGTACACCTTTCATATTTTCATAGCTAGACGGTTTAACACGATGCATTATAGATAGGAGTGGACGTTCCCTGGAGTTTGAAACTTTGTTAATAATAGACCTCTTTACCGAAACGGCGGCCATATTGAATTAGTTCGATTTAAGGAGTATTATAGATGCCCAGGGGGCATGAGCACATTTCGTTTGTATTTTCGAGTTTTTTTCGGGTCATTTTTTCTTAAAGTTTTGTTAGAATAAAATTGTAATGTAATGATCGCCTTTTTCTAGTTTAGTATTAGAATGTAATCTTTCACTGTATATTTCTCGGAAAAAAGGCGATCATTATTACATCCAAACACGGCACAAAGATCTTTTTTCCCATTATAATCTTATTCTAAGAAAACTTTAAGTAAAAATGTCCCGCAAAGCGCTCGAAAATACAAACGAAATGTGCTCATGCCCCCTGGGCATCCTATAATACTCCTTAAATCGAATTAATTCAATATGGCCGCCGTATCCGTAAAAAGGTCTATTTTGCGATCTTGCCTCTCTAAGAAATCGTATACACTTACAGGTGTAGACGTGTATTTTCCTTTTAAAACACCAAGCTGAGTAGAGAGCCGGAAATAGCTGACCTGCGCGTCCACAGTAACGACCCCAGAAACAATTTCGGGACTCATTTCGGTTCCAGGGGCCCGTTTCTCGAAAGTCCAGATAATTAACGGGCTCGTAAAGCCGTTGTTGATTACATACAAGATAGAGGTTTCAATAGTTTTGCATCTAACATGATAAAACGATCAGTTCGTGAAAAACAATGGAATAGTTTTATAGCCAGGACCCGCGCTCTTATTCTTTATATTTCGATTTGAATATTTGATTTCGGGCCCGAAACGTTATCGGGACTTTCGAGAAACGGACCCCAGCTCTCTTCTCGTTTCTG
Source organism: Porites lutea (assembly GCF_958299795.1). Classification (NCBI taxonomy): domain Eukaryota; kingdom Metazoa; phylum Cnidaria; class Anthozoa; order Scleractinia; family Poritidae; genus Porites; species Porites lutea. The sequence goes on along the minus strand of NC_133202.1, from coordinate 43,181,458 downwards.
ATGTAGCGAACGCAGAAAAAGGTCAGATGGGCAAACTATGATTGCAGCGCGCACCCGTTCAGGTCTATCAAAGTGTCAGTGGCAGAGAATCAATTTAATACAACTGGTGATAAGTGCTTTTTTCTATTTTAGGTATGGAGACAAGACCCCCAGGTCACTGTTAGCTCGACTCTTTGCAATAGTATGGATGGTTTCGGGCATCATTTTGCTGTCCATGTTTACTGCCCAAGTGTCGTCTCGTCTAACAGCTCAGGAACTAAGGAGTGATCACCATTTATTTGGTAAAAAGGTAAACCGGATTTTTCCCTTCTTTTCTTTTTTCTCTCTTTTTTTTCAGAATACATTGCTTGACTCCTGACTTGGTTTACTATATATAGTTTGCAAGGGTGTTAACAAAAGACAAAAAGATACGCCGTAATGTCTTTCACATTTTATTACTTACTTTTGCCAGCGGGTGTTGTTAGGCGAGCATGCGCCTTATACTTTGTTGCTGTTCACTCGTGCTCTCGGCAGCCATATTATCATGGTAAGCGAGTACGTAGTTGTTCCTATTAAACCGTAACTTTTAGCTTTTCACGGTCATCCTTTTTGTCGTTAATGGAGTTGGCTATCCCCCCAAATTAAAGCTAAGCTGAAATCAAGACAACAGGACATATCGTGGAGTCTTTGACATGATACATTAACTTGGCATTCCTCCTCAAATTAAAGCCCCCCTTGTTCGGTGTTGATGTCTTTCACTTGCTTAGCTTACTTCAGGCTATCCCCCAAACTAAAACATCCCTAGTTAGGCCTGCGTGTGTTTTCTACTCCAAAAAACGTTAGACTAGAATTTTTGATTGCCAGACTCAGAGATATCAATATCAAGTGCTCTGTGACCACTTTTTTGAGAAAGAGGTTTTTATGAATTCATTCATTTTGCAGGTTGGAGTACCGCCGAGCCTTTACGGTTCTGATTATGTTGACTACAAGATGACGTATTCTAGAGTGGAAGGTATTTATGACTGCTTTTTGCGAGTGTATATGAAAACGTCTAGTGGGGAGAGTTCAAACGCCATGATTTTTTTATTCTTTCCTAGTACGCCAGGGGTACCCAACGACTGTTTTCTGTAAAATATCTGTTCGGAGAAGTAAATATTGCCGAATTTGCGGAAGCCCAACTAATAAATTCCCTCGGAGGCTTGATTTTTCACATTTCACTCCCCAGGTTAGGCTATTTTTCGTAGAACAAAGGAAACCTAAAATTTTCGGATTCAAAAATGTGACGGAAAGGGGAATCAGAAAAATTCTCTCCTTCGTAATACGTTAAATTGCACCTAATATTTTCGGAAAATAATACTGTAGCCCTTGTAATTTCGAAAGTACTCAAATACCCTCGGATGGCCGAACAGATACAAATTTTATAGCGCCGCTTAGAATGCATTTCTAGAGATCTTAAGTACTCTGGATAGCCTAAAATGTGTTTTCAGTGTATTTAGGAGGAAACCGTCGTTGCATGAAACGCTTTCAATACTGTCGCAACTGAGAAACAGTCCCAAACAGTATAGTATCGTATCCAAAACTATCGAATACGTAAGACTAGTTAACACAGTGGCATGACAGCAGAATTAAATTGTGTTATTTCGCTGCTAAGCCAACCGAAGGAAGTAGAGGAGCATGTTTGACCTTTATTACAGTTGACATCTTACCGACATAAAATTTTCAGAATTTTACCTGTATTTTAACAATTATTGTAAAATTTGAGATTTAGTTTCTCGGGGCTCCCATGACAAATTTTCTTTGGTGTTACTACAGATGACTAATTAAATCTTTAGCCCTTGAAAAATGTAAAAAAGGATGCAATATTCCTTAAATTATCCTGGTACAAGGTTTTTGTCTACGGAAAATTAAAGTTACTCAATTTCCTGGTGGATTCCGTCTTAATATATCGAGAGTGGGCTATTGCTATTTCCTGGCTCTGTCCCTTTGCAGAGATTGAGAATGAAACAGCGCTGGACCACTCAGATCAGCTGGACTCAATAGTGATATTCCACTGTGATGGAAAAAAAGAGAAAGATTGGGAGGTGCTCCAGTTTATGCCAGCATGTCAAGTTGGTGCGAAAGTTAACTTTAGAATTCACACACCTTCTTCAGATGAGTACCGGAAGATCGATACTGAACTGAATGATCTCAGATGCTTAAAAATGAGGACGGCCCGCAAATACATGACGTATTCGCAAGAAAGCCATGGGAGTGAAACAAAGATGCACAGGACCTGCAACGAGTTCTTGGAGAAACAAGACAATCGAAAGTTTGAGTTCAAGTGGGTTTATTTCACAGATCTTTCGCAGTACCTTATTCCATTTGGCGCTGTGGTTGGTGCAATCGTCTTAGCTTTCATCATTGGCGCCATCTGGGAATGTCGAAAGAGAGGAAAGAAATCAGGTAAATTTAACTCGAGTTCCACCAACATTGCTGGCGTTATAAAAAGTTGTGATTAAATTTATGAGTCGCCAGCCCACACGAGTAGCAAAGGTTTTCCTGGTTTTATGGATAAAAATACCGCCAGTAATAAAAAACGCAAATTTTATGCTTCCTTATAACCAAGTAATTTTCACATTTCGTAATCTAATTTCCATAACTTTATTTAGCCAGAATTCCTTGCGTAATGAGGATTAGGGTTAGGGTGGATATGAATCTCATTAGTATCCTGCGTTCCTGGGGATATCTCGCTTTAATGTATTGGACATTTTGCCGAGGAGGCGGGGGGGCGGTGGGGGGAAAGGAGCCGCCAAGCTTCTAAACGCCCTATTCCTTAATAGAATTTAAAATTCATCGGTCTTTGCGGTACTTTTTTTTAGCCTGCGTGGCAGGCGTTCGGATCGAAGATTCAGGAAAAGGAGAATTTTGGGCGCAAGACTAACCTCCAAGAAGCCCTTTCCCTTCCCTTTCGCCACGCAGACTATACCTTTTTTTGTTTTGTTTTGTTTTTTTTTGCACTACAGGGTTCTACCTCCCTATCGAAGGGCTATATTATACGTTTGTGATTTGAAATTATTATTTTATTATTACTATTTTTGACCGTAGAGGGAACCGCCACTTATGTCCAGAAATGCATGCATGGCGAAAATGGCGAAAAATCGCCAGAGGGCTGGAAATTCTAATTGGGTGCCAAAAGTGGCCTCTTAGAGAATGGCGATTGCATTTCTGGACATATCTCGTGGGATGGTAGGGCGCTTGACCGCAAAGCGGGAGGTCTTGGGTTGGATCCCTAGGGCCTAACCAATACTCAGGGCCGCTACCTTTTGTCTTAGAAACGGCTAGACCTTCGCGTGGCTCAGAGAGCCACATGCGAAAACATGGAGGTCGCTTTTCCACGAACGGAATTAAAAAAACTATTCTTAATCAAAACTTCTCCTGCTAAATACATACATTTCAGACTCAAGTAAACTGCTTTTTTATAAGCTAAGAAATCAATTAATACTCAGTGGATTAAACTTTGCTTAGATGTTTTTAATTTACCTCCCATGTACAGTCAGTGAAGTATATTCAGTCTACCTACATACCGAACGTGTTTCTTCTATCTTAAGAGCTCGACCAACACGTACGTTTACACTTTTTTTTAACAGGTTTTGATGTCCCGCAACAAACCCGGCTTCCTCATCAGTCCCACTCAGTAACAGAGAAGGAGCCCATGATTAGCCAAACGTCTAAGTGCTAAAATGTTATCAAGCTGATTACTATGACTCAAACGATTGTAGAAAGCTAGTTGACATATGAGGCTTATATAAGTATTGCTGAAATCTAGGAGCTATCTAGGAGGCGTTTCATTTCAGTTTTACCATAGCACATGCAGCTGGCATGGGCTGCTTATCAATCAAAGTTGTCGCATAGGGGTTATTAAGCCAGGAACGTGTAATATGTATTTAAGGACAACATGCAAATAATTTTTGGCGTCTGACTAAGTTAATTTAAAATAACACTTTACAGGCTTTGGCAACTTTCAGATAAGATTCGTAAACTTATGGTATCGCTAGGCCGGAGAAAGCCGCTTTGATAGAGTTTGTACCTTAGTCGCTGGTCTTTTTAATAAACCTGATTGTCACGTGAATTAGTCTGAGTATATGCTGTCAAACTTGACAGTGATCTTAATTGGAACGTTCATGTAAAAGAGTTAAATAATCAAGTCCTTTTCACAAAAATTAAATCTTCTCAGGTCTTTGTATTTCTTACAAACTACAGCGAGAGGTGATATTTATTTCAAAGTAATTTTACCATCAGTTACCTCTGGGTTGGATGTATAGGGTTCCCCCTTCGGCAAATCGCTCTTTGATGAGCTGGAGAAGATACATGAACGTGCCGCAAATATCATCTATGGCCTGGATTGGTACACACCAAGCGATCAGGTCTTAACCCACTGTTAAAGATTTATACGAATATAGATTACTCATGTTAGCACACACGACTGTTTTAAACTTTTTACCCGTTCCTATTATGAAGCTGTTTACGAAATATGAGTGCAACTATAACTTGGGAAGGAAATTGACCTTTTTGTTACCAAAACCAAACACTGAAGTTCTTCGCAAGTCCGCTTGTTACAAAGCTGTATCTCTATGGAATTCTCTTGACAATCATACGCGTGCAATCTCAAGCAAAAGTTTATGTAAAAACTCTCTTAAACGCAGAACTTCATGCGAATAGCTTAGTTTAATAAATATAATTTTTAAATGGGATAGACCGTTTTCTAAATTTTAATTAGTTTTAAGCTTTTTATTAATTTGTAAACTGTGTTTAACTTTTCGAAATACACGACCACATCAGCTCCGCTGTAATTTTATCGTGTTTAAATAAATGGTCTTGCTGTTACCTGTTAAATCTGGATGCTAATTTACTTTTATATCCATCCCTAGCTCCACTGGAAACTTTTGTGCGTCTTTAACCACTGGGCGCCGTCCAGCCTAGGTCGCCTTCTCTTCAAACTAGTACTGACGTCCCATTGTAGGATCTGTGTTGCCGTAGATATTCACAGCTGCCTTTATCTTGGTTATCTTATACTTTGCTTCTACTGACTTGAACCCTGCCACCGCCCCCCCCCCTCCCCTCCCCCTTTAACTCCTGGGGAGATAGAGTAACTCAATGGATCCGTGTGGGTGCTTTGCTCCATTCTCACCATGAACTTCTGTGTATTATGTTCAATTCTTTGCAGCTCAGCTATTGGTAACACTTGCGTCTGCACTAAGTACGTTAATGCCGGTAGCGCAAACTAATAGGTCGCTACTGTCTTATTGTCATCTGATAGGGGGCCCATCCAAATCACAGAGAGCCTTTTAAAATACATTCTTGACATTCTCCAGTACTAGATTGACTTCCTGTCTGATGTCCTTTAGCACTCCAAGAAACTTGTAATTAGACCAGTCCTTTAAGCTTTGACATGTGTTACCGCGCACTTTCTTCTTCTTCCAATGAAGACCGATATCTTTCAATGCGTCTCTCATATCTTCCATTACCTTCGCCAACTTTCCTTCTGATGACGCATAGATCTTTAAGTCGTCGATATACAACAGGTCAGTGATTTTAGCATCTATAGCCTCAGATAGACGGTAGCCCTCTGTCGCTAGTAGCTTCCAGACAACAGGGTTTACTGACAGCATTAATAGCCTAGGACATAGAGCATCCCCCTGGTGAAGACCTTTCTTAAATCTAATAAGTTCGGATGTTTGAGTCACCTGCTTGGTTCACACTGAGACCTGCTATGCCATTGCCAATCCATCTCGGAAAGCGGTGTATGTTGAACATTTACTTAAGGCATTGGTGATCTGCTGATTCATACGCCTTTCGTACATCGACCCACGCCATGCTGAAGTTTTCCCGCCCGCGTTGACTGTCTTGACATGCAGACCTTATGATCGATCAACAAATTGTCAGTCATGCCAATGCAGTTCTACTACTGGTTTTCGCTTGAAAACTCGTCCAATTTCAGGAAAAACGTCGTCTTTCCCGCGGTGAATCATAATGGAATGTCCCAATCACTTTGTGTTATAGCTTGAAATGACTGAACTCGGCCACTAAAGCATGAAGAGCGTCTTCTTCCACCACAAGTTTGCTAGGCGATCTGGTCCAGGTTATTATTATTATTATTATTATTATTATTATTATTATTTTTAAATCGACAGGAATTGTAAATAGTGTTTTGAATGAATAGTTTTTTCTTCTTTTCAAGCGAATTAATTGTAAATAGGATTTTAATAGTTAGCATTGTTGTCAATAAAATTTTTTCACATTTTAAAAATTCACTACGCTAGTGCAATACGTAAGTTTTGTCCTACTATGTTAGAATTAAACTGCCGTTATTTTAAAATTATTATTAGTAGTAGTAGTAGTAGTAGTAGTAGTAGTAGTAGTAGTAGTAGTAGTAGTAGTAGTAGTAGTAGTAGTAGTAGTAGTAGTAGTAGTAGTAGTAGTAGTAGTAGTAGTAGTATTATTATTAAGTTATTATTATAAAAAGTAATCTCCAAAAAGTATAGAGTTTACGCCAATGGTGTCGTCTGGATGCAAAATGATCTTTGAGCTGAGTGAAAAAACACTAGAAGAAATTTCAATTGCGCCATACACAATTGTCTATCGACGTATGTAAAAGAACTGCTGGCCAGTGTATGTTTTCCCGCTCAAACAGCTGGTATAGAAACAGCTATGCACAAGTGTACCAGGCGTGTTTGCTTTATCTCTACCTTCTAAGTTCTGTTTGCTCAAAGGGATCTCCAGAAGTGTCAAAGTTTCTCGAAACAACACAGCTGAATAAACGACTATCTAACTTTTACTTAGTGTGATAAGGACAAAAAATGGTCAACAGATCATGCAATGGATGATGTCCTAAAACATTTTGCACAAAAAAGAAGGAAACGTATCTTAATGTAACTTTATCTTAATGCTGCCAAGAGAAAGCCACGTATATAAAGGTCCTCCGATGACGGTAAATGGCACCTGTAAATTTGAGCGCACTTTGATCATTTCATATTTCTGCATTTACTTCCTCGTGATCTCAGGGATCAAATCCTTGGACCAGCACAACAAAACTGGACTAGATATGGCAATTTACTATATATGCTTTTCTACGGATTACGAGGTATTCAGTCTTGACATTGCTAGTAACCTATCAAGATCTCTCTTGGCGTGGCAGGTAGGCGTGACTCCCATGTTTAAATAGAAGAAGAGCCGATTGTCTTCCTTTTACCCTATCCTGAGCAGCAAAACCATTAAGAAGCAACAATGAATATGTGGATTTCTTTACTCATTATTGCTCTGTTGAAGGATGCTGAAGGATATTCGTGGGTAAATGCTGTGAGGTAAGATGTGTTCTCGAAATTTGTTGAGTTTAGTGACTTTTTTCAAAATTAAAACTCTTCCGTACTGACAAATACCATGAAAACATTCCGAGTGATCAAGGATCCATTTAGACAAGAAAAACAGGTCATTGCATGTACATGTTCAAAGGCAATGAATAACTGCTTTTTTATTTGGCTTTTTCAAAACTGATTAATTAAACACCCAAAAATAACCGATGTTTATTGCCAAAGCAAGTTGTACAACTGATGGGAAAAGTTAGATTCTAGCCTTATAGTATTCATAAGGTTAAGACTCCCTTATAATTTATTTAAGATCCAGTCGCAGTGTACAGTTTGCCGATGATACGAAAAATATTTTAAGAAAACAAGAGGTAGCTCAGAAACCTCCAACTTCAAATAAAATTAAAACTGTGTGGAAATTTAATTTTAGCATTTCATTTCAATCAGTGCGCAATGGAGCCCAACACCTGTAAAAGCCTCTATCAATCATATAAAAGCGCCATGTCGTTTTTGGTTCATTTCATGACAGACTGCCACGACGGTTGATAAATAAGTTGTCATGCTATTGCGTGTCGAACTTAGAAAATCATGAATAATGAATGCATAACACTTTCTTGACTTTCGCTTTTCATTGTTGCTTTTAATTTTGGCAACATCTTTTTTATTCGACTGAATTAAATTTCAGCAAGCGAATATTAACGTTAAAAGACGACGTTTCGGTATCATCATGACACCATTCTCAAGAAACGTCGGCTGTCAACGTTAATATTCGCTTGCTTATGTTTTAAGAAATCGTTATTGATCATGAATTAAATTTGATGTCTGAAACCAAGCAGGGCAAAACCAGTATCTTCATCAGTACCTAGTAGTAGTGGCAGTAGCAGTAATAGCTGCAGTACCCAGGGATCAAACCCGTGACGCTCTCGCTCTGCAGAGATGGCTCACGGGCCAGTTGCTGGTGGCAGCCATCAAACTATCAGATGTGGATATGCGTCAGTAATTAAAGTATCAGTGCTGATCTTTTAGATCTTCATTTCGCTTGTTTTTGCTGTTTCTTTTCTTCAGAGCGAAATCAGATACCCAAGCGAGTCCTGGAGTCAAAACTAAGCGCTCTCTTCCAACTCGTCAAGTGTTGGCCGGATACTGGGGACAAAACTCCATCGCTTACAGAGTCAGCCGCCCAAAGTGGGAGAAAGACCTACGTTACTTCTGCAATAATCACAAGTTTGATATCTATTTGGTCGCGTTTGTTCATCGCCTGTTTCGAAATAACAGAAACAGAGGTACCTTTCTAGGAAACTCTTATTGACATGAAGTACAGGCCGCCCTTTTTTTTTTTCGTTTAGCTAGCCTTTTCCAACAACCTTGCTCTTATTTGCCGATGATGCAGCTCTAGCAGGTTCATACAGAATACAACTGATTGCAGCCCGGCTCTATCGGCGTAGGTGCAGGATTTAGTGAAAATTTTAAATTGATGGCAAAACTTTTTTACTATCCACTTTGTTATCATCCATTAGATGGTTATCCTGGAATGAACTTTGCTCATCACTGCAGCTACGCTCCAAACTCCAGGAACCCTGATGTGTTTGAATGTGCTACAATTGGGGGTGGCATCAGGGATTGCCAAAAGATGGGTAAGAAGTTGCTAATATCCCTTGGCGGGGATACTTGCGACGGGAGCCTGGGTAGTGCTGAGAATGCCAAGAAATTGGCATACTATATATGGAATATGTTCTTGGGTGGAAAAGACATGCAGGATCAAAGGCCTTTTTTATGGTAGGGCCTGAAATATTTTGAAGTCTTTTATTCAATTAATTAACTGTTACATACATAGGCCCTTTTAATTCTGTTACTGCTGGACTAATCTCCATAAGAATAAAGTCAGAGATGTCAACGCAGATAACTTGGTTGGCGCTTATGTATCTTTATACTCTACAACAATGTCAAAAATATTATGCTGATACTTCTACAGCATAATAATTAAATACGATTTTTTTTTTTTCAAAAGTCCAATTTTCATATCTAACCCAAACCAAAAGTATGTTATTTAAAAGCTGTTTTAACAGCTGTTAAAATTATTGGACCTATACAGTAGAAGCTCGATATAACGAAGTACCAATTGACAGGCAAAAATACGTAATCGATGTCATTCTTTTCTATGCAATTTACCATAAATGGGGCGAAGAATATATCGTTTGTCATACAAAGGACTTTGTTTTATAAAGGTTCTTTTAGGTTCCACTGTATCTTGTATTCAAAAGTAGGCGCGCGCCCGTGCCACATTTTAGCGAATGACAAGTTAGTCTCTCATGATTTGTAGGACGGTTATGGATGGCGTTGATCTCGATATCGAGATCGGAAGTCATAAATACTACTCTGACTTTGTCCAAGAGATGAGGGGCTTGATGGGCACAGACCCTAGCAAGCAGTACCTAATTACTGCGGCTCCACAGTGCCCTTTCCCAGATAAATGGATGGGACCACAGATTCAGGGCTCTGCTCTGGAAGGTAAAAGGCTACTTCTGACTTCCCATATTTTACTTCTTAAAACCTTTCTTTAAACAATGTAGAGATAGGATTATTGCCCCCGGATTTCGAAATCTATCTAGATAAGAATAATTTAAGGCGATGTTAAACATTGTTTATCATATTTACAGCTTTGTACATCTTGCATAGAAAGGAAAATCTTTAGCTATCTTTGTTACGTTGCCGTAAATAGGAGAAGGCAGCACTACATAACTGCTTTTCGTGATAATCTGGCACGAGACAGGGTTTACAGACTTTTGAATAAGGGACGTTAAATAAGAAAAGTTTAAAAAAATAATTGGTTAACGTCAACGCCGCAACGCAAGTCACAGAAAAGATATCAAGCAAAGAAAACTGGGCTGCAGGCTTATACTTTGATCCACAGCAGATTCCTTTGGTGCATTGTACGAAACCCTGTTAAGACTGATATCAACTTACAGTTAGGTAACATATATAGTACTGTACATAGATACATTTCTGTTTAAAACAGCTTAAAATGGAACATTGTATCAGAAATGTGGAATTATTTTTCTATTGTGAAATCAAACGGTCATCACGAGCAAACGTTTACAGCTTCGTGGCCTGAAAGCGTACGAGTATGCGGGCTGCGAACTGGAGCAGACTACAAAATAATCAAACACTTTTCAATTTACTGTCAAGTAGAACACCAACATTTTCGTTTTGAGGTATTTTTCACTACATAAAGCACTTTCCAATTGTCACATCCGTTGACGGTTTCAAAAGTGTCCATTGTCCGCCATCTTAGAGAGGTTTCCTTCTTATAGAAAGTATAGTTACAGTAAAATTCCGGGATGAAAAACGGCAGGGACCAACACCACATATCCGTCTAAGAGAGCTGTCGGCCGTCTTATAGAGATGTCCGTTAAGGGAGTTGACCGAAACTGCTTTTGAGACTCAACCAGCAATAACTTAACTTGTTTCTTGTTAGATTTTGGGCACGAATTTGACTACCTGTTCATCCAATTCTACAACAATTACTGTTACCCTGGTGACAAATACTTCATGCCAGTAATGGACACTTGGTTGAACTGGGCACGAAGTATTCCTAAAGGACCTCTAATCGTACTTGGTTTGCCGGCTGGACCGCAGGCAGCTGGCAAGCCGCATTATTATTTTCCTCCTGATAAACTCGCAACAGTTTACAAGGTAACTAATTTGCTCGCTACTTGCCCTCTCATATATTGCAGGAAATGAATTTAGGCTCTCAGTATATGCGTATTCACATTTTCTGGTCTAACATATAATTTTGAATGAATAACTAAAACTGAATCATTGGATAATGCAATTCTATAGCTCTGATTGGATTGGCCATCATGGTATATGACCCATTACCATGCTCTCCAAATATACGGTAAATGTATCCGTCTGCTCAAAATTTAAAAAAAAAGCTGAAACTCGGTTGTTTTCACAAATAAAGTCAGGAAGAATCCTCGATATTTTGTGGGCGTTTTTAATAAAACAATTATTCCACTCGCGCTTGTTAGATATGAGAGGATTATAGCCAACTCGGCGCTACGCGCCTAGGCTATCCAACATCTCATGTCCAACGCGCACTCGTGGAATAATTGTTAAATATAAAATATCTTGGATGAGACGACAACGTACGTGTCCTCTTTTTTTATTTTCCTGCTGTATGTATGCTGCACAAATTGAGAAAAAAAATGACGTTTTTCTCAGATACGTCCTGAACCTAAATACGCTAATGTGCAATGTTCAATCTTTTATCCCTGCCCTATTTTTTAAGAAGAACTAATAAAAACATTACCTATAAGGACAGGTCTGAGAGAAGTTTGAAATGAAAGGTTATCCATCCTACAATTTTCGATTATCTGGCAATTTTATATAGTGACCTTTCTATGCCCTGTACTACTGTGTACATCGAAGCACTGTAGTCTATATGTTGGTCTACAGGATGCATGTGCATCGCAGACGACGCTAATAAGATCATCGTTTATTTGCTGTAGAAAATACGTGACAAGCCCGGCGTTGGTGGACTGATGTTTTGGGATTGCTCCTGGGTACAAAACAATATTGTTAATGGTAAAGATTATGGCACACATGCTTTTGAACTGCTGCGGGGTATCGCGGTCACACCGACTACAACATCAACCACTAGCACCCATGCTCCTCCAAAAACAACGCAGACCTTACCGAACAAGAAAACAACCACCCAGACAATACTTCAAACGACCAAGAGCCCTGCTACAACACGAATCCCTACAGCTGGTGAGTAAGGACTTTCTTGCCCTGTCCTTTCAGCATCTTCTTCTGGAAATGATCTCAAGATGTTATCCACTAATTTAGAATGTACAGGGCACATATTCTCTTTAAATTATATAATCAAAAGTATAAAATCATTACATCAATAACGATCGTATCCGCAACCTGATCCCTCGCCAAACATTCCAGATCGAATCTGAATTTAGAAATGTTTTGAAGAAAGGGAATACCGGACTAGCTGGTGAAAATCCTCGCGGACAAACTGGACAAGAACCAATTAGAAACTCAACCTATACATGGCGTCACCTCCAAACTTGCATCCGAGGGCCACATTCACCATTTCCATATAGACCCTCCAAAATTTTGCATAGCCATTGTCTTCGATTTTTCTTGGGACGACTGTGATACCCAGGAGAAATTGGACACAATGGTTTATGCAAAATTTTGGGAGGATAAACAAGGTGCATTACGATCTATGGGCCTAGCCTGTTTACATGGAGGTGGGGGACCTCAGGTAGGTGAGGTAACCCGCTTAGGTGGGGTAACCCGCCTGTCCATACAATCTCTCATTTTAATGTGATCACGTTTACATGTTAGGTGGGATAGCTCGCCACATGTTACCTCTCCTACCTAGGGTCCCCCACCTTCATGTAAACAGGCCCAATGAGAAAATGGTGCATTGATGGGTTGTGGGCAAACGTGCTTCCAAACTTTTATTCAGTAACTCTTTATTCGTAATACTTAAACTCTACGACTTGAAACTTGGCGTTAAATGATGAGCAATCATAACCGAAAAATATTAAAATTAGAAATTATTAATACAATAAACACCTTCAAAGGAAGCTGTTGATAATTTTGTTGTCTAAATTTTTGTTGCTATTACCATTTTTAAGGACCAGGGGGCTGTGCCACGGATGGCTATTTTCCTGACCCATCAGACTGCTCCAAGTTTTTTATCTGCTCAGCCGGTGTTCCCTTTGTCAGAAGCTGTCCTGCAGGATTGATGTATAACAAAAATCAAAAGTATTGCGACTGGCCTCAAAACGTTCAATGTTAAAAAGATAAAACAACAAGATGAGGAGTGATACATTGACAAATAAATAAACAACATAACTGAGCCGCAATTATTCAATAAACACGAAAGTAGTGTATGACACTGTTGATAGTGGTTTGGTTTCATTACGCTTTTTTAGACTTTAAAGTGGGAGGAAGAGTTTAACACTATGACAGTTGCGGCATGATGGTATTTCAAAACCTGATGAAACGCAAATGCAATAATAATAACAATAATAATAATAATAATAATATAATAATAATATTAAATAAAGATAAAGAAAAAGAAACAGCTACCATAGGCAGCCTAATTTCCCAACCTCCTTTCTCCCACCCTCATCCTCCCCCTTCTCTTCTATTCTAGCAGTAGTTGTCGGTAGATGTTTTTATTTCTGTTTATTAATTAAGCATTATCTTATTATTAATTCGCGAATATATTTTTACGGCCCTAATTGGCTTAAAGCATTCGTCCAATCATCTATCAAAACACAATGTCGCTGACCAAATATGAAAAAAATGCGGCAATTGACCAACGGAACACAAGAGTATATGAGTTTATGTGCATGCCAAAGTAATCATCAAGTCATGTTAAAAATAATTTCTCGTTAAACGTCTGCAAAACGACTCGCAAAGAGAGGGCGATGCGAACTGCACTAATAGCTTATAAAAGGAGGGGGGGACTCCTACACCTCTGTAACTTTTGATTGGACGCATCACTTTCCTCATTTGCATATGAAAATTTACGACACAGCTTTTCAGTGAGTATAACTAGACTCGGGATGTATTTAATATAAGAAGTGTTAGTGACATTTCGAGTTGCGTTACATTATGTACGTCCTGACAATTATCACGTGTTTATGTCATGTGACGTTGTTGTTGAACTCGAACTCTTGGATGGAACTTGACTCGAGACTTGTCGAGATTTGTCGAGATAGTTTTGTTTTGTTTTGTTAAGAGCTTACACAGGGGCACCCGACGACAATTTTCGGAAAATATCTGTTCGGAAGACGATTTGAGATCTAGAATTTTCGGAACATTTGTTGTAAAATTTCTTGCTTGCCTGCCTCTGCTAGGATTTTCGAACATCTAAAAAAATGGCATAATTGCCTATTTTTAACGGATTTTTACCCTAAAAGGTCAACTAGAATTTTCGGGAGCCTTTTTTCTGGCTGGAAATTTCGAAAAGGTAAGTTTTGATCCCTATAATTTTCGGATCACTGGACTTTCAGCTAGGAAATCCGAACAGATGAAAAATTTTTAGGGGATAAAAATATGCCTATATTTACCGTTTAAATACTAAAATACGTTTAACAATGCTATGTTTAAGTGGTTTTGAGCTATATTCTCGTTTGGTGCCCCTGCTTACAGTCTTGGAATAGAAACAACAATAAGGTCAAGTATCCTCCGATTCTCAACAGTTATTTTATGAATAATATAAATAAAGACATGCAGGCCAACTACGTGGATAAGAATGTAGAACTAAAACTATACAATATTTTTTGGAAGAACAGCAAAAAGCTTTTAAGTATAGCTTGCAAGGTAATATGGTATGTTCAAAACCGTCCGCCACTCACCACAGTTAAATTTCTCAACGAAAAGCATGTCATCAAAAGGAATCTACTGCAAGCTAAAACTATCGAATACGAAAACTTTACTTGAGTTGAGCCATTAATGTGTTGCTTGATGTCTTGGGCCCAAAATCGCATTGACCGCAATAATATACCAGAACTTGTCCCAAACAGTTTGCAGTAACAAAAACAGCAAGAAACGCTGTTACTATTGCTAGCTAAAAATCACTTCTTTTGCCGTTATCATCTATGCTTAACCATTGTCATAAGACACTCCTAAACATGACGAACGTTTCTACTTTTCTATAAGTTGAGCAATTTCGTTCTGCTAATTAACAAGACATATCGTTGCATATTTATCCCTGATTTGAATATAATTTTAATCTCTCTCTTTTTTTTTTCAACTCACAATGACTCATTAGCATTGGTGAAAGAAAAGGAAATTAAAATTTCAATCAAGAACGAAGCTGAATCACAACGTACACAGATGCAATCTATCGCATTGAAAAAACCTCCATCACACCTACTGGTTTTACTTAGCCTGAAGAGGATCTTGTGAGTTAGCCGGAACCAAAATAGTAAATAAATAAATAAACAATAAAAACTGATTAACTATATTCAGACCGGAGAGCTTTTTAGGCAGTCCCTCTCTCAAAAATAAAAGAACTTTAAAACCGTTTCCCAGAATTTATCCGGGAACATTATAAAGTCGTCGTGACGTGTACGTCAACCTTGACGTTTCCATGGTAACCAAGATTTACAGCCATGTTTTTTCAAAATTATCATGTTTTCTATCAAAAAGGTTTTATTGCTATTATATATTTTAGTTATTGTATGCACATATGAAAATTTCTATCACGATTATCTCCATTACCTCCTAAGTAAAGTCGAATATATATGATTAATTCAAAACTGAGGATCTAAGGAGGCGGATAGTTTCAGTTCCTTCTTTGATAATAAGAGACGCCATCATGACATCACTGCTATTGTTAAATATTATTTACAGCTATTTCGAGAAAGGTTGTTGGAAAACATGTGCACGCGACAATCCCGAAATGTAATATGGGATATGATCAATAAACTGTTCGTTACACTGTAGCTGTCGAAAATACTTTTGTTGCTTTCCTTTAGTACTCGCAAACATATGTCTATGGCCTCTTGTGACATTCTTTCAAATTTTGTTGAAGAACTGTGAACTCAGTACTACCCACAATACCTTTCGGCATTGTCGCGTGCACTTTTTCCGCCAGCCTTTCTCGAAATAGCTGTAAGCGTTAGCCAGCTTCCGGCAGACACCTTTCTATTTCGCTCTTTAGCTACTTTAAGGTCAATTTCGATTCTGCCAATAAATTCAACAATATGACGTCATAATGACGTCAAATAACGTCATTGTGTCAATCAAGTTATGCCTAAATGTTTGAAATGATGAGTGGATCAGTATTCTCTGTAATTTTGATGGCCGGGTATATTTGTATCATATGCGAAGTCCCCACCGCCCCCGTCGAAAGAAGCGAAAAAATCCCCGTCTGAACAGGGTTAACATAACTATTTTCTCCCTTTGCCATTTAAGATTTTTTCTTCCTTCCCGGCCATTTTAGCCTTACGTCTTGCAGTCGATTCCTTTCAGCACGGAGTTAACTTTTAACTTGAACTTGCTTTTAACTTGGAGTATGGGAAGATTCTTCCCGTTTGAATCACCATTTTGAATTATCATTTTGACCAGTATATTATACTACTGAAAATCCGAAAACTATTCTCCGTTCCGCTTAGGCTTATTATCTCCCAGTAACGGATGAAAAATGCAAACAAAGCAGACGACCGGAAATACGTCGACTGTGTTCGCAGGCTAACTTGAAGTGACGGTTCAGTTTAGTTTTTTGGTTTTGGATCCCTAGAGCTAAAGAAAATGGCAGGAAGATGTTAAAACGGATTAGCGAAGACCCAAAAAGAAGACCCAAAAGGAAGGCAAAAATAAACAAACTGTAACTCTAATGCTGTCGACTGCTTTTTGAAAAATTTCAACAAGTTAACGAAACCGCAAGACAGATAATAGAGAATTTAAACGAACGGAAGATCTTGTCAAAGTTTGTTAAAAGCACGTTATCGGCACTGCATGAACAAAAGTGAAGCAATCATCGTCTTTCAAATTCTCGAACTGAAAAGTTCACATTGTGCAATTAAGAAATGGTAAACGTGCTGAGTGTAAACATTGCCGGACGTGAGTGGAAGGCGGCTCAATAGCGAGAAATCAATTATAGAGTTGCCCAAGGCGTAACGCCCACTCTTCTGCACGTTAACCATTTCTTTAATTATTTAGTAAAATTTGAGAATTTGAGAAGCGATAACATATTAAAAAACTTCATAAGAGAGACGCCGGTTGTGAGGAGACTTTTCCGATCCACATATTTCAATAAAAAAAATAACAACAACGAACTGAACAAATCACAGGACGAGAGTTTTACCCCTGGAGACCATAAATAAAGGAGGCGTTTATAGAGGGTCTCAATGGGGTTCACCGATAGGCGCAAACCGGCCAAAAATTTAGTCGATAGCCGTAAAAATTGAAAAATTTTAACCGTTAGCCGTAAATAGGGTAAAAAAGAGTTAACCGTAAAAGAAATTGTTCCCTAGATTTGCTACTTTTAAGGAAGGTAATAAACTCACTTATGGTTACGATTTTTATTTCCCGGCTATTGTGACTCCGTACGCACGTTATAGTTAAAGCGCCTTTTAGGTGTTGACCAACACCCATTTCCATTTCCGCCGTTCTCTCGGGGAACTAATTTTTTTTCCATAGCGAAAGTGTGGCTTCTTGCTAGGGATTAATATTTGCGATTTTCAGAAGGTCGTGCCCTCGAAACACTAGTGAAACAACACGCAGAGATCTCACTGTTTGTAAAACACGTTGCCGATAAACAACATTTCCCTGTTTTTCTCTGGCGCTGCGGTAGACATTGCCCTGCCATGCCTAGTCCCTGTACGGCGTCTTCCCACGCAGTCTCGGTCAAGGCATTTCGGTGGCGAACTCGCTCGGACCAGGTGACCCGAAAAGCATTAGCCGCGCGAAATAATGAGGCCTACGGACAAGGCAACGGCTGACAGTGGTTCCGTACAGTCCTTCACTATAATTAAAAAAATTGGACACGGGAATATTGTTATTGGCCGTTTTCACACTAGAGCTAGAAACGGATTATCCGTCTGAGACTAGCCTGTGTACAGTCGCCCCCTTCCGCCTTCCCCACAGACACCCCTTCTCCGATTTTTTTCCTGAGGGGAGGGGGCGGCTGTACACAGGCTATCTGGAACGGATAATCCCATCTTCAAACTGTCCGTCGAAATTGAAGGATAAAGTCAGGCGGATTGCTCATTCAAAATTAAAACTATTCCATTTTCAAATTAAGACGTATTTACCTATCTGACGCGAATCATCAAACGGATAACCCGTCTCACACGAATAATCCTCCGTCTCTAGTGTGAAAACGGCCATTTCTGTTGTAATCAATGTCGCGCCCCGGCCTTGATTTGGACGTTCGCGTGTGTGCTTTGCTTTTTCACAAAGATTATTTGACATTTCTATGTGCAAAATAATATTAGAAGTGGAATACTTTATAAAAAGTACCATCTATCAAATGTTAAAATTTTTCAAAAGAATAGCTTGTTTCACATCCCGAGATGATCTGAAGACCTTTATTTTGCGTTAAGGATACAAAAAATACAGGTTAATTAATATTTAACTTTTTGAAACAAAAGAAGTTAATTTTTAAATTTTTTTGTTAACCGTAACTGAAAAAAATTAGCCGATAGCCGTAAAAGAGCCATAATTCTAGCCGATAACCGTAAATACCACCACCCCATTGAGACCCTCTTTATAATTCTTGTCAGGGTTGCGTTAGTCGTTGGGCACTGGGGGCATAAAAACTATTAAACAACCAACTATTCAGACAACTGGTCTGATATAATGGTGAGATGGTTACCGTAGGGAAATAAAAACTGATGCCTCGAATGGTTGCATTGAAAAATTAATTTTCTGAATGCCTCTACGGTGCCCAGTTACGTTTACCTGATCAGCGTCGTTGATAAACAAGCTCAGTGGCATCGGCTGTTCCCTAGAGATAGGAAAGTTGATGAAAACATGCGTTCAGCAAGCCGCTTTCTATGACTTGTATTTTACACTCAAATTCAAGGTCAATTAAGAATTTGTTCATGCTTAGCGTGCGTATATCGAGTTATGGATGCACGCGGGAAGTTTGGAGAGCACGAAAGATGCGTAAGAGTTGCACGAGGCGATAGCCGAGTGCAACTCTAGCTTCTTGAGTGCTCTCCAAACTTCCCAAGTGCATCCATAACTCGATATACGCACAGCTAAAAGCATGAGCAAATTCTTTTACAAAATAGCTGACAAAAATGCTTGCTTTTTGATTAACTGCAAAATTCTCGCAACACGCTACAAAATAACAAACGGTTCTATTGGCTGATTACAAACACGCCACAATCGTCTAGTTTGAATGAAAATATTCTTTCTGTAAAAGTGACAAAGAAAATTTGCTTCTTTATTCGTTAACGATCAATGGAAACTAAGCAGAAACAAAGGTAAAAGAGTCTTAAAGTTCACCTAAAGTTAAAATACTAACATGTTCGTAAGAAGTCGTGGAGTATGGTTTGGATTTGCTGAAAAGATGATTTGCTGAAAAGAAAGTTTTGCTCAGCGAAACCCAGGAAACATGTTTTTAGCGAAGACGACTGTCATCCTTCTTTAAACTTATATTCATTTATGAACATTGGCTGGTCATTACGGCTTCTTGAGAAGACCTGGCAGCAGTTGTTTTTGTGAGTAGTAAATTTATGTCTTCTTGTGTAATTTGTGTTGTTATTGCGAGAGAAATTTTCCTGCCTCAGTCGGATTGTCCGGAAAACAACGTGCATAACAAATTTAAAAACAACAATAAAAACCAAAATTTTGCCTTTAAATGTTGTTGATGACCAGTTGGTGTCTGTTCTAATCCCAGTGAATGTCTTTCGGCCAAAATTTGCTGCCGCTGGTCTTCGACAAATTTGCGAAACGCGCGACTTGCGAGTTTTTTTTAAATTCGGCTTTATTTTTGCTGCTTGTTGGATCAGGACCTAAAAGGGCAAGGCCGATAGAAAAATTGGGCAGTTGTTTGCTGGTTTCTTCCGTATTTTAAAGAGAAGGAAAAGTGCACTGCAGCTTAAAAGTCGACAACTTTGCAGCCAGGTAAAAAAAAAATGCTAACGTCACCTTATTTACGCACGGGCGTGCGTAAATAAAGATTTTGTTCATAGCGGCTCAATAGGACTTAAATAGGGGCAAGCACGCGCGCTATGTTATAAAAAGAAATATGGAATAAATTTCGGTAAGGTGCAAAATATTTCGCAAATCGAGGAGGAGGGTGTTATCAGTCAAAGCCGAAGGCGGATTCAATGATTGTTTTATAACTCGTTCAAAATATGTCCAAAACACTTTGAAAAGAGCAATACACAGGGAGACACAAGGACATTAAGCGGAAAACACCATGTTAAATTTTGCCCAAGCCTTTGAACCTAGGCAAAGGTAAGGTTTCGAAAAGTTGGAAGGGGAGGTTTTAACATCTCACTAATTTAAAAATTGTAATAAGGGAGTCATGTCCGAGACTCGCTGGGGTCTGCTTCTTTTTGTTATCAAAAAAGTTGGAGATCAAGTTTTTTCTTTATGCCAACGAGAAATGAAAAGCCAAACTGGAAAGGAATTGAAAGGTCTTCAACAATCAGTATTGATACAGTCCCGTTCCTTATTTAATTTTATTTTGCTTTGATAACGCTGTTTTCTATTCGTCTTTCCTGCATCAGTCTGTCCCGTTCTTTGGCCGTTGAATAGTTTTTTGTAGTATTGTGATATTAGTGAGCCTAGATAACAATAACAATAAAAGAAAAACGAAATTTTCGAATACTCTACCTTGACGATTATTGGATATTATTGATCAGTAAATAAGAACATTTTATAATTATGTGGCTAGTGTATATGCAAAGCCATGCTTGATAGTTCGGTAGAGTTTCTTTAGTCAAATTACTAAACGAAATGGCATGGAGTGGCCGAAAACACTACAGATATTTTGCACTACATGCGTTATCAAAAATTGACAGGTGGAGTTTTGGGTATGCATTAGCGTGTCATAAGTTTTATTTCTTCATCCGGTGGAAGTGCGTGGCGGATCCACAGCAAAAGAGGGGCTAATGATCCACTAATGAAGTTCTAACTGCATTCTTCCTTACGCAGGTTGACTTATTATAATTACAATGATAGGTATTCATGAAAACAGAGGTGGGCTGGAAATAAGACGGTATTTTAGCTCTCTGAACATCGGTTTGTTCGCTGAATGTTAGAATGTAAAGGAATGAACTGGTTCGCACTGAAATTTCACCAACAATATGAGCTCCGGTCCAGCAGGTTAGTAACGGTGTAGCTTGTGTTTTAAAAATACTACTGCCACTGTATGCTATCTAACTATCTTGTAAGTAGTTTACTGGGTGCTGGCTGTAGTAAAAGGCTCAAATTGTAGCCAACATTTTGAGCTAGGTCGTGGAGGAAAATAACTTGATAAGCCTTGGAATAGTACTCATTCAAGCTACCCATAGACTAAAGGCTGTCTTAGTCCCAGAACCCCCTTATGTTTGGTAGTTAGAAGAGCATCACTAACAACTGATCCCGGCATCCCTTAATTTGTATCGGTCCTTGTAAGATTCTTTTTTATACGGGGAACATGCCCAGTGAAACGCTCCTTAGGTCATCTGATTATTGTCTAGGTAAATATAGAGAGAATTCTACCTGCAACTGGAATGGAATTGGTCTTGAGACCGAAGCATAAATAAAATATAAATTGGAAAATGTGGAAGGTGAACATGACACCGAAATTTTTCATTAGTTCATATTTGCATCTCAGTACAGCCACGGGAAATAATAAATAGAAGCATAATACCTGAGCAGAGCATAATTTCAAGCATAACTGATTTAACCTTTAACCTTGGAAATTGAAAAGTTAAAGTTATCAGCTTAATTGACGTCAGCAAATATGACATACGACAGCATAAGTTAACATTTGACGCCATGCATGGCCAGAAAACTCGGACATCGAGTTTCGTGTGACTTACATTCAGGCTGTCACGCAAGGATCTTAACCGCTGGTTTTCATATTGCTTCCGGGCTCATATTGTTAGGAAAGATCGAGTGATCAAATACAACGATGTTTATGGGCAAATAAAGGCCGCTGTTCCAAAATATTGCGAAAAAGAGAAATGGCGAAGCTTTCGAACGCGAGGTTTTGGAGAAGATTTGGATGATTTTTGGCCGAGATTGTAGAGCGATGAAGCGGAACTGCAACTGTGTGACATGTCCACCTTTCTTCTCGGGACTTAGTTGTTTTTTTTTAACAGCCGAAAGGAAAGGTAAATTTACATGCCGAAGATCAGATTCTTTATTTTCCACGTAGCGCTTCATCTAGATCTATATTTTATGACTCGATTTTGGCAAATCATGTAGAATCTTTATTTTTTGGGTTATTTCATATCAAATATGTTATCTTTGATGCTTTTGTCAGTGATTTGCAAGGCTTTCACTGGCTCCGAATATGCAAATTGGTATCGTTCGGAAAGAAAGGTATGGAAATCATTTTTGCTCTATTATTTTACAACAAAAATAGCGCTGAATTGACTCGATTTTGCTTGATTTTGGCAAACTGAAAAACGTTTGTAGTTTTTCTTATATTTTCCGTATTTCATCGCTTCTCATATAAAGCTTTGTAATTTTCGTACGCCATTATTGTCATTGATTGGGAGAAGCTGCTACTGCTATGCGGTTTCAAATGTCCGAAATTTTGGCCAGGTAAATAGAACAATTTGATCGGCTAAACCAAAAATTTGACGCTTTCAAGATCGATTTTAGGGGTAGTTCACAGTCTACACCGTGTCTATACACATTATGGAAGACTATCCCCTTGAAATCTTTTGAACCGCCAGTGTCTTTTAACAGCCGAGTTTTTTTCATGGATGGCTTACCACAGTTTTAATCTAGACAGTTCACAGTCCCTTATTTTTCGTTAGGATAGTCAAGATCAAGCGCTTTGCGTTAAAGGTGGCCATCTTGGTTTCAAATGAACCGAGGGGACAGGCGTTGGGTATATAGTGGTAGGGGAAGAGAGGTGAGAATAAATAGAGGTTAAGACAGTCCCTCTATTCTTCCACCTTCTCTGAGACCGTACTCTGTCCACTACGTAGAATTTACTATTTCGCAGGCTATACTTGAAACAATTTGAAACCAGGATGGCTACTCATACTGCAAAGTGCCTGATCTCGAAGATCTTACCAAAAAATAGAAGACTGTGACCAGTCTAAGTTTTTTCAGTTCCTTATTTCTTTTAATAAATGTAGAACAGGTGTAAGTTGCTGTTTTCAATTTTATGTGAAGTCCTCAGAGCTAATCCTGTAGCTGGAATGGATGCACAAAAAGAAGAATCAAAAGAGGAAAGGAAGAGTCCAATGGAGAGAGCAAACATATTTTCTTTGCTATTTTTCCGGTGGATGAATGAAACACTTAACCTTGGAAGTGAGAGGCCATTACAAAGTAAAGATCTCTTTCCTCTCCAGCAAGAGTTTAAGACAGAGACATTAGTGGGGAAGCTAGAGTTGTTGTTGAATGAGGGAAAGAATAACCGTGCTCTAAAAAATACACAGCCGCAACTATGGAAACTCATGTTCAAAATGTTCTCATATAGAGATTATCTTATTTTAGGAGCTGTAAAGCTCACACACTCTCTGTCAAATGTTTTACTACCATTGATGGTCTGGTGCTTCCTGGCTGGCCTATCTGAAAATTCCAATGTAAATCAAGGTACCATCATCGGACATGTTGTTGGTATCTGTGTTCTGGCAATGGTGAAGGGAATTTCTCAACATCATGCCTTCTTTTTGGGTGGAATTTATGGGATGCAGCTAAGGGCTTCTGTTATTGGCATGGTTTATAAAAGGGTAAGTTAGTTTTCTTAACTTGAATTTGATTTGTGTAAGCTTCAGTTGTATATGTATTAAGATGGTCACTTCTGCGCTAACTGCTTGCAAGTGTAAAGAAAAAAATGTAAAAAAAAATGTAGCCCAATTTAATGCAAACCCCTTGAAGAAGAAGGTTTATATCCTTATTTTTATTTCTTTGAATCTGGTATATAGCAAACTTTCAGTAGTTCGCCTAAAATTTTCAGTTGAATTTTGTTGAGTTAGCAGAGGGTTCTCCAAACGTCTGCCGGACACCTGAGGTGGCCAACTAGATTATGCCTTTGTTAAAGAATACTTGTTTAAATGTCACTTACTCCCAAGCTACAGTTCATGTCTTTTCCTTGTACAGATTATGACAATGAATCGACGTTCAATGAATGAAGCTATTACTGGCCAAATAATTAATCTCGTCTCGAATGATGCAAATCACCTCAGAGATGCAGGCTGGAGTATGGTTCTCCTTCTTGCTGCACCCATAGAAATCATTTCATCTGGGTTACTTGTCTGGTATCTAGTTGGCTGGCAAGCATTCATAGGAGCTGGTTTCTTCCTTGCGGTAATCACTTACATCTCATTGTTGTCTAAGGAAGCAGGAAAACTCAGAGAGAAAGCAGCTTTGCTGACCGATAGAAGGCTTGAAGTTATGAACGAAGTCATCGCTGGCATTCGTTCAGTGAAAATGGGTGTATGGGAGAGGAATTTTATGGACATGATAAAAGATTTAAGAAAGTAAGTGATAAAGATTCTATCCTAACCCTTTCTACAAACATTTGAATATGTGTCAATAAAATTCTTAAATCTAGCTAAATGAGAGTGTATTATTTTAAAGAACAACATCCATCACACAATATGTTTTGCGCATGCTCGCATTTCTACCGTTTGAGTTTTAGGCGGAAATTAAGGGACTTCTTCTCAGCACAGCCGTGGACGCCATTTTTTTTAGAATTAGTTCACTATTACCCAAGCATCCTCGTTTCCAGTCTAATATATGTTACCATCGAACAACTTCGTTTCCAAGCAAATATACCATCTAATCAATGGTTTATTGCTCGCATCTTCAAATATGGTGATCGCCGATTGATTATGAAGAATTAGCCGGGTGTTGGAGCCAATAAGAAGCGGCAAAATATTATGAATGAATAATGATATGTTATATCTTTCAGAAAAGAGATCAGCTACATTCGTTGGAGGGGAGTGATACTTTCCAGCTTTGATGCTCTCTATTTTACCAACACTCCTATTGCTGCATGTATCTCCATCACAACTCTACTTTTCACCGACAACCATTTAACAGCATTTCAGATTTTTACCTTACTTTCAACTCTAAACGTCATAAAGTTTTCTGTTTCAGTATCTCTGGGCGAGACGCTTCCTCTCTTGGCTGATGCCAAAGTTTCATTAGTTAGGATACAAAACTTTTTGGAACTTTTTGTGAACTCTCAAATTGATTACTCTTCGAATAACGTGGATGAGGGAAACAGCAGTCCCACCTTCTCAAAAATATTCACGGTACATGATGACAGCGAATTGGATGAAACGTATGCGAAAAAGAATGACACACTGATAAACCCGTGCATTTCTTTAAAAAATATCTACTGTAGCTGGAACGAGGCAGATGGGTTGAATAAGACACTACAAAATATCTCCTTGGACATATACAGGAAGCAACTCGTTGTTATTACAGGTCCAGTTGGTTGTGGTAAATCATCGCTTCTGCTTGCAATACTGGGAGAACTTCCATGCAAAAGTGGAGTGATCAGACATTCTGGAGTCATCACCTACGTTCCTCAACTTCCGTGGATCTTCTCAGGAACAATTCAGGAGAATATTATCTTTGGGAAATCATTTGATGGTGTTAACTATGAAAGGATAATAAAAGCCTGCTGCCTCCAGAAGGACTTTTGTGAATTCTCTAAAGGCGATTTGACACACATTGGCCAGAGGGGAGTAAGCCTAAGTGGAGGACAGCGAGCTCGTATATGTTTAGCTCGTGCGCTGTACACTGACGCCGACATTTTTCTGCTAGATGATCCGCTCAGTGCCGTTGATGCAAAAGTGGCAACTCATCTCTACAAAAACTGCATCCGCGGCCTGCTGTTTGAGAAATGTTGTCTTTTAGTGACGCATCAACACCAGTTTTTGAAGAATGCTGATGACATTCTAGTCATGAAGCAAGGTGCCATTGTTCACCAAGGCAAGTATGAAGAGCTTCAAGCCAGAGACATCTTATCAAACTTTTCGGTCTTTAATATGGAAAATAAAAGAAAACATTCATTGGACCGCCAGACGTCGCACCGCTTGTCCAGGAGACGTACAAATACGTCATTGGTGTCTCCAGAAAATGTCCCCGTTGACCTTGAAGAAGGGGAGGAGGAGAGAATGATTGGATCAGTGAACTGGTGTCTTTATTGGCGTTACTTTCGCTTTGCGTATCCTGCTACCATGCTGTTCTGCCTTGCTGGTCTTGTTTTGACTGTACAAGGTAAGCCTGGTGTATGAGATAAATCTATACCACGTCTTGCTAGTTCATCGAGTTGCAGACTGAATGGCATTTGTACCGAATTTCACAACATTATCACCTAAATTAACGGCTTTTTATTTTTTATCGTTGTCATTATTATTTTATTTTTTTTTGTCCTTAGTTAAACAATTAACATAGTACCCAGAAACCGTAGGGTGAGAAGAAAGTCATAAATCCATTCAAATCAGAACAAAATGGGTATTTTTTGGGTAAATTTTTTTCAATTCCCACCAGGAAGAAAAATTAAATGACATGAAGGCTAGATTAATGTAAAAGTACACCCATTGGTTCTGATAAATTTTCAGTGCCTGCGTGTTGACTGGAAGAAGGCTTGTAATGTGGTTATTTTTGCAGTGATAATATTAATAGCAGTCGCTTATTTTTTTATAACCATTGAACATTTTTCTCAGTGGCCCTTATCTCACCGTATTGGTGGCTATCGCAAGTTGCCAACATGACATTAAATCAACAGAGAGCCCCAGAAATTCTTGGAATCTTTGGATCCCTGGTAATTGGCGCTCTTCTCCTTTCCACACTTGTTTCTTTCTTGTTTTACCACACGTTGCTGCGAGCATCAGAGAAACTTCACAACAAGATGGTCAGAGCAGTCATGAAAGCCCCAGTCATATTTTTCGACACAAATCCTGCCGGCCGCATTCTTAACCGATTCTCCAAAGACATCGGTTGCATGGATGACACCCTGCCACCTCAGTTCCTGCTTGCAGTCCAATTGTGCCTCTTCACGTTTGGAGCTACTGTGCTTTCTGCAGTTACCAATTACTGGCTTGTGATTGGCATCACCCCTTTGATGCTACTGTTCTTTTACTATGGAAGGTATTACTTGAGGACTTCTAGGGAGCTTAAGAGATTAGAGGCCATCAAATGTAGTCCTGTTTATTCACACGTGGCAGAAACGGTTCATGGCCTGGAGGTAATAAAAACGTCTGGAATGGAAGAGCGCTTTCTGCAGCTTCTCTTTAGGTTGGTTGTTGATTTCCTTTTCTATTGTAGTTTATATGTTTATAAATTTTCTTTTCTTTAACCCTTTCAGCCATGATAAAGGCCAAAGCAAATTGTCTCATAAAAATTCTTTCCTTTTTTTTTTTTCCTTTTTTTCGAAAATTCTTAGAGAGAAAATAGTGCTTTAGAGAAGCTCTATAAAAGAGGTTTCATTCGAATGGAAGTACTTTACAGGCTCTAGGTCTAGATTTCATCTATTGGTTTAAAACTAGAATGACAAATTGAAAATACTTTTTGACCATTTTTTAAACGATGTCACGAGTTAAACAACTTGAATACTGAGAAAAATGATTGTATTTGTTATTTTAACCATCATGGAACAGCGCAAACTCCCTCGCCAATATACTTTGTAAATGAGCCGTTTAATATTCATATTTTGGACTTTGGTCCTTGTTTATTAGGTACCAGGATGAAAATTCTCCAGCGATAATTATGGTGCTGGGATGCTCCAAGTGGCTAGGTGTTCGTTTGGAAGTGCTTTGTAGTTTGCTTGTGACACTCGTAGCAGCAGGTGCGGTTATCATCACCCAAATACCAGGTAAATATTGTACTACCTTACGTCTAAGTATTCTCATACTTGTTAAAAGGTAATTTTCAAAATGTTTTTCAGCCTTCTCATTCGTTTTTCACAGGCTTGAGGAATGTCGTGAACTGTTTGTTCTTTCTAACACCGACAACGTTTTTTAAGACGGCAATGTTGGGCCCGGTACTAATCAGTCAGTTGTCAACGTTAAACCTACAGCCCTAAATGACCGATATGCACATACAAATTCTCCACCTTGAACGGATGTCTTTTAAGTTCCTTAATTAATTAGTTGAATGAGTTTGATAAAATATCCAAGAATTTCTTTTTTAATTTTTTTTTTTTTGATGTTGGTCATTCTTGGGAATTATAGGGTTATCGGAGTTTGGGCGTTTGTCTTTTAAAGAATCAAATACCGTAGAAAACGGCAAGGATCAGCTCTACTTTGTCTTTCTTTTTTTTTAAAGGTGGGCTTCTTTGTGAAGAGGTGTCCTTAAGCGATAGTTGATTTTACCTATCTCATAGTAGCTCGCTTCGTTAACATCTAGTCGGGAAAAAATAGATGTCTACAACTAAAACAAAATAACAATCACAAGTACTGAATAAAGTTACAAATTATATTGTTGCAGCCATTGCAGGACTGTCGTTGGTTTATACGCTGGAAACCTTAGATGCAGCTCAGTTTGGACTCCAGCAGGTGTCCGAGACAGAGACCCTCATGACGTCGGTTGAGAGGGTGATGACGTACACGCAGCTGACACCAGAGCCTGGTTTTACTACCAGAGCCCAACCTCCTGTATCATGGCCTACCAAAGGGGATCTGTCTATTAAAGATCTGTCTTTAACATATTTGGAAGGTGGTCTCCGTATCCTTAAGGAAGTCACACTTACCATCGGAGACGGAGAAAAAATTGGCGTGTCAGGTCGAACTGGATCTGGAAAATCATCCCTCCTGGCAGCATTGTTTAGAATGCCTGAACCAGATGGAAACGTAAGACTTCGATCTGTTCATCCAAATATTGTACCTATTTTGTTTCGAGGGTTTAGTTGATCCATGCATCAGCACTCATCCCAAAATCCTGTCAGTTTACTTTCTTTTAATGACTTGACAATTATTCATCAAATTTATCATCATTTTCTTTGATGATAAGAATTATTTTCTTTTGATAATTTACATGGAGGATAAAAACGCTTGACAATAAATTTTTCATAATTTTTACCAAACCATACGATATGTAGAACTGACCTCGTGATCAGTCCCGTGTAATATATTAATTTATTCCTGTTAAAGACGTTGATGATGATAAGGGAATGGCCACGATAAAGGCTCACGGCCGTATTCAGTCTGCGTTTCAAAAAGACTGACAAAAATTCCTTCTTTGTTTTTTAAGGTAATAGTGGATGGCATCAATTTACAAACCTTGAATGTGCAAGCCGCCAGGCGAATATTTTCCGTGATAACTCAAGACCCTATATTATTTTCCGGAAGCCTGAGAAGGAACCTGGACCCTTTTGATAACTACACGGACTATGAGTTATGGAACGCTCTTGATGAAGTCCAGCTAAAACAGTGGGTGCGAGACCAACTACCAGGGCAACTGCAATACAAGCTCCTAGAGTCGGGTAGCAATCTTAGTGTAGGTCAAAGGCAGTTAATTTGTCTGGTACGAGTTCTTCTTGAGAAGAAGAAGATTGTCATTTTAGATGAAGCAACTGCTAATGTTGACTTTAAGATGGATCGTTTAATTCATGAAATGATACTTAGTAAATTCAAGGATACAACAGTAATAATTATCGCTCATAGACTAGAAAATATTGTTGACTGTGATAGGATCATGGTGTTGGATCAGGGTCGTGTTGTGGAGTTTGACAAACCTTCTGCTCTTCTAAATAAGAGAGGGAGTTACTTTTCAGAGTTAGTTAAAACCTATAATAATACCATTAACTGACCTATATAGAGGTCCACAACGTCCTTTTGAGTACATGAACTGCAGAGGTGAGTCACTGGTAAAATTTTCAGAATAGCAACAAGACTTATCTGCCTTCCCGCATTCATTCTTGCGGATGTAGAGCTACTTTTCTAACTGATGGACAAGTATAGGTGCTATTAGTAGTGTTTTACTGGGATTGTACAATATTCTAGACCAGATGAGAGTGAGGACTAAATTTTCATTCACCTCCAATCAGTGTAGTCTGAGAAAACGGCCGACATTTCTCGACGCCACCACTGGTTTCCCAGCGAAATAACGTTTTTATTTTTATTATTTGGGCGCCACCCAAATAGAGTAATCGAGATCGCCTGTTTTGGTTCAAAGTTGCAATAGGCACGCAGTAAGTGCGAACGTAAACAAGCCAAGTAAACAAGCCAAGCGACGCGATTGTGTACCGCGCGATGTGTCACGACACAGCATTTAACCTCGTTACATACGTCCCACAGATAACGCACGGCAAACAAATTGGCAATTCTTGGTTTTCACATGACGTCACCAAAATTCAAACTAAAAAACTATCGCTTTCTCTGAGTTTTTACTTTCATGTGGTATTAGAGCACCTTAAAACCTTTACACAAACAAATTTTCGGTTCAAAAGGGTTCTTCTTTTTGCGATACAGGACGCTTGAGTTTCCAGGCTTTTGCGTGACGTGGCATTTGGCTGGCGGCCGGGAAAGCTCTTATGTGGGTTAAAAACATTACGGATTTTTGGAGATTTTGCTATCTAGGCATTCCCTGTTGCCCCCTTTTATGGACCAAAAGACACTCGTTAAGCGCAGGGGAGGTTATAAGGTGCGTTTAACTGTGTATATATAAACACTTGGAGAGTTTGCCAGACACGAGTTCACAAATCTTTGATTTATATTGGAAACCTTGCCAGACACTCTTATTCTCTCTTTGACCGGAGTAAGACTCAGCCCCAAACAAGCAAGACGAGTGAACAACGGCTAGCTTATCACTAGCAGATTGATGGACATTTACAGAAATTCACCGACAATCAAATTCTGTGCTGAATTATTCCCTGCTCACAGATGTCCTTCCGTTATAAAGTTTCAAATAAGACTAGAATGCGCTAGCGTGAATCGATCAAACGTCCTTTTAATTTCTAACGCTTACTTTCCGGCAAGTGAAATGAACTGAATGTAAAAAGGGAAAGAGAAATAGCGAAAAATTCAACTTCTAATTAAATCTTTTCTTATGGTTTAGAATAAACTTCTCGAAACTGAGAGCTGTGTAAATCGATCGCGAGCTGAAACTGTGCATGGAACGTTGCGTTTCCTGTACTTATCTCACCTATTGTATGGAATACGTGTGAAAATCTTCATTATGAATCGGTATATTTCAAAGAGCTACACAACCAGCAAGAATACTATTAACCGACAATATACAGAACGGGGACAGCTGTAGTGTCAACTATTACTAGTCTTAGAATAAATATTGCTTTAATCTTTATGAGTTCCTCAAGCTAAGGATTCACGCATAAGTAGGAAAACTCAAAAACAGATGGTTCTGCTGGTTTCCAGCAGCCATATTTGTGCCCCTGAAAGGGACACAAACATGGCGTCTCTCCATAAAAAAGTTATATAAAGTTGGGAAAGACGTTTTTCCGAATATCTAGCATATGAACTGTTGCATAGACCTGATTCTTGGCAAGGCTTTTTTAATATTTTACTTCTTTCATTTCCCAGATTCTAGACTTTCTGTATTAAAAG